>NW_028261389.1:65976618-66576618 GCF_051295495.1 Thamnophis sirtalis
TAAGTTTGTGGACAGAGCATTGAAATTGGGTGAGACAACTTCCAACTTTTATTACAGAGATCTAACCCAAGTAAAAAAAAAAATGATCTCCAAATGTTAAGAAAATGGCGATTAGATACATGGAGAAAGAGAAAAATTGAAGACCCAGATGTGAAAGAAATATCTAACAGAAACTTTAAAATATAGAAAGTGTGGAAAAGATTTAATAATACTCTGAAAAGTGATTATTGGGAGAAACTGTTTTTTTTATTATTCCAAACCCCTCCCTCCATCAGTTGACAATCAGCTGTTGTTTTTTCTCACACTGTTTAATGGATTTGGAGCAGGAGAGCCATCTACTGGAGAAAGTTTACTGCAGCATGGGAAATCAAATGAAAGTGATAATTACTTAAAATACACAAAGAAAAGGAATGAAAGTATATAACACCTGGAAGTCCACTTGACCTTGATTGTACTTCAGTAAGTGACTTGGAGGTTTTGAAATATATTGTGAGCTTTTTGAAGATCTTTAAGACAAATTGAATTGTAAATAACTAAAACCCTATTGAAATTGTTTACAGAAGGATTTGAAAAACTTGAGGGAATTTGATGGGCCAATTTGCATTTGGATTACTAATCCTACTTGATAGAAGATTCTATGAGGAAAAAGAAGAAAGGTGATAGAAGAAAAAAGAAAGAAGAAAAGATAAAAAGACTTTAAAATTTGGACAATTGGGAAGCTGTAAACTGGAAAATTATAAAGATTGTAAATTATCAATGTATAGCCTTTCAGGAAAAGAAATGTAGGGAACGTGGAGGAATAATTCTGGGATTGACTAAATTTTATTAATAATTTACTTCTTTGGTTTTTAGATATTGGAATATTGGAATATTGGAATATTAGAGGTACATTGAGTAATTTTTAATATATTAAACTTGTACAAAATGACCCAACAGAAGATAATAAAGATATATGAATATTTATGCACATATTTATGCATTCCAAAAATAACATGTTATAAAATCTATAAAGTAAACTTATTAAGAGAAGAAACATAATTCAAGAAATAAATAGAATTGCTTATCATTGTGATACCTTTGTATTTATTCCACATTGCCAGAATTTCTCTGGCAGAAAAGCTTAGAGAAGAGGGTTGATATTTCAACTATATGATGAAAAGCAAAACTATTCACAATATTTTCACAATGTTTTTCCTGAATTTTGATCATGGAATAATAATATACTCATTTTTTAAATTAAAACCAAAGCAGCCCAAATTTAGGACTAAATTGCCTAAAGGTTTAATAAAACTTCATTAGTTTCCAATAACCATAAACTGTAAATCAAAACTGAGTGTAACACCCCCACACCCCCACCATCAAAACTGCATTTGGATGCTTACCAAATTATGAAAATACTTGCAAAGCTTTTGAAAGAGAGAACAAAACCTCATCACATTATGTGTCTGGTCTTTCATCTCTAAAGTGATGCTTCTCTTTTGGCAATTACTTGCCAGCAGTGTTATGACTGTGAAAAATAGCATTCCTCTAAAAGTTTGTTGTTTCATTTCCCAATGGTACTTTATGACATATCAATATCACAAAAATCCATTCCCCGAGGCTCAAAATGGTATCAAAACATTTAGAGAAATGGAAATGATGACTAGTTTCCATCCCAATTTTGAGGTACAGTTAGGCCATGGATTTCCCTGGAATTCTAAGTTCACTGAATATTTGCATTATAAAGACCTTATATTACAGGATAGAAACAAGTATTTTGTTTTGCCCTTTAAAATATAAACCAGATATACAAAACTACCTGCCACAGATTATTTCCTTCTGTAGACCATTTTCTACAACGCTTGTACATTCTACTTTTGCACTACCACACAAGGTTGTGTTATTTCTGTACTGCCAGAATTTTTTGTAAAAATAAAATCAATTCTTAAAAATACATCTTCCCCCTTCTATCTCTACTAGCTGTGACTGGCAAAATTCAAAGCATTCATCTTCTCAGATGCTTAGTCTATCAGTAAAGATCTAATCTATTATTGAACATATTTTGCCCCCTGGTGACACAGTGGTTAGAATGCAGCATTGAAGTCTAACTGATCACTGCCAGCAGTTCGATACTGACTGGCTCAAGGTTGACTCAGCCTTCCATCCTTCCAAGGTCAATAAAATGTGGACCCAGATTGTTAGGGACAATATGCTGATTCTGTAAATCACCCAGAGAGTGCTGTAAAGCACTATGCAACTGTATATAAGTCTAAGCCGTATTGCTATTTGGTAGTTGGAAAATACATTTTTGTAGAATACAATTAAAAACAGGATAGCGTGTATTTCTCTTTAACCCTGTCTTTGTTTGCCATGAAGTTTGTTACATGCTCACTTCACTCTCATAAGAGTCTGAATATAAAAGATTTTATATTTTATACTAGCTGATAACCTGGTATTGCCTGGGTATTTATTTATAGGAGGAAAATGTTCAGACTGAATGTAATTTCTAAAGTTGGATTTTCCCCCTTACCAGAGGGAGCCCCCTTGTGGAGTACTGTGAAACTATTACCATGTTAACTACACAGTAGAAGCCATTTTAAGGCACAACAGGCTGTATCTTAACAGAACACACATCCCGAGGAGTTTTAGGGGTGTCTTACCCACACAGTATTTGTTTCCAGAGAGTAAGTCATCTGTGTACCAAGTTTGGTTGAAATTGCTCAAGGCATTCCAGAGTTATGCTGGGATATACACAAGCACAGCGATGGATGGATGGATGGATAGATAGATAGATAGCTATAGATAGATAAAAGGTGCATCTCTTCAAATAGTAATAATACATGATTAATTGCTCTTCATGCTCTTTTTATCCATTAGAACTTTATAAAGAATAAATTCTAAAAATACATGGAATTAGAAGCCTTGAATTAATATGCCTATGTTTAGTTCATCATTCTAAATATTACTTGGGTATTATGCATTAGTCTACGTTTTTATGGAATCAAATTGAAGATTTCAGTCTTGGTGAAATTGTGTATTGCTTGCTAGAGTAATAATGAAGGCATTAGAAAAGATATTTGGATATCCTGATTGACTGAACCTACAAAGTTCAGAATCACACAGGCAATAGTTTTCCCAGTGAAACTCCATGGAAGCAGTTGAGCTGAGTTTTTGAACTTTGGTGTTGGAGAAGACTGCAGAGAATACTGCAGAGAGCGAAGAAAGCAAACAATTGCATCATAAAACAAATGAATCCAGAATTCTCTCCTGAGATACAACTATACAGGCTCAGAATAATCCTACTTTGGACAGGTTTACAAAAACCTTGCTCTCTTGAGAAAATTATAATGCTGCAAAAGATGAAACAAAGGGGAAAAAGGAGAACAATCAGCAGCAAGGTGGGTAAACTCAATTATAGTGGCAATTGCTACACGGTTAGGAAGACATGAAAGACCAGGCAGGGGGACACTTCATCCTGGAAAATATTTATTTATATGGTTGCTATGGATTGAGACGAAGATGATGGGATATAGACATCAAGCATGTTGAGCATATTTCAGTTTATATTCCCCTTCATTGCAAAATCAAAATCATTTGGTGTCAATAATTGGACAGTCCTATTGTGCAAGTGATTGTGTAAAATAGCTCAAGGGATAGCTCTGATTCAGTAACTGGTTTATAATTTGTTCTGCCATGCTGTGGATTAAGGGCATCCTTAAAACCAAGAAGAATGTCAGCCTTTAAGTCCCTGTTAGCTAGAACTCAAGAGATCACTTACAGAGGAAAGCACAAAAGTTTTAAATATATTGACATGGGAATTAACCTTTTGTTATGTTTTCTATTAACTCACACATACATCAGTGGTGGGTTTCAATTTATTTTCTACCGGTACACTTGTATGCACGCACACTCATGCAACACTTCTGTGCATGCACAGAAGTGTCCAGGCGGTGGGCATAGCCTCCCGCCACCATCACTACCGGTTCTCCCGATCTGGGGCGAACTAGCAGAACCCTACCTCTGACATACTGTATATGTATGCAAAATTATATCTATGCAAAATAAATGCCCACAGATTTGTTAGTAAAGAATACAAAATACACCCTGATGGTCTTCTTTATATGCAAATACAGATATACCCAGAGGTGGTATTCTGCCAGTTCGGACCGGTTTGCCCGAATTGGTAGTGGAAATCACGGGTAGGCTCGCCTACCTGCCCCGGCTCTATGACCTCCCATTTCGGCATGTTTTCAAGCCAAAGAGCATACGGTGAAAACTGAGCGCATGCGTGGACGTGGATGCCCACGCTCACATTTGTGAACCGGTAGGGAAGGTAAGTGAATACCACTCCTGGATATACCATATTGCTTTCTTAAGTCAAACCAGAGCTTCTATAATTGTCTCCTCTCTATCAACCCAGCTGCACCCATATTTGAAATTATTTAAGTAAGATATGAAAACCTATTTATTCAATAAAGCAAACTGACTAATGAAAGTAATTATAAGCAGATGCAGAGAATGGCACTAGGGCTGTTTTACTGTAAATCTGATTAGCAAAATTAGATGATAAATAGGTGTAGGTTTTTAAAATTACATGCACATTATTTTCACTGTAACTGTAAATATATTACAGTATATATTTATATTATTATTTTTATATACTTTTAATTGCGATTGAGTCCCTATTTGTTATTTTTTTATTACGGTTGGACCAGGACTCAGTGGGGGAATGCATTTAATTTTTTTTCTGAGGGTGGGGAATTGGTTGATTGCATTTTCTAATGATGGGACATTTACAGTCTCTTCTAGTGTCCTGGTAGCAAATACAAGATATTATTAAACAAACATGTAATGCATTTCCTCCATGCTATTTGTTTCAACAGAGAACCTGAACTTTATTTTCTACCAGCAATAGAACCTCTGTCTTTCCTTGAATCCGTTCAAAATCTAAATTGCAGCAATTTAGATAAAATATGAAGCATTTAAATCATTAAAGCACTTCCTTGGGTCCAGAACAATTGAACTGAGTAATATTAGCATATTGATATTTCATCTCAACTGGATAATATTTCCCATAAACAACGAAGAACATATGAGAGAGTCCCACAGCATAGATGCAGTTCAGTGGTAAAAAAATCTTTTTTTTACTACTGGTTCTATGGGTGAGCAAAATCTCCATTCCCACCCTGCTCTGGGGCCAGCCAGAGGTGGCATTTGCCAATTCTCTGAACTACTCAAAATTTCCTCTACCACTTCTCCAGAACCTGTCAGAATCTGCTGGATTTCACCCCGATGCAGTTCCTCAATACCACATTCTCAATAGAACAATTGACAGAAAATCAAAAACAAAACACTGCATTCCAATTTCGAGCCTTGCCACCTACAGATGTACTGTACATAAATAAAACTCAAAGGACTGTATTCCCTTTCTATGCATTCTATGGCATCACATCCATATCAAAGTCTATGTCTCATATTTCATATCCTACCTTAAACCTGATTAGAATGGTCTAGATCAGTGTCAAACTTGCATCATGGCAGCATCACATGACATATCAAGATTCCCCCCCTTCGCTAAAATGGATGTGGGTGTGGTCAGACACATCTGGCCCATCAGCTGGGAGTTTGACATCCCTGGTCTAGATAATTACAGTCTCTTGAATTTGTAAACTCACTATCTTCTCAGTCACTATAGTAAAGAATAGTTGATAGACACTGACCTAGAATTATTTAGTAGCGCTTGATCCAAAGTAGGTTCTACATTAAAGATATTATGAACTTTTCCTTTAAGGGGCGAGGAATATAGCCCTTTCCATGGACAATTAATAACTTTCTCTAACCAATCGCACACAAGTAATTTAGCATCCAGAAAAAGGAAGAACTAGGAAGGAAGAAACAGCCTTTGCTCCTCCAGATAAGTTCATCGAAGTGCAAAGCATACAAAACAACTAGAGAAGTTGTTAACAATAGTGCCCTAATCTAACCTTTCCCTAACTGGGTTCCTAATTGGATACAAAATAACCGCATTAAAGAGTGTTCACAATAAATGCATTAAATATCCTGAAAAGAAACCCTTATAAAATGGGAGAAAGAAGAAGGTGATGGCTTGTTGGTGTGTTCTATGCAAAGATGACATTGGAAAAAAGAGATATTTTGTTGTTCTCTCACCAAAACAGTAAATCATTAGTAGGTATTTGGAGTGATTCGTCATGAATGATCTTTTACAGCATTTAAACTACTATCCCTCTTGCTACTTTGCCCCAACTCTCTGTTATTTAACAGTGATAATTTCAATTATCCAAAATCTGTCTATATTAGATAAATTAGTGCAGGCTTTAACAATAGTACCTGACAAATGAGAAGGGAAAAAATAAGGAAATAAATTAGATTATGCCCATTATTAGTGCAGACTATTTAAAAAATTAATATTAACATTTTTGGATCTCAAAATTGAAAATACATTTCTAAATAGTCCAGGACATGAATTCAGATATCTATATAACGTTATTCCTCAACTTACAATTACAACTGAGAACAAAAGTTGCTAAGCAAAACAGTTGTTAAATAAGTTTGTCATGTTTTATGACCTTTCTTGCCACACAATTGTTAAACGAATCACTGTAGTTGTTAAGTTAGTAACATAGTTGTTAAGTGAATCTGGATTACTTTATAGAAGATCATAAGAGATACCACAACCATCATTAATATATGAAAAATGGACATAAGTCACTTTTCTCAGTACCATTGTAATTTAAACAGTCATTAAACAAATGGTTGTTGTGGTGGATACAATATCCTGAGCCAGCCTTGACTGAAAGATAATGACAACATTCTGCAGCACAAGAATAGCAATAGCAATAGCAGTTAGACTTATATACCACTTCATAGGGCTTTCAGCCCTCTCTAAGCGGTTTACAGAGTCAGCATATTGCCCCCAACAACAATCCGGGTCCTCATTTTACCCACCTCGGAAGGATGGAAGGCTGAGTCAACCCTGAGCTGGTGAGATTTGAACAGCCGAACTGCAGAACTGCAATCAGCTGAAGTAGCCTGCAGTGCTGCATTTAACCACTGCGCCACCTCGGCTCTCCAAACGATTCACTGCTACCAGGAAGCACAACTAGTTTAATTAATTCTACTTTATCAAAAGGTTAAATCAACAGAATCTTGAAAGTACATACTTTTCACCACTACTTTTAGCTTCTAGATCCATTAGAGTGGATCATTCCCAACTTTCTTTCTTTGTCTGCAGACTCCATCTCCTCTTATCTTACTGTTTTCTAAAGGTAAAGATAAAGGTTTCCCCTGTCCAGTCATGTCCAACTCTGGGGGAAGATACTCATCTCCATTTTTTAGGCGAGGGAGCCAGTGATGTCCAAATATTTTCCTTGGTCATGAGACCATCACTGTATGCCGAGATGTTCGGAACACTGTTATCTTCCTACCGAGGTGGGAACCTATTTAGCTACTCATGTTCAAACTGTTAAGTAGGCAGGAGCTGAGGCAAATCATGGGAGCTCACCTCATTGAGCAGAGTGCTCAAGTTTCAAACCCAGTATGTCAACTTTCTTTAACCGCTAAGCCAATGTGCCCCTAATTTTTTTCTAGGTATCATCATATATAGTAGATACACCTGATATATACTTTTCATATACATATAGAAGCACATTGGCTTGAGTGGTTGGGATGCTGGGCAGGTGGTTAACAAACTGGCATTCGAGACCCTAGAGCTACTATGGGGGCAGAGTTGAACTCTCATCCTTCATTCCAGTATGGCTTGGTGGGCATGGCATGGTGGGTGTGGCAGGGGAAGGATACTGTAATATCTCCATTCCCTCCCCACTTCAGGGGAAGGTTACTGCAAAATCCCCATTTCCTCCTGATCAGCTGGAACTCCGGAGACAGAGAACAGATGGGGTGGGACCAGTCAGAGGTGGTATTTACTGGTTCTCCGAACTACTCAAAATTTCCACTACCGGTTCTCCAGAACCTGCTGAATACCATCTGTGGTTTGTAGTATGTGCACTATACTAAATAATATTATATGTTTAAAAAAGGGACCGTAATCTGCATCTGAGAAAAGATAGAAGGGATTAATCTCAATTTAAGATCTACTTCTGATCCTTTAAACTAGACTAAGTATACCACATAGTTCCCTAGTAACTACTATCCAGAGTAATAATCAGGAAATATAATAAGTACTCAATTGGCTCTCTAAAATGAAAGAAAGTGAAATAATGGGGAAAACACACATTACTTAAATAATAAAAAGAAAAGTGTACATACATAAATATCAATGAGATGAATCTAATGTTACACAATCGGGACAAAATTGGCACTTAAACCGAATTTTGCTTTTTAAAAAACATGGTTAAAGTTTCCAAATGAAGACTACATAAAAATACCTTTTCCTCATAAAATTTACATTTATGTAAAAAGCCAAAATCTTTTTTTGCCTTTGCAATTAAGAAATTATCTCCCATTTGCTGTTACTTAGATTTTTATCATTTCAAACTATCTAAAAGAATATGAGGGGAAGACTAAACTACATTTCAATTTCATTTTTGGCACTAAAATCTCTTGCTCTAAAAGCTGCATGTACCTCAAAAATATTTAGAAGCATTTTTAGACTTTGTAAAAATATGTGCATAGTGCACAGAATTTCTCTGTTAGTCAATAAAAGTGACTCTATGTTTGTTTTTAGGCAATAAAAAGATAGTCTGTTTCGATGATTGAATTAATTTTAAGAGGAAGTTGTGTTGCAATAGGTTCAGCACCTTGAGTTATTTGTAAAAGTAATAAAAGCAGAACAATAACAACAACAACAACAACAATAATTGGAGCACTTGGCGTAATACTTAAAGGGCTACCTCATTATTTGGAAATTCTAAATTTATCGGATTTGAACATTCTGACTTTACCAAAAAGCACCCTACTTGGAAGAGCTTACATCCTCCGACATTACCTTAACAGTTCCTAGGTCCTTGGTTAGGATTCGAGCAGTTGAGCTACCAACCAGCCCCAAAGGCTGTGAATCTCACCAAAGATTAACCACATAATAATAATAATGAGTGTTTAAAGCCATTATCTATTGCAGATAATGGTGTTGTGCTTTCGTGAAGTCAGAATTACCATCTTTTTTGGAGTATAAGATGCACTTTTCCCCCACTAAAAGAGGGTGAAAATTTGGGTGTGTCTTATACACTGAATGTAGTCCCACCCACCCACTGACCCCCACCCTTTGGCCTTTGCCTCCCAGCAATTTACTGCTTTGCAGCAAATGGAGAAAATGGCGCTTGCAGAGACAGCAATAGGCTTTGGCAATCCCTGCAGCTTGAAACAGTTGATCATTGGGAGGCCCGTGCTGAAACTGAAATTGAAAGTGAAACAGGCTGTTTACTGTTTGCTGCAAGGAGGCAAATTGCTGAGAGGCCGAGGCAGATTTTTTTTTTCTTGTGCAAATCAGGCTGAGCTGAAACTGAAACAGGCTGTTTGCTGCAAGGAGGTAAGTCAATAACTATAAATGCCTATAGAATGTTCAAATTATTAGACTTATTTTTTAAAAGACTGCTTTATTATTGTTCTAGACAACTTAACAAAATGAAGAAGCTTTTTAAAATAAATGCTTGATCTGAAGGGGCTCAGTGCTGTTGTATCTTCTTTTAAATTGCAGAGAATAATGTATACTTCCAGAAAGCCACATCAATTTTAACGGCATATGTACAAATACAGTCTAAAATGTAAAACCACAAACAATGTATATCTTCTGTACTGTTTGCTGTTTGCTGCAAGGAGGCAAATTGCTGGGAGGCAGAGGCAGATTTTCCCTTGTTTTCCTCCCCAAAAGCTAGGTGCCTCTTACACTCTGAAAAATATGGTATTTTCTTGGAATCATTTTCAAAGTGCCTACAACCTAGATGTGTGTGTGTGTGTCTGTGTGTGTGCGTGCACACACAGTTCTTATTTTATAATTTGCAGAGCTTTGTCTTCATGAACATGACAACATATCCAGTTAAATGAACGCTGATGTTTTCCAAAACCAACATTGAATACCAACTACAATAAAAATGATACAAACTCCTTGTCTTTGATTAGCATATTGTTTAGGATCTGACAAGTCAACTACTTTTTGCCACAGAATAATCTAAGAATTTCCTTTTCACTTTTTTTGCTAGAGCTCATATTAATAAACATATATGGTTTTGAAAACCTCCAGGCAGTAAGAGATACAATTCAATGACTTAGACGTTAGCATGAATGTAAATACCATTCACTTATTCCCACAAGACATAGCCCTTCACTGAGAATAAAAGTGCTAGAAATCGATCGTGTTTTTCTATCAGTGTCTTGTTGACTCTAGTTTGGTAAACAATTGTTTTCTTATTTGGAATATATAAATAATTGCACATAATAGATAATTCTATTTTTACCCATGTAAAAATCAGGTCATAGGGAGTAATCAAAACATATAATCTAAGCTTTTCTATGCAATAGTCCTTGTATCTTACGTCGTGACCTAATTATCACAACTTTTGCATGATTACATCTTAGCGTACATATTGTTATTTTGGTATCATAAATGTAAAAGACATTTACATTTACACAATGTCATTTACAATGTAAATGACCTTGATTCTAAGTTTTTCATCTTCCAGTTCTGATCTAACATGTTTCCCTGAAAATAAGACAGGGTCTTATTTTCTTTTGATCCCTGAAATAAGGCTTGGCCTTATTTTGGGGGAGGTCATATTATTTTTAAGGTGCAGGAGGCAGTGAGCTTGCAATATTTTCAGGGAGGCTTATTTTGTGGGGAGGACTTATTTTAGTGCATGCGCTCAAAAGCCTGATTGAGTTTATTATCCGGGGAGGTCTTATTTTTCAGGGAAACAGGGTACTCTCTCTTTGTCCTGGTCCTCTTTCTATTTGCCTAATTTTTTTGTGTTTGTCAAGATTTTTTGTGTTGTCACATTAGTTAGTATTGATGTCTATTTTCCTCCTCATTCGAATTGCTGAAATTTTGTGTTTAATACTATTCTTTGTTAGGAACCCCCATGTATTTTACTTCTTTTTCCCATTAACCTTTTTTGATAAGAAATATTTGTAATCATTTTCTTGTGTTTATTAAAATCCATTATCTTTCAAGTCTAGGACATTTATATTATGTTTTTCATTTCCTTTAAAATCAAGAACACCAGCATTACATAATCACATTCTCTCATGTTTCTGCCTCCTCTTTGTCCAACTATAATTTTTCTATGCATTAGTATAAAGTCATCCCTGATCCTCTTATGGCTTCTTCCACCCTATGAAGGAGAAAATTGTCAGATAATTCAGAATTTCTCAGAGGGAACTGCTTGGCCAAATTTTGTCACAACAAATGTTGAATTTATTAGTCTTCTAAGATTACACATCTCTTTGAAAGACAGGAAATATATACTGGAAAGGCATCATTCACTTCCTGGGAGGGCAATGGTATAATAATATTGGTTGAAGAACAAATTCAGAGAAATGGACTTATTCCCACTTTTCCAATTACCATCAGTTGTAATGATGATCATATATGATAAGCTTCAAATACAATACTTCATATACTACACAACAGACAGCAATATTCATTTTATTATTTCCTTTATTATTTCCAGTTAATTTGTGATACTTTTAACTCTAAACTGCTTGACAATAGAATTTGTCTTGTTGATTAAGCCATGTGTTCTGGCTTCTTTTGTTTTCCAGCTGCTATTCACAGTGATGCATTATTAGACTAATTACTATGTTTATTACTGATCAGTGTGAAGTGAAACAAGTAGGACAACAAAGGATTTGGCCAAACAATTATTAAAATTGTACCCTTTTGGAAGTAAAACTCCATGTTAATAGCTTTTAAAAACTTACAACAAAATAAAGGAAAAAAAATGAGAACATTGGAGAAAAATGACCTGAAAGCCCTAGCAATGAAAGATAAGGCAAATAACGGAAAAATTAGACTAAGAGTAAATATAAAGCCCAAATTGATGGCAATAGCAACAGGATGGCAGTGTAGGTGAACCTTTTCGGCACCGAGTATTGAAATGGGAACACATGCGTGTTTATGTGTGTGGGAGCACTGGAAACCAGAAGAACAGTTCCCAGGCATGCATGTGTGTGCCAGGAAGCTTAGCTTCTGATTTCCGGCATGGACATGTACACCAATCCCATGGCATACATGCCAGAAATTGGAAGAGAGAGCTGCTCTTCCGGTTTTTGGTCCTTCTGTGTATGTCAAGACCAGCGTACATGTGCCCACCGGTACCTGGAAGATTAATGGGCGACGGCTGATGTGCCCAGAGAGATGGCTCTGTGTGCCATTTCCGACACATGCACCACAGGTTCTCCATCATGGGATTAGGCTGTTCAATTTGACTATCATTATAAAGGAATCAGCAGTCAAGATTAGCATTTGGTTGTGAGGGACTATGTCTCGGATTAGCAGGAGGGAGAGGAGTAAGAGGCAACTCAGCCCAGAATGTAAGAGAAAGAGGGTGAAGACAATCCCTTCCCTAATAATTCAGAGAGTACATTGTAGATACAGATAATATAATCTTTATTCTGTCAGATTTTGCTATAGGTGTGAAACAATAAAGAATGCAGTCTGGAAGGTTATTCATGGTTTGGGCCCTGACGTTAGTAGAATAGTAATGAAGGCCTTAAAAAAAGATACTCAGATACCAGGTTGTGACTTTATCTACAAAAAACAGTATATGAACATAATAGCTTTTCCTGCAATATTATACAAAAGTGGTAGATGAATGTGGAGGACATCGGATAGAAAGTGTATTGCAATATTTGTACTTCAGTGTTGGAGAAGTCCTGACAGTACCCTTGGGCAGGGATAAAACAAACAAAGGGCTCTAAAACAAATGAATCCAGTGTTCTCACAAAGCACAAATGCCTAGACTCAAATTTTCACATAGTTATATTATGCAAACACTAGGTCTATCAAGAAGTATATATAGTACTATTCTCCAAAGCACCTGAGGGCAGGACAAGAAGCAATGGGTGGAAGCTAATCAAGGGGAGAAGCAACCTAGAACTAAGGATAAATTTTCTGACAGTTAGAACAATTAATCAGTGGAACAGCTGGCCTCCAGAAGTTGTGAATGCCCCAACACTGGAAGTTTTTAAGATGTTGGATAACCATTTGTCTGAAGTGGTGTAGGGTTTTCTGCCTAAGTAGAAGGTTGAGCTAGAAGACTTCCAAGGTCCCTTCCAACTCTGTTATCCTATTCTATACTGAAAAAGATGGTTTAATCAAAAAGACAAATTCTATTGTTTAAAGTCAAAAGTATCACAAATTAACTGCAAAGGAAATGTTAAAATAAATATTGCTGTTTGTTGTGTAGTATATGAAGTATTGTATTTGAAACTTACCATATATGATAACCATTACATCTGACAGTAATTGAAATATGCATTACAATCCAAGTGGCTTATTTTCAATGAAAGATAAGAAAAATTCTTCTAAACCTGTAATTCTAGAATGGTAGGCAAAGGAACACCATGTCAGGCTTGGAAGCCATCTTTTATGGTGGGCCTTAAGCCTGCCACATATTCTACAGTGGGAAACTGAGAGGGAGGATTATATGGGGCATGGGAGCTGTGTAGTCAAAATAACATTCTTTCTTAGAAAGTCAAGGTCATATTGCCTCGGCACCTGGAGGGCCATCGCTGGCAGGAATCTTCTTGTGGGACTGTGATTGATTGGACCATGTGGTGGACATGTGGGTGCTGGGGCAGGGTCTTGAACTTTCAACTGGGTGGGGAAAACCTGGAAGCTCTCAGATTTGGGGTTTCCCAGATGTGCCAACATGGCTCTTCTAATAAATTGGAACTTTGTGGAATTTCTAGCCTCAAACTCTTATTTAGCACTCTGGGGGTGCTACTTGGAACCCTGACACACCAGTGCTAAGCATTGAGGTATTGTGAAGGGGCACTCACAAACCACCCACAAAATCAAGGTGCAATAAGTGATTAGAAATCAGTGTTAAGAAAACGATCTCAGTTGTGGTAGACTCCAAGAAGGTACTTCAAACATCAGAGAGACTTTCTCCTTAAATTTGTAAATACGAACAACTGCTATACTGTTCGGTTTTTTAACACAAAAGACCAATTTTCTTTTAAGGGCCTTACAGGAAATAGCTGCTATTTTTTTTTCGGTTTCATAATACAAAGTAACAACTTTCTTTGAGTCCTGCCAGAATAGCTGTCTTCATATGCTATTAACTCTTCAGCGGTTGAAACTCCAGGGACAAAAGGACAAAGGTTATGGGCTTTTTCACAGTTAGTTATTAAGTATGGTTTAAGTTCAAACTGGTCAGACAAAGTGGGGATTTTAAAAGTCAGGGAGAAGTTCTATCTATAAAAGAAATGGCACCTCTCATTTGTTAGGTTAGTTAAACATTCCCCCTATGGGTTATCATCCTTACAATAACGTAAAATAGGGGAAAAAATAATTCTGTAGCCAAAGGGGTCCTAAGAGAAGTCGACTTTATAAACAGCAAAGAAAACATACAGTTGGGGGTAAGGGGGGTTAGCATATATATTTCCTAAGAATGTTCTCCAATGGGGCACTGATAATTCAGCAGAGCAGGCGTGTCAAACTCAATTTCATTGAGGCCAGCAACAGAGTTGTGTTTGACCTCAAGGGAGGGAAGAGGGGCTTGGCCAAGAATGATGTGGCAAGCTTGATGTCACTCATGTCACTCAGGAGCCACCCTCCTGAGCTCCATTGTTATTGGCAGAGGGACCATGGCTGGTTCTGTGCTGTTTCCAGGGCGGCCCCATGGGCCAGATCGAAGCACTCTGCAGCCCAGATTTGGCCCCCGGGCTTTGAGTTTGACACCCCTGCAGTAGAGCATGTAGCTTTGTAAAAAGAAAGAGCAGTAATATCCGAAGATAGATTTGGGAACTTTGTGTTTTGAAAGTCCAGTTCTGAACTACAGTAATGCTAATTCTATTGGATTCCTCTGTTGGTTTTTTTCTTTGTAAAATAATAATAATAATAATAAAAATAAAATAATAAAAATAAAATAATAAAAATAAAATAATAAATAAACATAAATAAAATAAAACAAAATATAAAAAAAATAAAAGTTACTAAATAATTCACTGGAAATTGTGTCAGAAGTTTGGATTTGAGTATAGCAAAAACCACTGGGACCATCAGGTTGAGAAGGTTTTAGAGAATGAGAAAGGCAAAATCTTGTGGGACTTCAGAATTCAGACTGACAGGCACTTGGCCTACAACACACCTGACATAACAATAGTTGAAAAGAAAAAAACAGTATGTTTCATTGACATTGCAATACCTGGTAATGCGCAAATTGAAGATAAGCAGCAAGAAAAAAATCATAAAGTACCGGGACTTGCAAATTGAAGTTGAGCGACTGTGAAAAAAGAAATTGAGTGTTGTCCCAATTGTAACTGGAGCCCTTGGATCAATACCTAAAGGGCTACCTCGTTATTTGGAAATTCTAAATTTATCAGACTTGAACATTCTGAATCTACAAAAAACCACCCTACTTGGAACAAGTTATATTGTCCGACGTTACCTTAATAATTCCTAGATCCTTGGTTAGGACTCGAGCTGTTGAGCTACCAACTAGCCCCAAAGGCTGTGAATCTCGCCAAAGATTAACCCAATAATAATTACTAATAATACTAATAATACTAATAATGCATAATAATAATAATAATAATAATAATAATAATAACAATAACAATAACAATAATGCATAATAAAGTCAAGGATTTAACTTCAGCCAAGTAATTTGATGAATTCACAAGATATTAAAGTCCAAATTGAGTGGAGGAAACATCATAAAAGCCATAAATACCTGGGCTATACCTGTGATCCGATACTCTGCAGGAATAATTGACTGGACCCAGATGGAGTTGGACAATTTGGACAGAAAAACAAGGAAGCTTATGACAATGAATCATGCTTTGCACCCTAAAAGCGATGTTGACGGATTATATCTACCAGGAGCAGAGGGTGGTCGAGGACTCCTACAAGTAAAACAGATTGTGGAAGAAGAAAAACACAGCTTGAATCCAGAAAAGTGAAGGACCAATGATTAAGGAAGTAAATAAAGGAGGCCTTTTAAAGACAACTAAGTCAAAAGCTGAATATAAGAAAGAAGTAATTGACAAGCGAACTGAAAATTGGAAAAACAAAGCTATGCATAGCCAATACTTGAAAACTATTGAAGGCAAAGCTGACCAAAAGCTAACTTGGAACTGGTTAAGATCAGGAGCACTGAAAAAAGTAACAGAAGGCTTTATTTTGGCAGCTCAAGAACAAGCCTTAGCCACAAACTGCATGAAGGCAAAAATTCAACATGTTACCACTAATAGCAAATGTCACCTCTGTAATGAGAAAGATGAGACAGTCAACCACTTTATCAGTGGGTGCAGCAAAATTGCACAAATTGACTACCTACAACACCATGACCGCATTGCTAAGACCATTCACTGGAAATTGTGCCAAAAGTTTGGATTTGAGTACAGCAAAAACCACTGGGAACATCAGGTTCAGAAGGTTTTAGAGAATGAGAAAGTCAAGATCTTGTGGGACTTCAGAATTCAGACTGACAGGCACTTGGCCCACAACACAACTGATATAAGAATAGTTGAAAAGAAAAAAAAAGTATGGTTCATTGACATTGCAATACCTGGAGATGCACAAATTGAAGTTAAACAGCAAGAAAAAAATCACAAAGTACCGGGACTTGCAAATTGAAGTTGATCGACTGTGGAAAAAGAAATTGTGTGTTGTCCCGATTGTAATTGGAGCCCTTGGAGCAATACCTAAAGGGATACCTCGCTATTTGGAAATTTTAAATTTATCAGACTTGAACATTCTGATTCTACAAAAAACCACCTTACTTGGAACAGTTTATATCCTTCGATGTTACCTTAACAGTTCCAAGGTCCTTGGTTAGGACTCGAGTTGTTGAGCTACCAACAAGCCCCAAAGGCTGTGAATCTCACCAAAGATTAACAACAACAACAACAACAACAACAACAACAACAACATAATAATAATAATAATTCTCTTCATCATCGCAATGATCCCACTATCATTCTCTTCATCATAGCAATGATCCCACTATCAGTAATCTTAAAAAAAATGAAATTAGGCTACCAAACAGCTAAAGAAGCTGAAAAAAATTCGCATTTACTATATATGGATGATTTGAAACTCTATGGAAAGTCAGAAATAGAAATCCAAGCATTGACAAACACAGTCCGAGTATTCAGCACCGATATTGCAATGCAGTTTGGCATGGAAAAATGCGCCACTGTATCCATAAAAAGGGGCAAAATCACTGCATGTGAGGGAATTGAAATGCCCAATGGCCAATTAATTAAATGCAAAGAAAATGAAGCCTACAAATACTTAGGCATTCTGCAGTTGGATAACATCAAGCATGGAGAAGTAAAAACTATTGTCAGGCGAGAGTACACCAAAAGAGTTAGGAAAATTTTGAAATCTAAATTGAATGGTGGAAATACAATCAAGGCCATAAATACCTGGGCAATACCAGTTATAAGATACACAGCTGGTATAGTTAACTGGACACAAGCTGATTTGGACCTTTTGGACCGAAAAACCAGGAAACTAATGACAATGCACTACAGTTTACATCCACGTAGTGATACTGATAGACTATATCTGCCCCGAAAATCAGGTGGCAGAGGATTATTACAAGTGAAGCAAACAGTTGAAGAAGAAAAACATGCACTGGCTGATTATTTAAAAGAAAGTCAAGAACATCTATTAATCGAAGTAAAGAACAAAAATCTACTGAAGGCCCAACAGACGAAACAAGAATACAGAAAAGATGTGATAAAATCAAGAATGGAGAGTTGGCAGAACAAAGCATTGCATGGCCAATTTCTGGAAAAAATAAAAGATAAAGTGGACAGTGAACAAACTTGGTTATGGTTAACAACAGGTACATTAAAGAAAGAAACAGAGTCACTAATCCTGGCTGCGCAAGAACAAGCTATCCGCACAAATGCCATTAAGGCCAAAATTGAAAAATCCTCTGATGATGCCAAATGCAGACTTTGCAAAGAAGCTGATGAAACTGTTGATCACATCCTCAGCTGCTGTAAAAAAATCACGCAGACTGATTATAAGTTGCGGCACAATTCAGTAGCACAAATGATCCGTTGGAATTTGTGCAAAAATTATAATATTAAAACAGCAACAAACTGGTGGGAACATCAGCCTGAAAAAGTCACCGAAAATCAGATGGTCAAGATCTTGTGGGATTTCCGTATACAAACCGACAAAATACTGGCGCATAATACACCAGACATCACACTGGTTGAGAAAAATAAGGTCACAATCATAGACATCGCAATACCAGTTGATAGCAGGGTCGCCGAGAAGGAACATGAAAAAATCGCAAAATACCAGGACTTAAAAATCAAAATTCAACAACTATGGCACAAACCAGCAGTGGTAATTCCAGTGGTAATTGGCACACTGGGTGCTATTCCAAAAGCACTGGAATTACATTTAAAACTGTTAAAAATTGACAAAATCACCATCAGTCAAATGCAAAAAGCCGCACTGCTTGGATCTGCACGCATATTACGAAAATACGTTACGATGGGGCCCGACTAGTAACCAATGCCAAATCCAGCGAAACAACTGGCCGCTGTGATACAATTGTATAATAATAATCCTAAACTTCTCAGTACGATTGATTTAAACCACAGAGTTGTATAGTCATACATGTAGGTAGAAATAATAATAATGCAAAAAAAAAAAAAAATCCTAGCAGGTTGCAAAAGGGAATTAACTTTCAAGTTGCTTTTAAAAAAAGGTACACAGCCTCTTCCTTATTGAAAGTATATGTAGTTCTCAGATGTTTCTGGCAGAATCAGGGCAATGGAGTGGCAGCAGAAATGGTACGGAGTTCATTAGGTCAAGGAAGAAAGAGAATGACAAGATGCTTCTCTCCAAAAATCCTTTCAGCAGGTTGAGTAGAATCAATAGACCCTCAGGTAAACAAACATTAGGTTGTGCATTTTGAGTGGGGCTTTTATTCACTGTTTCCATAAAGCCTAGGTTTGAATTACTACATTTCTCAAAAAAAGAAAAAGTGGAGAAAGCAGGGTTGAAATTTTCATAGGTATGTGTCTGAACCCTCTTCACTGACTGTTCTCGCACACCAGGAGAGCTGGCAGCAGATTCAGACAGCAAGGAGGTTGTGGGGGTTGACATGGGCCAGTCCTGGAGTCTGGGGAAGGCTCTGATGAAGGCTCTGTGTCGGAGGCAGAGAGGGGCCAGAGCCATACACCAGTTATCAGCTGCCTTCAGAGTCAGTGAGGCAGACAAACAGCTGGAGCCTGTTCCCAGTGTGCGCATGCATAGAGTTGCCAGACAAAGGGGTCAACTTGGAAGTAAGGCAGTGGTGGGTTCTGGATCCCATTGCAACCGGTATGGTGCAACAGGGCCGGGAGTCCACCACATGAATGTGCACAGCACACACACACATGTGCGCAGCACATGCATATGTACTTACCACCCGTGACACTCCGCAACGCCTCCGTGATGCTTCCGCTGCTTGGCAGAGTGTTGTGCTAAATGCTCAGGTGCTGTATGCTCAGTGCGCATGAGCAGAAGCCCCAAACAGCTCAAACATAGGTAAGAAGCACGGGCAGGCGGGCCCTCTGGAGCACCATACCAGAATGGTACCTGGTGCTCACAGCAGGCACAGGTACGCTCATACCGGGGCGTACCTGCTTTATCTCAATACTGGAGTAAGCCCACAGGTGGACGATGAATGGCCCCTCCCAAAGGAAATAAAATAGGAGCTAAATGTCTGGGCAGGTTGGCAGAGCCTGCTGTTGAGTAAGCGAACAACGAGGGGGAGGAATTTGCTGTGCCACATGATTTATATTAGCTAGAAATTAGCAGGAAATCCTGCTTTCTAGCTAATATAAATCGTGCAGCACAGCTGATCATCAGAAAAACTGGTACGCTCCAACCAGTAGCATTTTTTTTTACTACCGGTTTGAGCTGGCATCTTTGCCACCGCTTCAGACAAACCGGTCTGAACTGGTAGCATTTCACCCCTGATCAAGACATTGATAAGATTCCCTCCCATCTTTAACCCGTCAAAGATGAGAGTGGGCAAAAATCAATCCCAATAGATAGATCAAATAATCCATTATTTAACAATTGAGTGAAGCATTGTTACAGAACGAAAGTAACATATACCTTTAATCCTATTTCACTTAATTTTCTTCTTTGCAGACAGCACACTTTATTGTCCATTTGCAATAATCTTTGTAGGAAAATAGTAGTTACACATGCTGCTTGATGGCAGAATTTGTCAGACATTTGGGTTTCTTGTGTGAAAGAACCAAATAAAAATTGCTCTCCTTAACAGCAAGCTGTCTGCATGATGAAATGAGTTCTGTGGTTAGTCAGATGATGAGGGTTAATGAGGGATAGGGTGAATTCTTCCTACTAACACACCCAAGCTGTACTCTTGATTACTGAAAAGACCTTAAGGATACTTGCCACAGTCATTTAGTGCTACTCTCTCCGCATGGATACTTTTTATTCTTGTTTTCAAAATGATTCATTAGCATATTTTTTGAGCACTGTAGCAGGAAATGTTCTATTGCTGTAGATCACACCAGAATTCTCATTTCTTTCAAAACTTTTTTTAAAAAATAATCATCCCTTTTAGAAAGTGAAAGCTTGGCTGAAAAATCTATAGAAATATGGTGGGTATAAATACAAAAAAAGGGGGGGACATGGTGGTTCAGTGGCTAAGATGCTGAGCTTGTCGATCAGAAAGATCAGCAGTTCAGCGGTTTGAATCCCTAGCACCGTGTAAAAGAGTGAGCTCACGTTACTTGTCCCAGCGTCTTGCCAACCTAGCCATTCGACAGGATGTAAAAGTGCAAGTAGAAAAATAGGAACCACCTTTGGTGGGAAGTTAACAGTGTTCCATGCGCCTTTGGCGTTTTGTCTGCCAGCCATACGACCACGGAGATGTGTTCAGACAGCTCTTCGGCTTTGAAACAGAGATGAAAACTGCCTCCTAGAGTCGGGAATGACTAGCACATATATGCGAGGGGAATCTTTACCTTAAATACAAAAACCAAACTCAAATGTTTGGCATTTTTATCAATGATTGCCAGGTAAAACATTTTTCCTGCTTCTGTATATCATGATAGATGATAGAGATGATAGATAGATAGATAGATAGATAGATAGATAGATAGATAGATAGATAGATAGATAGATAGATAGATAGATAGATGATTGATAGATAGATAGATAGATAGATAGATAGATAGATAGATAGATAGATAGATAGATAAATAATCTCCTACTTCTAAACTGTCCATCTCCCTCAGAGAAGGGCTCTGGATTAAATGGAAGACAGGATGACTTGGGAAAGAAAAAGGGAAAGGAAGAGTATATACCTCTTAATGATAAACAATGAAGTTAGATACTCAGCACAAGCATGAATTAAATTTTCCTGATATAAGACCTTTGCAAAATGCAAAACAACATTCTTTTTTCAAAATTTGATTTATTAGACCAATTATTTTTTGGGAGACAAGAAGGTAAGGTGATTTCACTTGCGAGGTATTAAGAGGTAATTCTGAGACCTTCAGGAAGGCAATTAAGAAAACATGCACACAATTGAATATAGACAAAATCAAGTTTCACTGAGTTCATTGGAGCTTACTTTCAAATAAGTAACATAGAAATGCTCACATTTTAGTCACTCCACACTTTCTGTAGAAAAAAAAAAGTATTGTTTTGTGTTAAATCTAACAAGCACAGTGTGAATAATTTGATAATAGAGAGGAAAACGGAACTGTTACATTTTTATTCTTACAAAAATCACAGCACAGGTTTAATTCTCTCACCTGCAACACCACGATTTGTGTTAGTTACTTAATTATTATAAATAGTGACTCAAATTATGGAGGAAATAGAATACAAACTGAATTGGAAGGGACCTTATAGGTTTTCTAACCCAACCGGCTGCTCAAGCAGGAGACCCAATACCAGGGGTACCAAACCTCTAGGCCCAGCCCACTTCCGGGCCTGTTCAAAACCGAGCCATGGAAGAAATGGGCAAGTACATCTGTGAAGCTCCACTCATGCAAGAGGCAGTCAAGCATGTGCACCTCCATGAAGCTCCACTCATGTGAATGCAGGGTACTTGTGCTCGTGCATGAAGCTCAATTCGTGTGAATGGAGCTTCGCGTACGAGCACCATCTGTTCATGTGAGTGGAGCTTCGTGAGTGACTGCAAACGCCATCTGCTCCACTCATGTGTGAAGCTCCATTTGTGCAAATGAAGGGTGTGCATGCACTTGTGCAAATGGAATTGTGCAGGGGCATGTGCGCCTGCCACTCACATGTGTCCTCCCATGGGCTGGTCAAGCCACCAAGCTGGATAGATTGGGGACCACTGCCTTATACCATTCCAGACAAACAGCTGTCTATATATGAAGGAGAATGAAAATCATTTGCTTTTTAGCAAATTTATCATTAAATGCTGCTTAAGGTTTACATTTTTATCTCCTCTATTTGTTACTGGATTGTTTATATGACAATTTTGCTGAAATATTTATGGTGAAGCGTCCATGGGCCAATATTCAAACTGTAGACAATCAATTCTACACACCCAAATTTCTAAGCCATTTGAAAATCCACTTTTGAAATTTAAAAGTACTAAAATATAAATGGCTATAAACATTTATAGCTTTCACTTTCCTCCCCAGTGAAAATGAAAATTTCAGCAAATTGTTTTATGAATAAGAAGTGGGATTTTTGAAGCCATCCTCCTTATGAAGCAGTCAAGAATCAGTGAGTGTATATTGCATTAACTGCACAATAATGCCTCCAAGAAATTGTTGTGTCTCCCAATTCTCATAGCTGAATTTCTCAAGAGAAGACATTATGAATAAATTCTTCATATGGGAATTTTTCAGCTGAAAGAAGATGGAAAGGAGGGTTGCAAAGTTATACACAGATATTAGGGAAAAGTAACACTAAAACCAAGCATTAGCAGCCCACATCCCAAAAGAGAAAAATACCTTGAAAAACTAGAAATCAGATTTTAGCAATTTTATATTCATTTATATATCATATTCTGCCCATGTCAAAATGCTGTGGCAGACTTATGTACCCTAAAAACATTACTTGAAAATGACTTTGAAAAAACATAATATAATCTGTTCCATTCTTTTCTCATGCGGGTGCATTTTAGTTGTGTTCCAAAATGTCTACTTAATTGGTTAACATGCTTCGTAGAAATTATCGAAGTTGTAATCTGGAGACAATCATTTTATGGAAATCCTCTACTTTTCTTCTTTCTTTAAAAATTAAAAACAAAACAGAAACATTGACTATCTCTATTTCCTTAAGTGCTCTAACATAATTGTTTAGGTTTAAGGTAAACTCCTTTGCCTTCCAAATTTATTTTCTAATAATTAAATTTAGCCCAATGTTAATAGAGAAAATGAATAGCTGCTGTAGATTAGTATCCTTTTTATTGGCACTTAACATCATACATCAAATTAGCCTCTTGCATTCCTCAAATTATTTGTGCCACATATCTCTGTACCAAATCTTTGTTCCCTCTTGGATTTAATAGAAGAGTGTTGTGGCCCAGCAGGAGCCGTTGGAGCTGCCACCAGACTCCGACAGCGAGGGGCCCTATGAGTTGGCCCTGGAGGATGTGGAGGACCTTGGACAGGGTTCCGACTCCGAGCAGGGTGCAGAGAGACTGGTTGGCCACCAGGTGGCGCCTGAGCCTTGGATCAGTGGGGAGGAGACAAGAGAGAGTGATCCAGAAACCACCTGTGAGTTGTTCCGGGATGCATGCCATCGAATGGCTACTCGGCGTCAAGAACAACTACGTAATTACAGGAGGTAATTACGCTCAGCTGAGGGTCATTAAGCTCCTCTCCCAGACTATAAAAGAGATTGCTTGTGCCACGCCCTTCTTGCAGAAGTCAACATTTGGGACTAAAGAGAAACAAACTTGGCAGGCTGGATTGCATTGCTGCCAAGGTTTGTAGGAGTTGCTGCCAAAGTTCTTATCTGTTTGTTTATTTGGCTTTCAGCCACCGAAAGTCTGGTCTTGTTATTAAAAGACATTCTATTTTACGCTTGTCTCGGCTTTCGTTACTGGACAGAGGAGGGGGTTCAGAACAGAAGACTATCTTCCTAATCTCAAAACTAAGGGAAGTTGGAAAACTCAGAATATTCTGTGCCAAGAATGAACATTTCAGATATTATTGGCTAAAAGCGAACAACAAAAAGTGTTCCAAAATTTTGCCCAACATGCAAAACATTGTTTTTCAATATCGAATTCTTTTTTTTATACAATACCTATAGAGATTTGAAGAATGTCTATGCAAAAATATTCCCATTCTTTCCATCCCTTCTGGTTAAGTCAAGAATGCATATTCTAACTTTAGGAATATTTTGTTGCTGTTTGTTTGTTTGCGATTGCTTTTTTCCCTTGTGTTTCATGGTTATGCTTTCGGTTTTTGACAGGCTTCCAATTCTGCATATCTGTATTAACCAAGAGTTACTGCATTCTTGAGATTTATAGTTGTCAAATGGGGGAAAAAATGCTTTAGTTGCTTGTTGAGCTTCGCAAGTAGATTAAGAAAAATGCTGAAAACAGAAACTGTTCCAAAGAGAGGTCTAGACAGTTTGAATCACTTGTCAGACCTAAGATGCCGTTGAGTCTAGTTCTTTATTTGTTTACACCCAATTCTTGCCAGACTAAAACAAAAACCTTGTAATATAATAGATATACCTTGATTCTAGAGTGTGGCTACCTTGAACCTTTTCCTTTCTACCCCATAAAATTCAGAACTGTAATCTCTTGTTTAAGCCCCTTTCTGAAATGTGCTACATCTTCCCTGAGAAATGTGGTGCTATTGTCCACAATCCGCCCACGCCTTCTCCAGCTACAAACTCTATTACATCATCTCTCCTTTTTAATACTCAGTAGTTTTATCTCAGAGTTGTTATTTTATGATAGCTTAATTTGTTTTTATTTATATACTTATTTATATTTTCACAGAACAAGGAACTTGTTTCAAATTTTCATTTACCCCTGTAGTGTAACATAACAATGTTTCTAATTTTGCTCTTTCACAACATGAACTACTTACTTTGAGTGCTCTTATGTTGAAATCATGGCACACAGAAAACATTCTGACTCAGCTTTATAGATAGAAGTTTTATTCTAGGCTGAGAGGAAAAGGGTTTTATGTCATATAAATCCCTTTTAAAATCCTCAATAGCCTTCTTCCACTGGAGAAGCAAATGGTGAAAGTGATCTCGAAACCATTGGCGGCAATCTCCTGGACTCCTGGATTATAGAAGAAGTGCCAGAAGACTGGAGAAAAACTATCATCGTTACAATTTTTAAAAAGGGAAATAACAGGCCAATGAAACAAGTCAATAATCTTGACGTCGATACTTAGAAAAATCCTGTAAAAGATAATGAGGTTGCAAGCACTTAAAAAGGAATGATTAGAAGCCAACAAGGGATTTGTTAAAATAGATCATGCCTTAAAGGTTTTGTTTATTTGGTTTTTCCCCCCACAAAACCACTAGATTAATAGACCAAGGCAATATTATGGATGTGGTGTACCTGGCCCAAGAAGTTTGAAAAAAATGATCACAGCTTTCTTTTTGAGAAAGTGAAATGGGATGGATAATCCTACTATCACATCAGTGCACTGTTGGTTGGAAACCACATCTAGCTAGATGGAGATGGAGCACCTAAAGGCATGGAGGTTCTGTCAGTTCTGTCTTGGCCTATGCAATATTTTTTATATAAATGAGTTAGATAAAGGGATGCATTAAATTTACAGATGACAGGAAACTGGGATGGGGGGTTTGTAATATCTCAAAACCTGGAGTCAAGATTCAAAAAGAAAACCTCAGGAGACAGACTTGAGGTTCAAAAAGAGACAGAACATTGAGTCTTATCCTACAAAGTGTTGTTTGCAAGAAATGTAATATTCTGCCCTCAGGTAGGAAAAAACCGAGACATACATGATTAACATGGATTGTTCCTAATTTGGCAGCTGCACTTGAAGGAGGATCTGTGTTCGTTCTCTCTCTCTCTCTCTCTCTCTCTCTCTCTCTCTCTCTCTCTCTCTCTCTCTCTGTGTGTGTGTGTGTGTGTTTCCTGTAGACCATAGATTAAGAATGAGCAGCTGTCAAAAGAGCAAATGCAAGGCGAAAGCAGGGGAGCCCAGTGGTTAGAATGCAATATTTCAGGCTAATTGCCTGCTGATTGCCGACTGCTAGCAGTTCGATTCTGACTAGTTCAAGGTTGACTCAGATTTCCATCCTTCCATGGTTAATAAAATGAAAGCCCAAATTATTGGGGGCAAAATGCTGTCTCTGAAAGCCGCCTAGAGAGGGCTGTGAAGTGGTATATGCAAGTGTTATTGCTACCTTTGGCTGCATCAACAGATGTATAATGTTGAGATTATAGGAAGCTAAAGTTGCACTCTATGTTAGGCCGGTGCACTGCAGCGTCCAGTTTTGTACAGGTTAGGATACACGTATTAATGCTGAGGGACTGGAAAGAGTACAGAGAACAGCAACAAAGTTGGTGAAGGGTTTAGAGGCTTGACCGTTATGAAAAATGTTTTAATAAACTGGATATGTTTAATCTAAAGAAGGGAAGGCTAACAGGAGTCACATCTTCCAATACACGAAGCGATATCAAAAAAAAAAGTGTGTGTTTATTTGGTGTAATTTCTAAGAGTAAGAACCAATATTAGACACTTTCAGAGAGAGATTCAAATTCAAAATAAAGAAGAATTTCCTGTAAAGGTAAAGGTTTTGCCGCACAAGTGTGCTAGTCATTCCCGACTCTAGGGGGGCAGTGCTCATCTCCGTTTCTAAGCTGATGAGCCAGCACTGTCCGAAGTTGTCTCCGTGGTAATGTGGCTGGCACAACTCAATGCCAAAGGCGCATGGAACACTCTTACTTTCCCACCAAAGGTGGTCCCTATTTTTCTACTTGCATTTTTTATGTGCTTTAGAACTGCTAGGTTGGCATATTAAATCCTGCCCCAGAACTGTGTGTTCTCTGTCACTTGAAGCTTTCAAGCAAAGAATGGTCAGCTATTTATCTAGAATAGGCTGAGAAGTTGGATTAGGAGGCCTTTAAAGTCTTTTCTAAATTTATGGTTCTATATCGAATTACAGCCATTCATTTAGTGATCGCTCGAAGTTACAACAGCACTGAGGAAAGTAACTTACAACTGTATTTCACACTTACGGCCGTTGCAGCATCTCTACGGTCACACAATCAAAATTCAAACACTTAGCAACTGACTCATATTTATGACAGTTGCAATGTCCGGGTGTTATGTGTCACCTTTGATGACCTTCTGACAAGCAAAGTCAATGGGAAACTAGATTTATTTAATAATTGAATTGAATTTATTTAGCTTGTATGCTGCCCACTCTCGGAAGACTCAGGGCGGCTTACAAATAAGAAGGGAAGGGGAATACAAGAAATAAAAAACGACAATTTAAAAAATTCAACAACATTCATAACTTAGGATGGGGCTGGATAATTCAACAGCCCCAGGCCTGCCGGAACAGCCAGGTCTTGGTCGCTTTGCGGAAGGCCGGAAGGGTAGTAAGGGTCCGGATCTCAACGGGGAGATTGTTCCATAGGGCCGGAGCAGCTACAGAGAAGACCCTCCCCCGGGGGGTCGCCACCCGACATTGGCCGGCAGATGGAATCCGGAGGAGGCCTACTCTGTGCAATCTAATAGGTCTCTGGGAGGTGATCGGCAGGAGGCTGTCTTTCAGGTAATAACCATGTTGCCAGCTTAACAACTGTAGTGATTTCCTTAACAACTGTGGCAAGAAAAGCTGTAAAATGGGGCAAAACCCGCTAAATAACTATATTATTTAGTAAGGGAAATTCTGGGCTCTTTTGTAGTCATAAGTCGAAAACTACCTGTATACATTTAGAGATATTTTCTTTTATTTTCAGACATATTCCTTCCTGGAAATTCTGCTCACACAACTCCGCAACCTTCAGCTGCCGTAGTGCCAGCTTGGCATAGTATAGCACTGTGATGGCAAACCTATGGCATGTGTGCCATAGGTGGCATGTGGAGCCCTCTCTCCTGGCATGCACTCGAGCCATCACCCAGCTCAGCTCTGCACTGTGCAACCCTTACACTGGCCAGCTGATTTTGGGTCTCTGCCATGCATGCAGATGTGCATGCATGCATAGGGGGTGGGGTTATGCACGCATGTGCAGGGATGGGAAGAGCATGGGGAGAAGTGGTGTGCCCCCCCTACACCCCATTTTTGGTTCCAGGAGGCTTCAGGGAGGCCTGCTAGGCCCAAAACTGAGTGTGTGTGTGTGGGGGGGTGTTGTGCGCATGTGCAGGGGGAACAGGGGGCTCAGGGTTGTGTGTGTATGCGTGGGGGTGGGGCATTATGGGTGTGGGCACGTGTGGGCGTTGTCGTACACATGCACATGATTTCGGCATGTGAGGGGAAAAAGGTTAGGCCTCACTGGTCTAGTGGTTAAGACAGTCGGCTAGAAACTGAAGATGTGAGTTGTAATCCCTTGTTAGGCATGAAAGCCATCTAGCTGACTTGGGCCAATCACTCACTCTCAGCCCAACTCTCCTCACAGGGTTATTAATGTGGAGAAAATATATGGCAGAGTATTAGATATGTTCACCGCCGTAGGTTGTTTATATAAAGAAAAAAGGAACCAAACAAACAAACATATAGTGCTTTTGATTCCAGCAGATCGACTGCCTTTAAGCTGTTGTTAGAAAATGTTCCCTATGCTCACCTGTCTTGCTTACTTTAAATCCTTCTTCCCAAGACTTCATGAGAAAAAAGAAATCAATTCCTAATCTCAATACAAAATTGAAAAAGGGATAGAAATATAGTATATATAATAACATGTGTAAATGCCATGCACAGTAATGGTACTGTGTAATAAAAAAAATGAGGACATGCATCATTGATGTTCAATTTTACATATGTTGGGCAATTAAAAAATGAAATAGTTTTGATAAATATTTGTGTGAGGAAGAGAAACTAGGAGGAAATTATATTATTTCACATATTTGAAATTATATTCTTTTTATTTAGCTATGAACTAATGTTCATCTGCAGAATTTTGTTTTAGAGCACAAAAGAAAATAATCTTGGGGGCGGGGGAGTGAAGCTTGACAGGTGATGGATGGATAAAACTGAATTCCTAAAGAGAAAATTGCAAACCAAGCTCATATCTTTAGAAACAAGTAGTACATGATTATTACCATTTTCCCCATTCTTAAATACAAAAGGAGTTTCTGTCTCTAACAAACAATACATCTATATGTATATACACACTTATTATTTTAAAACCTTATAAAAATCAGAAACGCCTCAGAATAGTATTTAATTGTGACCTCTGTAGTTTAGATTAAAACAGAAAACTAAGTACAAATTATCTATACATATAAAAATGGCTCTGTGTGTGTGTGTGTGTGTGTGTGTGTGTGTGTGTTCCAGCATAACTCAATTTCAACCAAACTTGATACACAGATGACTTAGTCTCTGGAAACAAAGACTGTGGGGGGAAGACACTCCTAACACTCCTCAGCCTGTGTGTTCTGTTAAGAAACAGGCTGTTGTGCCTTAAAATGGCTTCTACTGTACTGCTGTAAAATGGCTTCTACTGTACAGTGCAGTCGAGTTGCCATAGTAACAGCTTCACAGTACTCTACAAGGAGGCTCCCTTTGGTAAGGGGGAAAATCCAACCTTAGAAATTATGTTTGGTCCAGACATTTTCCTGGGCAAAGTTTATGTTTGGTCTGGACAAAAATACCCGGGCAACCTCAGGTTATCAGCTAGCATATATTAGATTTTTACAACCCCTGGTAAGCCCCAATTATGGGAGGAAGCTAACTGCTTCCATCATCTGTCCTTCGGCTCGTCACAAGAGTCCATCACGACAGAAACCCAATATTTTTACTGTTGCCTTTGTTATATTTGTGTTTTTTTTTATTTGTGCTGATAAATAAATAAAGGGAGACTAGTATAGATCTATTTCAAGCTATTTAGCTCTCATCAGCTAGCCATACCCTTACTGGGATTTGAACCAGATTTGAATCAAATAAATTTTATATATATATATATATATATATATATATATATATATATATATATATATATATATATATATATATATATATATATATATATATATATATATATATATATATATATATATAAAGATTTTTTATATAATATAATATAATATAATATAATATAATATAATATAATATAATATAATATAATATAATATAATATAATATAATATAATATAATACAATACATAAATTAGAGTTGGGATTCAGCAGGTAGAACTGGTAGTGGAAATTTTGAATAGTTAGGAAAACCAGTAAATACCACCTCTAACTGGCTCCGCCCCATCTATTTTCTGTCTCCCAAGTCCCAGGTGATCGGAGGAAATAGGGATTTTGCAGTAACCTTCCCCTAGAGTGGGGAGGGAATGGAGATTTTACAGTATCCTTCCCCTGCCACGCCCACCAAGCCACGCCCACCAAGCCATGACCACAGAACTGATAGTAAAAATTTTTGAATCCCACCACTTATATTAATCCCTTATGGTAGAAGCCTGCATTGATCTCATTCCTTATTTTCAATTTAAAACCAACAACTTGAGATGGTTCACAAGTCCAATTCCCCTCTTAAGAAGTAGTCAGCCAAATGTTATGTGGAAAGAAGAATTCAGGAAAATGTGATCCTTAAACATGGCTTTTAGCTACAAGGACCACATGATGTAAGAAATCTGTGTACTCTGAAAGGCAGGCAGCAGCTGCCATAGTCAAGGGCTATTCTAAGCTCAACTGTGTTGGCGGCTAAATTAAAGATGCACCCAAGCAAATTAAAGCTTTTCTACAAAGAAAAGAAGACTGAGCTGGAGAGAACAGGAATGTTTAAAATTAGAAACCCTTTTCAAAGCTGCTAACAGTTAAATATAAATGAGGAAATCTAGCAGATGACTCTTTGGTGTTTTTCAGGCAGAAATTCTAACATAGGCTACACACATTGATGCTCATTTAGCATTATCCAAAGATTGGGGTGGAGAAACAGAAGGAAGAGTTAACACTAACAGTGCTAAGACATTTGAGCAACATTATTTGATCAAATACAGCTTTATGTAATGTAGAACTAGCTTGGTTGACTTCAGCAGAGGACCCCCAGGAGTTTTTCTACAGCTATTGCTCAAGCAGCTTTTCACTTTTCACTTTTAAATAAACCAAAGTAAATAGATACTATCCAATTCTGAAATTCCAATACATTTGCAAAATGGAAAAGATGTACAGAATATTCTTCACCAGCCTCATGCAGGGTTTACCGTGTAGAATTATAAACTATAGCAGTGACGTGTAGTGAGGTTCGTGGCCGGTGAAGCAAGCAGGCAAAAGCCGCCCTATGCCTGCCAGCGCCAGCCGCCCCCAAAGCCTCGACACATCCCACTCTATGGTCGTCATCCCGCTCTATGGCGGATGCAGTGGCCATAGAGCAGGACATGCCGAGGCTTCAGGGGCGGCTTTCGGAAAGCCACGCCAAAGCCCTGACGTGTCCCACTTTATGGCCGCTGTGTCCGCCACAGAGCGGGATGATGGCCATAGAGCAGGACGCGTCGGGGCTTCGGGAGTGGCTTTTGGAAAGCCTCCCCCGAAGCCCTGGTGTGAAGCCCCGAAGCCCCGGCACCAGCCTGGTGGCTTCCTACTGGACTCCCATCACACCCCCTGGCTGCTGCAGCTGTCCCGCGGCGTCAATCCACAGCTCCGGGCTGAACCGGAACCGGGACACCCAAGCTGCTGGCGGCGGTGGTGGGGGCCACCTGAGCGGCCATGATTCCCCCTCCCCAGCCAGCCAGCCAGCCCACCCAGCCACTGTTACCTCTAAGGTGCGCGCCCGTGCACATGGCTGCAATACGCCACACAGTAGTTTCTAATTGCCGCGCAGCATCACATATCTGCTGGACACGAACTACAGAGTGGCTATGGAATCACAATCAAAAACCCCTCCAGCTAAACCTTTCCTACTGCAGTACATTGCCACCCGACTTCAGGATTCTCCCTAATCAGTGTGGGTCAAAAAGAAAAAAAGGGAAAAGGGCACTTAAAGGTTCAAAACACTGGAGCAAATATTTCAGAGGCAACAGTTTTCACGGGGAATTAGAATAGAGAGCCCTGGAGTTTTGCTGCCCACCCGGTCGGACCTCACTTTCCGCATGTGCCGCGTGATCGGCTAATTTGCTACTGCCCGGCTCCCCGGTTAGATTTTTGCTGGGGGGGAAAGCTCCTTAGTCTCTTTTTCTCCCTCCTCGCTTCTCGGAGCTCCACCAATGGGGGAGCAAGGCCTAGCGCCAGGCTTTGGGCTAACACAGGGATCTGCAAAGTTGGCTGTTTTAAGACTGGTGGACTTTAACTCTCAAAATTCTGAAAGAATTATCCAAAGATTGGGGTGGAGAAACAGAAGGAAGAGTTAACACTAACAGTGCTAAGACATTTGAGCAATATTATTTGATCAAATACAGCTTTATGTAATGTAGAACTAGCTTGGCTGACTTCAGCAGAGGACCCCCAGGAGTTTTTCTACAGCTATTGCTCAAGCAGCTTTTCACATTCCTCCTCTGGCACGGTGAGCTCCAGCAGGCTGGACGCAGGTGCGAGGGGCCTGGCAAAAGAAAGAAAGTGCCAGCCCACCAGCAGAGGCAGGTAAAAGACCCGCCTTGGCTGGCGGGCTGCTCCTCTCTTCTCAAACAAGCTGCCCTCCCTGCCTCTCCCCCTTTCCTCTCTTCTCAAACAAACTCTCAAATTGAAAGAGTTTGTTTGAGTGAAGTAAAGAAACAAACACACACACACACATTATTTACAATAAAACATTACTTACAAATTACAATAATTTTGAATTCCTCCCCCCTCCCTCCGACCCACATACCAACTCTGCTTTTGTCTGCCATGTAAATGTAAAAATGTAAAAATAAAAAGGCAAGAGCTGCTGAAGCCAGGCTGGCTAGTTGCTGCTAGAGTCACCATGTGGATGACTCTGCGTAACTGTTTTAAAAAAAAGCCTCTAAAAAAATTGCCCTCTGCAGGAGGAGGCAAGAGAACCACGTGCCTCCTCTGCATAAGGAATTTTTCGCCTTTTAACCCTTGCTTAACTCTGCTCAAGTGATCATAAAGATAGACTAAAGGAGGCATGTGGTTCTCTTGCCTCCTCCTGCAGTTAAGTACTAAGCAGTCATCCACTGTGACTCTGGCAGCAACTATCTCAGCCTTTTTCCTTTTAAATTTGTTTTTCTTTTCATGATGACAGTGGTGAGGCCCTGCCTCCCCTGCCTGCACGTCCCTGAACTATAGTTTAAATCTAATGCATAAATAAATATACCTAATGTATTCACTATTCTTATGCAGCTATGGTTAGATATAGGTAGCAAAATCAAATGGAACTTTATCCTATAATCTGAGACACCTACGGAGAATTTTTACTCAATGTAATTATGTGAAAAACATGCCAACAACACTAGAAATGAGTATCTGTAAGGAAATTAAATCTCCATTACAGGTAGTCCTTGACTAACAACCACAACTGAGCCCAGAATTTCTGTTGCTAAGTGAGATAGTTATTAAGTGAATTTTGCTGCATTTTACGAATTTTCTTGTCACAGTTGTTGAGTGAATCACTGCATTTATTAAGTTAGTAGCATAGCTGTTAAATAAATTTGGCTCCCCATTGACATGTAGTAGGCTGTATTGGTATTATCATTTTCATCTTCTCATTTCTTCTCATTTCTCATCTTTCCTACTATCTTCTTCTATTAATATCTTATGACTTATCACTTGTTCATTGTATCTTATGACTAATAATTGTAACTATGATTATGATCTATAATCTACCACTTTGCTGTTTGTATGTACAATGAGAGCTTATGCTCTGGAGAAAAAATCCTTCTGTGTCCAATCACACTTGGCTAAAAAAGAATAAAGAATAAGAATAAACAGAGTTGTATCATAAGTTATACTTGATATTCAAAGTTCATTGTCTTTGGATTTGAAAAGCTTCTAGTAATTTTCAAGCAAGAGCAGAAAAATATCACCTTCAGTTCTTAGCCCAATTACAGAAAACTGCAACTAAATTTATTTTAGTAGAAACAGACATATTGTGATACTAATTAAAAATTGCTCTTTATGCAGTTTCAATGTTATATATGTCTAATGAATTCCTGCTGTTCTGCAAGTCTGAATGACCAAATTTGAGTTACTTTTAAAGAGACAAACCATTACCAAAACAACATATAACAGAAAACCCAATGAAGCAAACCTGAACACCTTTATTTCTAAAAAGCAGGAGAAAGAAAACAAGAATTTTGCCACCAAAGCTGGTCAATATAGAAGTCTCATTTAGAAGAAAGGAATCTGCTCGAATTATTGTGGTTGCAATTCAGAAGTGGTATTCAGCAGGTTCTGACCAGTTCTGGAAACCGGTAGTAGAAATTTTGAGTAATCCGGAGAACTGGTAAATACCACCTCTGACTGGCCCACCCCATCTATTCTCTGCCTCCCAAGTCCCAGATGATTGGGAGGAAATGGGGATTTTGCAGTAACCTTCCCCTGTCATGCCCATCAAGCCACGCCTACCAAGCCATGCCGCACCCAAGAACCAGTAATAATTTTTTTTTTGAATCCCACTACTGTTGCAATTGGACCTATTTTTTTTCTAATAGATATCATTAATCAAAATTCCTAAATTCTTTTTCTTGCCCAGTCTAGAATCCAAAGGCAGAATTTGACAGCCACTGCAGATGAATTCACACGTTGCTAAATTCATCAGATTAAATGACTTGATGGGCATTGAACACCTTCACTCATTCTGTATGTTTTTTTTTTTTTTACTGAGTAATTGCATTACACAAAACAAAACAGGGGCAGTATACTGCAGAAATATCAGCATAACATGTTCTATTCTATAATGCACATAACATGTATAATTAGCTTACATATGTTTCAGTTTTATAAAACCTAATGCCCATTGTGTCACTAATGAATAGATCTTTGAAAATTCTGTTTCATTAATTGAAGCTAATCCCATTTTATTTTTTCCTCTTTTATTGAGAAAACAAGGGGGGGGGTCTGAAAATGTGTTATCTTTTAAAAAAGCTTACAGTAGAAGCACAGGATCTACATACTCAGTATGTACATACACATATAACTATATGTAGCCCCCTCTCTCTCTTTCATCTATCTATCTATCTATCTATCTATCTATCTATCTATCTATCTATCTATCTATCTATCATCTATCTATCTATCTATCTATCTATCTATCTATCTATCTATCGTCTATCTATCTATCTATCTATCTCTCTCTCTCTCTCTCTCTCTATCTATCTATCTATCTATCTATCATCTATCTGTGTATGTACATAAAACACACACACACACACACATATATATATACATATACATATACACATACACACACACACACACACACACACACACACACACACACACACACACACACACACACACACACACACATATATATATATATATATATATATATATATATATATATATATATATATATAAATGTATATATATGAATGTATATGTATATGTGTGTGTTTTAGCACATTTCATTTCAAATAAAGTAATTTTATTTCTTGGTTATTAGGAGATGGTGTTTACTTTCTCACAGATTGTGGTGTGTGACTTACTATGTCTAAATTGGAAAAAACATTCATTGTCATTGTTCTAAAGCTACACCCATAATCTTGTTCCTATAAAATGGAAAGTTGGGTAACATTTAAATTTATGAAAATATGCAAGATGGTTTAAAAGCGGCAATTGTAAATCTCTTTTTTCAAAATGGTAATGCAAGCCACTAAGGGCTGGCGGGAAGAAAGAAAGAAAAGAATCAAAACTATTGTGAAGGTAAGTTCTGCATTTATACCATAATATTCAGAATAATTAATAAATTAATTGAAGCATATAATATGCCAACGGAAAATATTAACATTATCTACACTAAGAATAGAACAGAACAGAATTTCCTTTTAAAAGAAGGAATAGTCCCTGAAAGATGCTTGTTATTTAAAGTCCATTTTTTGATATTCAAAAGCTCAAATCTAGAGTATGAAATTCTCAGAGAGTCACAACTTAAAATATCAACATTAACAGAGAGCATTTCATCGAGGCTGCCCTTGCTGGCGTTATCACAGGTAGAAACATGATAATGCCTAATATTCAAATTGTAATCGGTGTTTTAGATTATACTGTATATGGTATCCTGGAAATCATTGCTTGCACTTCTGTATTCTGAAAGTGTAAATATGCAGTTATAGATGCAGCTGAAAAATATTTGAGCTTGTGGGTATTCAAAAGTTGTGAGCCTCTATGGCAGAGATGGTGAACCTTTTTTGGCTCATGTGCCATGGGGGGGGAGCACAGGGGAGTTGTGCGTGGGTGTGCCGCACCCATAATGCAACATGCGACCCCCCAGTGCGCATGCATGTATGAGAGGCTCTCCACCCACTTTTCGATGCTTTTTTCGCCCTTCCCAGGCTCCAAAGGCTTTATAGGGGACTGAGGAGGGTGAAAACAGCATCCCCCCCCCTCTGGAGCCTTCAGGGACCTTCAGGAGGCTTCCCTGAAGCCTCCGAAGGGCAAAAAACAACCCTATGAGCAAACCAGAAGTCACTTCCAGTTTACTTGGAGGGTTGGTTTAAACCCTCCGGAGGTTTCAGGGACTTTCAGGAGGCTTGCCTGAAGCCTCCGGAGGACTAAAAAGGACCCTACAAGCAAACCGGATGTGTTTGAAAAAGTTTGAAAAAATGAAAAAGGTCTTCTGCAGTCACAACATAAGCCTAAGACTGAAAATCAGGCTTATCAGATGCTACATCTTTTCTATCCTGCTCTACGGAGCTAAAATCAGGCTTATCAGATGCTACATCTTTTCTATCCTGCTCTACGGAGTGGAGAGCCATTTGAAGAGACTAGAAGCATTAGAAATGTGGATTTACAGGTGACTTTACGTATAAGTTGGGGCGACAAAATCAGAAAAGAGGAGTGATAAGCTGCCTGGAAAAGCCAACATAAATCATCAAAGCCATAAAAAAGAAAAAGTTAGAATATTTTGGATATGTGATGTGATACGGCATATTTCACTTAATCCTCCAAGGAAAGATTGAAGGCAAATGAGGTCCAGGCAGAAGAAGAAAATCATGGCTTCAAAATCTAAGGGACTGGTTTGGATAAAACTCAACAGCACTTTTTCGTGCGGCTGTTGACAAAAATAGGATTGCCAACATGATCACCAATATAGGTTGATGGCTATGGCACAACAAGAAGAAGAATATATATACAAACTGAAGAATTGGTCCAGCATAATACGATATACTTTTAGATCAAACTGCCATATACAATAAAGTATATGTTTAAAATACCATACATGAATATTAAGATGATTAAAGGAGCTGGCTAAAACAACTTGCAATTTACATTTTGTGATTGTATTTTTTCTCTCTGATACTTCTAGAGTCAACTTAACTTTATATTAAAAACATATAGAAGAATCGAAGAATTACTACAGTACTCTTTTCATCCATCATTTTATTTCTAAACTTGCATTATTTTGGCCTTTTCATTTTACATAGCATGAAAGAAATTTGGGGTTTAAAAGAAGATTGTCAGGATCCTAAAGCACGCATACACATTGAAGCCTACAAAATGGCGGCTTTTGTGGGAAACTGCTAAAAATGTTACTCACACAACCACCAGCCATCTGCTCACTAAAACAATCTGCATCAAAAACTCAGATGGCAACGGCAATATTTTGTTTGAGAAAGTAATGAAGAAACATATTTTCAGCACCAGCTCTATGCTTTTCTTTTAAATTGTACTGCTTATCAGGACATGAATTTCCATGAATTTCTTTCTTTTCTTTTCTTTTTTAGTGACACATTCATTTAAGAACGCAGCATGGCTACTTTAGCAGAACAGCAGCTACCATTATTAAGGATCACACTACGCTTTCCCATGTTAAACATTCAGTCCCAATATACTTAGATCAGGGGTGTCAAACTCGATTTCATTGAGGGCCGCATCAATCTTGTATTTGACATCAGGGGGGCAGGGGGCATGGGTGTGGCCAGCTTGACATCACTTGTGTCAGGGGCACTTGTAGTGGGCCAAGTGCTCTGACAGCGAAAACGAGCTCCCAAGATCCATGTTCAGCTGTGACTGTCTCCTGCAACTCTCTGCCAGTGAAAACAGAGCTCAGGAGGGCCAAAGGCAGCTATTTGTGAGCTTGTATTTGACCTCAAGGGGGACATAGGTAGGGTGGGCAGAGCCAGATTGACATCACTTGAGTGGCCCGAGTGCTCGGATAGCGGAAATGGGTTCCCAAGATCCGTTTTTGGCTGTGACTATCTCCTGCAATCCTCTGTGGTGAAAATGGAGCTCAGGAGGGCCACACACAGTCCTTGCAAGCTCTGTTTTTGCTGTCAGAGGCACTGTGGACTGGTCATTGCTGTTTCCAGGGCAGCCCCTTGGGCCAGATCTAAGTACCCCATGGGCCAGATATGGCCTGCAGGCCTTGAGTTTGACTTCCCCTGACGTAGATCCTCTTCAAGATCACCAATCTCTGTAGCCCAAAAACATAAATAGAATTAATAATGTCAGATATTATAAATAATATCAGTTCCAAAAAAGGGGGGACAGCCTTTGCTTGGTTTCCCATTTATCACCATCCAAACAGTATGCTGCATGAACATTCATTCTGATTTGTTTTCCAAACATGGAGAAAATAATTATTTAAATAAAGAGCGAGTATCAAATGCAGTTCATTAAAAAAAAACCAACTTGTGTGCAATTACTATTCAGTGAATGGTTTTATTACCAGTAGCTCTTTATCTACCCTTAAACTATACACACACACACACACACACACACACACACACACACACACACACACACACACACACACAAACTGAACATATATATATATATATGTTGTATTTGTAAAAAGGCAACAGTAAAAAATATTGGGTTTCTGTCTGGATGGTCTCTTGTGACGAGCCGAAGGACAGAGAATGGAAGTAGTGATCTTCCTCCCATATTTGGGCATACCAGGGTTTGTGACTTTAAATATATACATTTCACCCTGGCTTGGCTGATAAGGAGTCGAGCTCTGTAGCTCAGTGGTTAACACATCTGCCTAAGAGGCAATACAGCACAGGCTCGATTCCCAGTAAGGGTATGGATAGCTGATGAGAGCTAAATAGCTTGAAATAGATCTATACTAGTCTCCCTTTATTTATTTATCAGCACAAATATAACAAATGTAACAAAAAAGGCAACAGTAAAAAATATTGGGTTTCTGTCTGGATGGTCTCTTGTGATGAGCCGAAGGACAGAGAATGGAAGTAGTGATCTTCCTCCCATATTTGGGCATACCTGGTATGCCCCAATTATGGGAGGAAGCTAACTGCTTCCATTCTCTGTCCATCGGCTCGTCACAAGAGACCATCCAGACAGAAAGCCCAATATTTTACTGTTGTCTTTGTTACATTTGTTACCTTTATTTATTTATCAGCACAAATACTACATACATACATACATACATACATACATACATACATACATACATACATACATATTCATTCTTAAGAGTCAGTAGAGAAAGTCACATGATTCTCATTCAGTAATAACTGCAGGATCATTCACAATGGGAGTTTCCCCCCCAAAAAGAGAGATTTCTGCTTTTTTTGGCATGAATATTTATCAAGCAAAGCAAAAGAATGTGTTGCTTCTCTGCAAATAAGAAATGTATTCAGAAAGCATAAAAAAAGAGGAAAAATGGAGAGCAAGCTGGATTGGAACAAAGAACCCAGGTCAGAAGCTGAAGTAATCACTTCTGTTGCTGCCCCATGTAGAAGGGAAAGAAGCCTCTTTTACAACCATCAATTAACCTTCCTCTGCAACCACCTAAATTACAAAACCCAATTTAAAGACTGCAGCTAGAATAACATCAGGATACATACACAAGATGGTCACAACAATCTCCCAGAATATCACTCTACAGTTCCCTATTACAGGGGTGAAATGCTACCAGTTTGGGCCAGTTCGCCTGAACCGGTAGTAAAAAATGCTACCAGTTAGGGCAAACTGGTATTTCCGATGATCAGATGTGACACGCAATTTATATTAGCTAGAAAGCAGGATTTCTAAATCTAAATCGTGTGGCACAGTGGATTCCCCCCCTCGATGTACTACTTACCTTTGCAAATGCACTCAGTAGAAGGCTCCACCCACTCATTCAGAGATCATCACATCCATTTTTGATGCTCTGCACATGTGCGGAAGGTCCTGTGCATGCACGGAGGTGGCATGTGCAAACGGAGCAAGCGTGCACACACACGTGCACTCACATTTTCAAACCAGTAGGGAAGGTAAATAGATTTCATGTGATGCCTCTCTTATCTGCACAAATTAGCAAATTTTCCAGTACCAATTCTGGTTTTGAATCAAGGAATTACCTTCAATCAGCTTCATTAGCTTCCTAATAAGTGTAACAGAAAATCCTGTGAAGTACACATACTCTTGACTTATGACCACAACGGAGGCTAGAATTTATGTTGTTAAGCAAGGCAGTTGTCCAGTGGGTCATGTCCAATTTTACAACCTTTTTGCCACAGTTGTTAAGCATATCACTACAGTTGTTAAGTGAATCATGAAGCCTTTAATTAAATCCGACTTTTCACATTGACTTTGGTTGCCAGAAACTGACTGGAAAACTTTTGAATGATGATCGCATGACCATAGGATGCCACAATAATTGTAATACATGCTGGATGCCAAGCAACCAAATTTTGATCACGTGACTATGGGGATGCTGCATTGGTTATAAGTACAAGGACTGATTTTAAGTTATATTTCTCAGTGCTGTTATAACTTTTCATTGCCATTCATTGGTTGTACGTTGAAGAGTACCTCTAGATGGTTTCTTCATAAAAGTGAGGTGGGTAGACAACAAAGGACCTTCTAAAGATAAAGTTGCTTTAATGAGCTTTATTTAAACAAATTATCTCTCCAGGGTTAAAGGGAGAGGGACAGGAGGGAGGAAGGAAGGAAGGAAGGAAGGAAGGAAGGAAGGAAGGAAGGAAGGAAGGAAGGAAGGAAGGAAGGAAGGAAGGAAGGAAGGAAGGATTGATTTTAAACTGGCTGCTTGACACAATAATAGGAGAAACTGAAAAGTAATATCACTGTTTATGATTAATAAATGACTCACAGTAGCATTATTTATTTAATATTTATGTATTTAATGGAAATTTGAGGCTAGTTCCTTGACAACTTTGAAAGATTATAAATAAATACAATACCTATAATAAAAAAATATTCTGATCATAACTATAAACCAACTATAGCAAAATGGTTGTTATAAATATTTAATAATTTATCAAAGAATAAAGGTGGAAGCCACAAAATTTGACATGTTTCCTGGGTCCTAAAAGATGATATTCCTTACATGATGGGACTCATCGTGCACCCACCCTTCTTGCCCTTACTGTGTGGGCAGAAAGAACTGGAGATATATGCTCCATCAGACAGCCATGTTCTACTCCAGGTAGGCCTTTAAAGGCGATAACCAGTGCTTTGAATTGCACCCAGAAGCCAACTGGTTGCCACTGAAACTACTATAAATTCTAGGTGATCCTCAAGAAATGCCCCATATATAGTACATTGTAGTCCAATTATGAGATGACCAAAGCATACACAATTGTCTGGATGGTCTCTCAGCACAGGAAAGATTGCAAAAGACACATTGTATGTACTTCCGCAAAGACTCTCTTGGCCATAGCTGCTGCCTGCTCTTCAAGCAGGAGGTGGGAGCAGTGGTGGGATCCTGCCGGTTTAACAACCGGTTCAGTGATCATGCGTGTCAGCAGTTTTAACAAAACTTACCTTCCACGATATTTCTGGGGAATAACACAGCTGAGGCATGGCAATACACTCTGCCATGTGAATCAGCTGAAAGGGTATAGGTAAGTAAGGTGCAGGAGCGGGGAAACCTGATCACCTGAATGAACCAGTTCGTTCCCCAGCTGATTGTCGGAACTACCATTTCACCCATACTGGTCTGAATGGCTGAATCCCATCCCTGGAGCAGTGGTGGGTTCTTACCAGTTCGGCTGAACTGATAGCGGTTTGGTGGCCTGGGTCGCTGAAACCGGCAGTGACCCAGGCCTGCCATGCCCCCGAACTGGTTACCCACTGCCATCTTGTTTTTCATGGCTTTCAATTTTAATTGCACTCTACATCAAGCACGCACACGCATATGAGTAAACCAGCAGTAGTGCCTGCCAGAATCCAGCCCCTTCCCTGGATGTGGGTCCAAAAGGATCACCAGATTCACAAGGTTTCAATTGGGGAAGTGCAACATATACTCTGTATACCTCGTGTTTCTAAATTGGCTTAGAGTCAACTGAGGAGGCATAGAAGATGCAAGGTATTTAGACAATGTAGATAACTATACCCAGATACACCCAGAAAATACCAAGACATATAATTGAGGCTATAGAGCAAAATATGTTTCTACCTTCTGTGTTATTCCATTGGCATTAACTTGTTGGCATTAGAACTGTTTTTTTTTTCCTATTATAATATTCAGCAAAAGACCATTCTGAATCTTAAAAACAATTTCCCAGTTTATTCTTGAATGTATCTCTTTTTTTAACATAGAAGATTTCCTCTAGCAAAGTGACCCAGTTGCAAGATCCTTCAAAGATCGTAACATTCCCAAAGGCTTCTTTCTTTCTGCTTGAGCATTTTTGTTAGGTAAGGCCTGTTAGATAATGAGTACTTTCTGTCCTGAGCTATTTGACTTCCTGCCCAGCTTTGCAAGTCTTTAGCCACTTCTAGCTTTCAATTAGCTACAAAACGCTTAGACTCTCCTCTCCCAACTCATCCAGCCAAGCTGAGCGGAAATGGTTTGTGTTAAAAGCAAATAAAAACATGGAGAATGGAATGTGTGCACAGTATGCCTACACATATGGAGTATGTATGACTCTATTGTATTCCAGTGTCCTTCTTTTGCTAATGTTACTCAGTGCAGTTTTACATTTTTTACCAGGATCGAACAGCAAGTAAGGGGTAGACAGATAGTTCTATGCAGAGATTGTAATCTGCTGGTTCACCAGAACCAGTAGCAGAAATCACAGGTTGCCCTGCCCACCCTCCCAAGCTCTATGCCATTTCATTTAGGCACTTTTTTTAGCCAAAACACATGCATGGAATGCTGAGTTCATATGCGGATGGGGCACCAGTAGGGAAGGTACCATATTTTTCAGCCTATAAGACATACCGGTGTATAAGACGCACCAAGATTTTGAAGAGTAAGAAAAAAAGTTTTTGTCCCCCCTGACCCCCAGTAGCACCCTGCAGGCTTCAGCAGGGCTGGGGGAAGACAAAAATGTCGCTGTTATTGCAAAAAAACCATTTTTCACAAAAACAGGGACATTTTTGCCTTCCTCCAGCCCTGCTGAAACGTGCAGAGTGCTTCTGGGGGCTGGGGAAAGAGAAAATTGTCTTCGTTTTTGCGAAAAATGGGCTATTTTTTGAAAAAAAATGGGATATGGGGGCAGGGCTTTGAGAGGCCAAAAATGGCTGTATTAGGTGTATAAGACCCACCAACATTTCTACGCTCTTTTAGTGGAGGAAGAGGTGTGTCTCATACTCTGAAAAATATGGTAAGTGAATACCAACCCTAGTTCTGAGAATTATTCCATTTCAGATCTGTTAAAGATCAACACTCTGCTGACATCTGCCTAGGACTCGGGACTAAGCAAAATAAAACCCAGCTATGAGTGACATCATCATTCCATCCCCAAGGTTTGCTTTTTAACATGTTACTCATAGGATCGGATTGTTTGGGACACTTTGCATTGTACCACAAGATAGCTGATTATATTGAATCTGAAATCCAACATTTTAAAGCAATCCTTAGCATAAAAAGTTATGGTTCTTTTACATTCTAGTTAACTAAAAAAAATCCTCTATTTCTTTTTGTCCCATTCTTGAAGGAATTTGAAATCTTTCTAATTACTTAAAATATACTGATTCTAATTCCAGCCAGATCATGACGCTATAAAGCACTGCACACCAGAATAACTAGACACAAGGACAGTTTTTCCCCGAATGCCATCACTCTGCTTAACAACTAAACCCCACAACACTGTCAAATAATTTACTAAGACTGTATTACTATTATTCTTCTCTTCCATGCTAGTATCTATCTCTTCCCACTTATGACTATAACCATATTGTTTGTATCTTTCAATTTATTATTTTATTTGTTTGCTAGTATGATTTGATAGCTTATTAGTAACCTTGACTATCATCAAGTTGTTGTATATTTTTATTCCCGATGAATGTATTTTATTCATTTTATGTACACTGAGAACATCTGCACCAAAGACAAATTCCTTGAGTGTCCAATCACACATTCTATTCTATTCTATTCTATTCTATTCTATCCCATATATCACCCCATTAATGCAATGATATCATTCTTAATTCCAGTTATGGTTTAGTGTTTGTTTAGTGCTAATTGGCTATACTTTTCCATGATAGAATTAGTTCATCAAATATAAGCAGTCCTTGTTTACTGACTGGTAAAAAATAATGTGACTAAACTAGACCTACAATATCACTATTGTTAACTGAACCACTGTGGTTAAATAAGACGTCATGTTCACTCCTACACTTATTATGCTTATTGGAACCCTAACCCAAATAGAGATCACCTAACTTTGCAAACTTTCCCCCCAACTGTTTTGACTTTGAACAGTCACTAAGCAGGGCAGTCAATAAGCAAGGACTATCTATAGTCCATAGGTAGTTATAGTAAATTCCTGTGACTAAACACTTTCTAATTATTTAAGAAAACCTTAAACTATTAGCTTTTTGCATGCAGTATGCAATATAATTCAGAGGCCCAAAATGCAGCCTGTTTTTCTATTTTTTTAAAAAAGTTTTTATTGTTTTTATTAAAGAAAAACGCAAACAAAAATCATCTTTCATTACATCTTGTAGAAAGCATATCCATTGGTTACAGGTACATTTTGTGCTTTTCTTCCACAATCACATATATTTCATTCAGTTTAAATTGTACATTTTAAAATTTATATATTTTACTATCACTGTACCACCATTTTCATTTAATAAGAATTTAAGGACACAGCCACTTACTTACATTTTTCCCCCCAATCTCAATGTATCTGCCGTATCTTTACATCTTTGTAACATATTCTAGAAGATATCTTAAAAAGATATCTAACATTCCCTCTCCCTTTCCCCCCCACTCCAAACTCACAGATTAACGCTTCTGTCCATTTTACTTTTACTAATACAACATACTTGCTTGTATCATTAAATATTATCCATTAACATTTCTTGGTTATTATTGTAGTTAACTAAAAAATATTTACTATTTTTCTCACCTCTCCTCTCCACAGGCCCAAAAGAATTTTACCTTTATAACCATCTCTAAACAGAAATTTATTAATAAGTGTTAACAAAATAACCATTTAAAATCTGAAACAATCTAAAAGATATTGACATTTCTAGTTAATAATCACTAGAAGTGTGCATTAACATTTCCTTCTTGTTATTATAGTTAAAAGAAGAAAAAAACCCAATTGTTTGCTATTTATATTATGTCTCCTCTCTTCTGATCCAAATTATTTATACCTTCATAACAAGATCTAAACAAAAAAATATAAGGTTTATAAGTCTTTTTGCCAAATCTCAAGTTACAATTTGTGGCCCGGTTATTTATCCTAATTAAGGTTATCATTTCATTATTAATATCATAGTAAATTATATGTTAACGAATAAACATTCAATGATAAAAATGCAGCCTGTTTTTCTACCACTGGAGCAGGGGTATCAAACTTGTGTCGACACATGTTGTATTGTGACTCTTTTACCCATCATTATAATGGGAGTGGAGGTGACCAGCCCGTGACACATCTGGACCACGGACTGTGAGTTGGACACCCCTGCACTAGAGTTTTATTTCTTGAGCAGGGATTCTGGGAAATTTGATTTTAACTGAGAGGTCCTATGACCTGAAAAAATCTTTTAACAAACTGATACACAGCATAATTTGTTCAAAGTTGGTGCATGTTGTAATAAGTAGCAGCATCTGAAAACAGTAAACAGGAAAACTTCAATACTAACCAAGAGCTCTAGTGAATCCTAAAACTTGAATAGCGAAATAAGTAATTGTCAGACAGATAGCTCTTATTATTCTAAAACCTAAAATATTCAGTATTAGAAGAATGCTTCCATGATATAAAATACATTTGTTCTTCTAAATAATTCAAATGGTTGTAGGCTATACTGAAATCATGATTAAAAAACAAACAAACACCACTGAGCAGTAAATCATAAGCAGCTGCGAATAACATGAATGTTTATAATTCTAGTAGTATGAAGTACTCTTTTTTTGCAAGTAAAACATCTTAACCTAGAAACAGTGCTTGTACAATAAAACAGATTCCCTTCATTAATATCGCCATTGTAGCATTAAATTCATTATCGTAATACAAAACTAATTTCTAAAATAACAGGAAGGAGAAATGCAATCATCAGTAAGCAACCAAAAACAACTTTCATAATGAGTTTCAAATGTAGGCTTAACTAAAATTTCTTTCCTTTTTTAACTGGCTTTTTGTGACAAGTGAACTAAAAATTACTGTTACAAATTCCACTAATGTAAAGTTGTTTAAAAGCTCCGTTTGGATATTTACGACCAGATCTCCTGGGTTTTGCTTGTTAATAAACTTGGATTCTGGGAGTTCAATAAATATGTCCTTTTTTCTTTCTCTTTTCAAAAACGGTCTTGACACAACTGAAAACTTCCTGGTTAATTAAAGTAGCTACATTTTCAGGATCAGTGCTAACGTTAGGGTAGGTTTGGAGAAACTCCAAATCCCACCCCTGGCTGGCCCCACCCACTCCACCCCAGCCCTCCCACCCCGCCCCTCCCAGGAGTCTCCACGCAGTCCATTATGCATGCGAGATAAGGGCAGGGCCACCGCGGAGGCTCAGGGAGGGCGAAAACAGGCCTCCTGGAAGTTCCGGAAGACCAGAAACAGGCCTGGGGAAGGCAAGGGCCCCCCCCCCCGCCATGGTGCAGGAGGCTGACTAGGCCACACCCACAATGGCCACGCCCACCTAGCAACCGGGCAGACAACCCGTTGCTGAAATTTTTGAACTCCACCCCTGATCGATGCAAACAAGTACTTTAAAGCGACTGAGGTATTGATTCACCTGATGGTTTAATTTTTTAAGTCTTTCATATTTGACCAATCTCCCACTATTGTCAGAAACCCAGCATAGATGAACTAAGTATAAAGCTGTGTATTGAACAACAAGACTTCTTAATTTCAAAAAAAGACTAGACAGGATTAGTTCCAGTGTGCAAATATAAACTTGATATACCAGGCTGAAGAGAAAAGAACATTTTGTTTGAATCCCAAACAGCAATTTGATAGATAACATTTAGGAAGCAACGTTGTTATTGTAAACCAAGCTTGCTAAAGCTAAATAGAATTCTCATAAGATAAGTAGGTATAATTAGATTCTAAATGGTAACATTAATTGTAAACTATTTCCACTGTGAAGAAGTAACAATGTGGATGAGCTGAAACATCCAACATAAAAATAAGCATATTTCTATGCAATATAGAATCCATTTAATCCATTTTAACATGATTGAAACTAAAATATTGTTACAGTTCTATACCAGCAGTAAATCTCTGGCTGATTTCTGCATAAGAGTTGTAATAGAAATATTGGGTTCCAGTGTATTTTTAATCCATTTAGCACCCATCTCTTGTGCTTGTCTCCAGTACATGAATAACAACCAGATATTCAAGGAATACGAACAGCTTGAATTTTTCATATTATTTTGTTGTTGTTTAAAGAAACTAGAATTCCAAGAAATGACCATATTGCAACTGATTTTGAATGTTTGAAAAAGTTTGGAAGCAATTCCTGTTCCTTTCTGGAAGGCTTTCTGCAAGATATTGTAGGAAGTTACCACCCACCTACCCCTCATAGAGGAATGAAATATTTTAGGAAATATTAAAAAGGCAGAATATTATGTTTCCCTGGCTGAGAAAAGACAAAGCATGTTTTTAAAGAGAAAGTAGCTCCTTGCAGCTCCCTGCCCCCCACTTCAGCCCCAGGGTGGTGGGATTAAGACATGGCTCTCAGGACATGATAGGATTAGCCCTCTACCCACCTAGCAACATAACTCCCCACATGGCACCTCGGGAGATTACATCACCCATCAAGATTCAACCAGGCCTCAGACACAAAAAGCCTACAAAGATACCTAACACCCACGCCCCCTGGGAGTCTGACAGCCAATGGGATACCTTTATTACACAGGAACAGGAAGCTCTAAGGAGGATGCCGCCTGGCTTGTTGCTAGCCACCAGGTCTTAAGTCGAGGACTTTCCGAATCCTCAACAAAATCTATCTCTATCCACTTCATGTGCTGTTTTTGCCCAGGACCTCAAATCATGTGATCCTGTCCACCATTAAACCATCTTTCCAAGCAGTCTTTTATGTTCCCAGTGTCGTTCTTCCCACTCGGAACTGAACCCAGATGGACAATTCTTCCAACAATTTAAAACAGAGTCTACCAATCACATTTGAGATCAAGGATAGAAAGCTTGGCTTTGCAGTTCAACACATCAGCACCTGCAGGAATGTTGTGAAAGTAAGGTGGCAGCCAAAAATCTTACGATCAAAGTCCTGTTCTTTTAAATTTTATAAGCATTCAAAATGAATGCAGGCATAAAAAAGTAGTGCTTTGACTATATGGTCACACTCTCCATTTTATCTTCTTTGCCCTCTACAGATGCCACTGCTTCAACCTCTGTCACACCAACAGTCGCCATAGCCAATGTCAAGGAACTGTGCAAGTTACAGTCCAAAATACAAAATGGATGCATCAGTTATCTGCAGGGGTAGAACCTACCGGTTTAGCAACCAGTTTGCTTTGCGCGTGCTTTGAGAATGGGCGCGCCTCACGTGCCAGACACAGGGAAACAGCTGAGGCATGACAATCCACTCTGGCACGCCTATCAACTGGGCTCAAAGAGTGAATATACTGCAGGGGCAGGCAGGCAAGCCCAGCTGAAAGTCGGAGTGAATAGGTTCACTCCCAGCTGATATTCGGAGCTACCAGTTTGCCCGAACCAGTCTGAACCGGTGGAATCCCACTCCTGGTTATCTGTAACTAAGGGGGGGAAATTGTAAATAATGAAAGCAGGTATTCATTTTTAATTTGCTTCTAATTTAATGAAATTATTAATTGATTATATGCTATCAAGTTGTCTTTGACTCCTGATCACGTAGATTTTCTCCAGGACAATTTATCCTAATCTGTTCTTCCCACAGCCCCCAATGGTGCTTTCATCATCGCTAATTGAGTCCATCAACCTTGCCCGCTGCTCTTCTTTTTCCATCCACCTTTCCTAGGATTACAGCCTTTTCCAGAGAGGTGGGCTTTCACGCAATGTGTCCAAAGTTGGTGAGTAATTAAGTATATTAATTAAAAGTAAAAGCCTTAATACCTTTTTTGATACAATAGGAAGGCTGTTATAATAAATCTTTACACGATTAAACAGTACTTATAAGATTAGATCAGCAGGAAGGGAACATGGATTCTAAGTGTGACTAGCTACTGAAATTCATAGTGTAATAATAACAGTACGCAACAGCATAACTGTTATTATCAAGGAACTGCTGTTAAGTACTAACTAATATGTATGGGAGATGTTACAGCGAAGAAATTAGATCTCTTACTAGTGTTGAAATTAAATGTACAGTAATTAGGTCACATTGCTTAACTAAAAATAACTAGGTATCTAAAAATGTTTGAAAAGCAACCCATTTTAACAGAACATTTCCGATAGACTGTAATGGAACTTGCCCAGGGCTGTCAAACTCAGGACCTTTGGCCCGGATGTGTCACACGCTGGTCACACCCACACCCAGTTTAGCAAAGGGGAAAGAAGTCCCGATATGTCACATGACGCTGTGACAACACAAGTTTGGCAGCCCTGAACTTGACTATTGCAACTGCACGTCACAACAGTCTTTAAGGGGAACATCCCCCCTAAATAATCATATTCCTTGCTCTCCCCAATGCAAATGTTAAATAAATGGGAGAGTCATTAAAAGTAGCATCTGGGTGGAGGAGTCCTCAGAGGTCTTCCATGGTTGCCTGCCACAGGCCTCCCAAGGTCATCCCCATCCTGTGCGCCACTTCTTGCCCCTGAAGTACTTCAAGCTTCCTTCCCACTCAGTAAGCAAGGGGGGGGGGGGAATAAGAGCTCATGGAGTCTGGAAACACCAGCAAAGAAGGGAAGATCTCACCCAAGGACTTGGAGGACTCAATCCTGTTCCAGGGCCCAAGAATCCTCAACTTATTCAGAGGTTCAATGGAAAGGAAGCTGGAGGCTTGTAAGCTCCAGCTGATTCCTAGCCCACTGCAGCCACCTGATATCCATAGGCTGGATAAATGGCTATAGGGACCCAGCAGGGTAGGGTGGTGAGTGGGTGAGTGCTGCAGTATTCCTATAGCCGGTCATAAGAGCAAACGACTCTGGGGATTCTGCAGCCATTGTCATTTGTGAAACAGGGTTGCAAGAAGCTTTTGGGGAATCAGTATTAACTTTGAATGGTTGCTAATGACCTGCCATAACCTGTATTACTGGAATGTCATATTTAATTGTTCTATAATAGCAACAGCAATACCAAGAACCCACAGTTCTTGGTTTCTAGCCTGGTGCATTTACACCAAATTGATTGTATTATTTCATTTAGAAAATAAAGAAATAAAAAGAATTTTTAGCTAGGGAATGGGTGATACCTTATTTACTGATTTTGTGTGTATGTGTGTGTGATGTGGCTGCAAGAAAGGCACATACAATTTTAGGCTTAAGGTTTATAATGTCCAAATCATAGGAAATAATAGCATGATGGTATTCTGCATTGTTACAATTCCATCTCAAAGACTGTCCAGTTCTGACACTGCACTTTTCCATAGAGAATGGTAGAATTTCAGAGAAGAGCAATAAATATAGCAACAGCGCTTAGAGTTATAAATCACTTTACAGCGATTTATAGCCCTCCCTAAGCAGTTTACAGAGGCAGCCTATTGCTCCCAACAATCTGGGTCCTCATTTTATCCACCTCGGAAGGATGGAAGGCTGAGTCAACTCTGGGCCTGGTGAAATTCAATCTGCCAAATTGCAGGCAGCTGGCAGTCAGTAAGAAGCAGCCTGCAGTACTACATTCTAACTACGGCACCACCACAGCTCTTATAATGAAATACTGCTGGAAATTCTATTCCAAAATGCATTTTATGGATAAGTGCAAAGGACCATTATTTTTATTAAACTTCCATCTTAACTGGTTTTTAGCCATACTGATTAATTCCTAATCCAATCCTCTTTATGCCAAAAGAAATTTGAAAATCAACAAAGTATTTCTAAAAATGCAGCTTAATTATCACTGTTTCTGTTTATAAAACAATTTATTTAAGGGAGAAATTTCTACAGAATGTGTCATACGATCACTTAGAATCACTATGATTTGTACAAGTAGTCCACAACTGAAAAAAATTCAATTTTCAGTGCCGCTGTAACTTCAAACAGTCACTAAATGAACTGTTATAAGTGGAGACTGTTCTGATCTCATCTCAATTTTATTGTTGCTGTTGTTGTCCCTTTGGCTGTTTGAATCTATATGTACCACCGGTGATGTCCTTGAAATAATCTCAATCTATCAGAAAAGAATTTGCCTCGCTAAAAACCATTTGCTATCCAACAAGCAGGATAAAAATGGATGATTTTTTTAAAAAAAATAAAAATAAATAAGAGGTTTTTTTTAATTTAAATTGGATTTTTTTTAATCATTTTTTTTTTAAATAAAATGCTTTTGGAGTAAAAATCTATCCAAATTTAAGATATACTCCTAATTTAGTTTATTCAGCAGCAAATGAAGCTTAGTTCTGCAGCATGCGGCTGTATATTCTGCTATACTGGGTCTGTCAGTGAGTCAACAGAAGGTCAGAGGAGGAGCTTCTGCGGGACAGAGATTGCAATTGTTCCTTAAAAATTATGATTTAAATCGAGTTCATTTAAATCAAGCCTTTTTACTAGTGATTTAAATCGGCTTGATTTAAATCAAATCCACCCTGTTAACAAGTGTCATTTTTATATTGATCTAACCTCAAACAGTGCAACACAGCCATGGTAATGGGTACCCTGTACCTTTAATGATAACCCCTCATATGAAAAAGTGTTGTTTTGTGCTTGGTCTTGGACCACAAATACATTTTGACTGATTTGGAAGTATACAACCTTTAGGAGACTGCAACTTGGAAATCTGCAGCAGAAAAATGGCTTAAAGATTTTCAAGACGGTAAAAAAAGAAAGAAAACACAAACTGAAATGATGTGTGTCAAAACAATTATTTTTAAAATGATGCCTTTTTATGTCTTAAAATGTAAAAAGACTGCTCATATTCCGTTGTATTAGAAATGTGCAGTGGTGAAAAAGGAACTGACTGTGAGGAATATTTTTGGCAAAAGCAACTCCACATTTCAAATATCTCCTCCAGGAATATATCAAAGAAGTATATTGTTTCATAAATATGAAAAAAACCACCTAAATCTGTTATAATTTCTGATAGTATAGTCTTTGTTAATATACTATAAATGCTGCCAAAGATACATAACAGGATTACCTGTATTTAGAGGCCCACATACAAAAATACCTCAATTAACCAGAAGAATGCAATAGCTCCATGGAAACAGCTCTTTAAAATTGTCTTCTGTACTTCCAGAAATTTCTTTATTTTCAAAGTATTTGCTTTTAAACAATCTACCTAAATATTCATTTTTCGTACAGAGCAATTACAAAGAAAAATGTATGTATTTTGAAGAACAACAGAGGATTATTTTGAGTTGCAAGCTGATTAGTTAAATAAAATCCAGAAAATAAAATGATTAAATTATTATCTCTGTATGACCATCATTTATGGGATGCATTGGCTCAGTGGCAAAGATGCTGAGCTTGTTGATCAGAAGGTCGGCAGTTCAGCGGTTCGAATCGCTGCATAACGGAGTGAACTCCCATTACTTGTGCCAACCTAGCAGTTTGAAAGCATGTAAAAAAGTAGGGAGATAACAGTGTTCCACGTATCTTTGGCATTTAGTTATGCCAGCCACATGACCACAGAGACGTGCTGGCTCTTCGGTTTTGAAATGGAGATGAGCACCACTCCCTAGAGTCAGGAATGACTAGCACATATGTGCAAGGGGAACCTTTACCTTTATGCACATCATTACCCTGCAAGTACCATGAATGTGGAAGAAAACCTATATTTTCTTAAGCATATTAATGATGTTTGACAATACAGTTAGTCCTTGGGCTACAACAGCAATTGTTATTGGAATTTCTATTGGTAAGCACAACAACATGTGACTGTATCACTTAACAATGGCAACCCCTCTAATTCCAGTTGCCTAGGGCTGTGTGGATCATTAAGTGGGAAGAGGTGGGAATGCCACCAAAGCAAGTTGGCATGTGTGAGAACTGCAGTTGAGAGCTGCTGGCAGGCAGGCTGGTGCCATGGGAAAGTGTGTGGGTGCTATAAGTAAGTGCTATGGCACATGATGACATCATGCAGATGACATAGGCAGGAGCTATGGACTTATGCAGCTTGTGCATAAGGATCAGACATCAGATAGCAATAGCAATTAGACTTATATACCGCTTCATAGGGCTTTCAGCCCTCTCTAAGCGGTTTACAGAGTCAGCATATTGCCCCCAACAACAATCCGGGTCCTCATGTCACTGCACAATGTTAAAGTTATGGCACAATAATAGACCTCATCATCCTGACATTACTATGACTTGTGATAGATGCTACTGATCACAATTCCTTAAGATTTGAAAAAAATATATAACCTCCCTTTCAAGTTTTGGCCATGTCGCTTTCCAACCAAAGAAAAAGCATCGGAATAAGAACTCAGGTTGAATCAATGTTACTGATATACTTTATATGTTTTTCTAGGTGCATATGTAGTATGTTCTTGCTTTGTTGATCACATAATTTCTTTAAGAATCAAATTGATATTAGTGTTAGTTGCTTGCAGGACTTGCACTTTGAGAATTGGTTCATAGCATGAAGACTGTAGCTGCCTAGACTCACTACAAAAAAAAATAAGAGGCCAAAAATGGAAATAAGAGCAGCTACTTCATTATCTCTTTTCCTTATAGAATAAAGTAAAATGTCTAAACAAGGAGAGGATTATATGGAATCCTGGAGTAAGTTCTACATCAAAACTGTGTGTCATTCCCAGGAATGTGTCTGCATATTTTGAAGGATCACTATATTTCCCTTGTTAAATATTTGGTCTCCCTATCTGCTGCAAACATGTCTTTCTACATTTGCAGTCTTTTATATGCATGCTTGGTAAACATACTATGCAAGACTCTTTCAGCTCACCACAAAGAGTTGTGGAGAAAATAGGAGGGAAGGACTATTAGATATGCTTGCTCCCATGCCTTATATATAAAAAGGGCAGAATAGAAATATAATTACGAGAATAATAGCAGCTATATAACTTGAGTCTCTTGTTTTTTGCCAGAATGCAAACGATCAATTACTCACTGTAAATTACTAGTTTTGGACAAATAAATGATCATTTGGACATTATCCAGCTGTAGGTTATTTTTTGTTGAGTTATTTTTGTCATGACATATTGTTAAGAGGAGAAAATGGGATTAATACAGGGAGGGTAAAAGCCAAGAAAAGTGACTGCAAATGGTAGTAGCAACACCCCTTCTTACTGCCGAGAAAACACAACATAATAGTCAATTAAAAAGGGGGACATATAAAGGCAATTAAAGTCATATTAAAATCAACTTAAACACTGTTTAGGTAAAGACAATGGTCTTGGCCCTTTTCCTAAAAACAGGAAAAGCATGGATCTAATGCAATGCTTAAAAGAACATTATAATGTGTGGACTTCCAGAATTCCTCAATCCCGCATAAAGGCCTCTGGCTAAGGAGCAACGAAGCCAATTTCATTACATGAAATTGATATAACTTTATAATCACAGGCATTCAAATGAATTAAGAACTGAAATCTTATGTAATTAAATGTATAAGCTTTAACTTACTTTAAAAAGTCTTTTGTTCCTTTTGTGTCCACTACTAATATTAAAAAATCAAGTCTAAAAGGTTTCACCCATCACAGATTTGCCATGAGTGACTGTTGCAATGGTCTTGTGATTGTAACGCGGGTAGATATATTTGAAGAGGTATCTGTTAACAATCAATCTCAATAGGCTTAATCCTATCCCATTTGGCAGGGGGGAAAATACAAGTCAAATCACCGGGCATGATTAGTGTGGGAAACTTAATTGTCATACTTTCTTTGCTGACAAGGTTCTTTACAAAATATAAGGTATGGGTCTGCTGTATTTCTGAAGTTGGGGTGGGAGGGAAGTGTTACCCATAAATAAGGGCTGCCAATGAGAAGGATTGTTATGTGCTCCATGATCCATGTAACTAATGAGGGGATGGGAGAAAATTTTCAGAAAACCCAATTTCTATAACCCAATTTCTGTGGTACCTATAATCCTCAATTTATTACCACAATTGAGCCCAAACCTTTTGTTGCCAAGCCAGACAGTCAAGTGAGTTTTGCCCCATTTTACGACCTTTCTTGCCACACTTAAACCACACAGTTGTTCAGTTAGCAACATAGTTGTTCAGTAAATTTGGCTTCCCTATTGACTGCTTGTCAGAAGACAGCACAAGGTGATCACATGATGTGGATATGAAAGGGGCCTCCCTCGGCATCCCCTGGGTACTGGTAATGTCACTGGCTAATCCTTTCAACCTTAAATATGAATGGGAACGGGATCTCTATCCTATCTACAGACTGACCATCCGAAATTACAATGGGACTGAACGAAGGGTTGTATGTGTCCCTCCTGAAATTCTAACCTTTGCAGGGCACAAATATTTGGCACTTGGCAGTGTACATACCACCCTTATGACTGCATTGGAGCATTGGAAGTCCCTATACCAGTGATGGCTAATATTTTTGTTGTTGAGTGCCAAAAGCATGTGCATGTGCACGCTGTAGCACACCTGTGTGCCCTCACCCATAGTGCAATGCATGTGCGACCCCCCACACTTGCATCCCTCCATTCGTGTGTGTGACTTCCCCATGCTCCCCTTCCATCCCCCGCGCATGTGCCTCACCTTCTCTTCTATTTTTTGCCTATAGGTAGGTGCAGGAGGCTGTTTCTTTCTCTGCCTGTTATGTAACTGCCAGCTATACCCTCTCTGAACTATTTGTTCCCTAGGCAGAATCTCTTCCCCTGTCTCTCAACAAGATCATTTTCACATATCATTGGGTGCTCCAATGACTTTGCTTGTAGATGGTTGCAAATTATGATCACATGACCACAGTCACAATAATGAGGTTCAGTCATAACTACTACTTGTTCAGTGCAGTTGTAAATTCAAAAGGTCACATTTTCCATTATTAAATACAATTTTGTTTTTACAAAATGATTCAATGTGAGCTACCCTTAACAAGTGGTTGCGAAATGAGCACCAGTGCAACTAAGCATAGCTAAAGGTTTTTAACTTATAGTTACACCTGACTTCATGGTAATATATACAAAGAGTAATTCATCAGTGTTAGATTTTTAGAAAGGCAGGGATATAATACCTGGAGGAGGAGAATTATTTTGATTCCCCCCTCCTTCCCTTGGAGTATTTTCTAGGTTATTTCTTCCAAAGCTTTCTAATGAAACATCTGGAAAACCGCCAGGGAAAAAAACCTATAAAATATCTGTTGTTTAGGAATCAGTTAAGTACTCTAAAGTACTTTAAAACAAAGTTTCTAGCTTTACTTGTTTACTAGAAAATGGCTAACCTTTTTAAAAGTCTTCCTTCTCACTTATCAGATAATTAACATTTAAGATAAATGTGCTTAATACCATAGGGCATAATAGTTTCACCACATTTTCTATTATTAAATACAATTTTGTTTTTACAAAATGATTCAATGTGAGCTACCCTTAACAAAGAATTCTCTAATAAATAGAGGAGATAAGATATTCTGAGCAAACATATCCTAACTAGGAAACAAAACAACATGAAGTAGATGTACACACACATACACACACTTTCAAGTTGCCATTTGTTTCTATGGGGAAGAGAATTAATTATGGAGGGGTTAATATATTCCAATTAGCAATTACTGTTTAAACAAGTAGCTCTGAATCCTAAAGACAGAGGGTTTAGATTCTAAAAACACAAAATGCTATTTGAGGGTGTACTACTGGCATAAATACCAGAAGGTATTCCCAGTGGTGAGATTCAGCTGGTTCACACTGTTTCACACAAACCAGTATCTAACTTTTTCTGCAGCTTGGCAAACTGGCTGATCACATCATTGGCTGGCCCCGCACCACACCCCTCTGCTCCCAGCCACTGCTCACATGGATAGCTTTTTGCCTAGGTTTGTATGGCTGTGGGAAAGGAAAACGCACGAGGGCCTCAGAAGGAGAACCTGTCAGTGTGAGGGGCCTGGCCAGGGACCACAAGGTTGTACTGCTCGCAAAGCCCCTCCGACAGCTGGCCCTCCCTGGCCACCTGCCAGCCATATCCTCCCAGTCAGGTGACCATCCAGCCAATCATTAGGGCAGAGAACCAGTTGTTAACCTGTATCTGCTCTGTGAACACAAGGAGAGTTTTCAAGATCAACATAAGTACTATGTCATTGGAGAAAAATCTGTCATAGTTCAACCTCCTCCAGAGCATCTTGAGATAATAGTATTTGCCTAAGTTTCATAAACATGCCAGATAGTACAAAATGCATATCCTAAATTATAAATGACCTAATTTATGTTGATCAAACTTGGTAGAGAGAATGTTGGTCTTACCTGAACATGTCTTTTCAGGGGAAGAGAGGGAGTGGTCACGTGTGGGTATTCTCAAAGCCTGATTGGTCCAAGACTGAGAGTAAAACTTCTTAAATGCTTCTTCCTGCCTTTCTAGCCCAGTTTCCTCGAAGGCGAACAATGGAACTGCAACAGATGCAATCAAACAACCTCTCCCCCCGGGAAAACACCTGGCCCTCCCCTTGCCCCCCACCCAAAGAAGGGCGGGTCGTGACCACTCCCTCTCTTTCCCTGAAAAAAGACATGTTCAGGTAAGACCAACGTTCTTTTTCCAGTGGAAGAGAGGGAGTGGTCACGTGTGGGACATACCCAAGTTCAGTCCCAGGGAGGGAAACAAACCATAACTAAGGCCCAAGGGGAGGATCAGCTACCACCCTCTGCAAGACCCTCCAACCAAACGAAGTGTCCGCCGAGGCGAAGGCATCCAGATGATAATGTCAGATGAAGGGCGTTGGAGAAACCCAAGTGGCTGCTCGACAAGTGTCTTCAAAGGGGGCCCTAGTGGCCCACACCACCGTGATAGCGGCACTCCTAGTCGAATGGGCCATAATGCCCGACAGGACGGGATGCCCCGAAGCCCCATAGAGGCCCACAATAGCCTGGCACAACCAACAACCAATGGTGGCCGAAGACACCCTGGCTCCTTACGTCCAAGGTTGGAAAGAGACAAACAAGGCCTCCGACCTGCAGACCCCCGCTGTCCGCCGGAGATAAATCTGCAAAACATGACAAACGTCAAGACGATGCCAGAGTCTCTCCCTATCACTAGAAGGCCCTGGACAGAAATCGGGTAGGACGATTTTGTAGGCCCTATGGAATGGAGTGTTAAACTTCGGAAGGAAGGTAGGATCAAGCCGGAGGACCACCCTGTCCTAGTGAAAATGACAAAGGTCATTTTGATGAAAGAGCACCCAGCTCCCAAATATACCTGGCTGAAGTAATGGCCACCAGAAAGGACACTTTAAGAGACAAGAAACGCATATAAACAGACTGGAGAGGTTCGAATGGAGGCCCTGTCAGCGCCCTGAGAACCAGGGGTAAATCCCATATAGGGAACCTGTGTATGGGAGGAGGCTGAGATTAGCCGCTCCCTTAAGAAAGCACTTGATCAAGTGAACATGGAAGAGGGAAGAAGACCCCATACCCCCCAAGACTGAAGACAGAGCTGCCACCTAACGGTGCAGAGTGTTGTGAGACAGACCCCCATCTAGGCCCTTCTGCAGAAAATCCAACACATTGGGAATAGTGGCGCTGGCCAGATCAATACCAAGAGGGGAACACCACCGAATGAAGGCACACCAGGTGGAATTGTAGATCCAGGTCGTCGATGGACGCCTAAAAGCCTCAATGGTGCGAATGACCCTGCCCCCTTCAGAAGCCACAGTTCAAGACCCAGGCGGTCAGATGGAGCCACTGGGGATCCGGGTGAACCAGGACCCCTTGGCGCAAGACCACCTCCTCCTGCGGAATCCTCCACGGAGGCGCCACCGAGAGTTGGACTAGGTCCACGAACCAGGGCTTCCTTGGCCAATAAGGGGCCACCATGATGACTAGTGCCTTCTACACTACCACCTTCCTGAGGGTCCCCAGAATGAGGGGAATGGGAGGGAAGGCATAGAGCAGACCCCGAGGCCACCTGCTCCTGCCGCTTGGGGGAGGAACCGGATGAAGAACCGAGGCAACTGCACATTTGCTGGGGTGGCAAAGAGGTCCACAAGTGGGGTGCCAAATCGTCAACCTATCTCCTGAAAGAAGGACGGGTGAAGTTGCCACTCGCCATTGTCCAGAGTCGCCTGACTCAACCAGTCTGCCTGGTGATTGGACAGGCCAGAGATGGGCTCCAACTCCAGAGATGACAGGTGTCTCTCTGCCCAGGTGCCGAGCCTCAGGGCCTCCAACCAGAGAGCCCGAGAGTGGGTCCCACATGATTTATGTGGGCCTTGGCGGCCACATTGTCCATCAGGAGAAGCACGTGCTGGCCCTCCACCGAGGTCCGGAAGTGAAGCAGGGCTAGGCGGGCAGCCTTCAGCTCCAACCAATTTATATTGTGTCGGAGATCTGAATCTGTCCACCTACCCTGCGCCAAGCAAGAGCCCACCAGGGCTCCCCACCCAAACAGACTCGCGTCCATGGTCATGGTTACCCTGCTCAGCTCCCAGAAGCAGGAACCCCAACGAATGGCTGGGGAGAACCACCACCTGAGAGAGACCTTGACCCCCACCGGGAGGCAGAAAGGACGAAGAGAGTTGCTCATCCTTCCCCTTTGGAAAGGAATGAGTTCCCACTGAAGGGGCCAGAGATGGAGCCTGGCCCACAGAACAATTCCTATACAAGAGACCATCTTGCCCAACAATGGTGACAACATGAGGACCGAAACTGACCGACTTTTGTGTACCTTTTCTGCCAACAGCCACAGGCTCGCTTGACGGTCCGGGGACAGATGAACCCCCCGACACCGAATCGATGACCATCCCCAGATGAAGAATACGGATGGATGGGGACAGATGGCTCTTTGGGAAAACCCAAGGGTCTGGAGACACCGAATGGTATGATGAAGGTCTGCCAACGCTCGGGGAAGGGACCCCGCCTGAACCAAGACATTGTCTAGGTAGCATTGGAGCCTTATCGGAATGGAATAGAGATGAGCCGCCAGAGCCGCCAGCACTTTCATGAACGTGTGTGGGGCAGAAGCCAATCCGAAAGGAAGGCCCCGGTACTGGTAATGGCTCTCCCTGTGGGAGAATCTCAAAAATCTGCAATGAGCTGGGAGAATTGGAATATGAAGATAGGCTACCGTCAGGTCTATCGATGCCAAGAAATCCCCCTTCCTAGCCCTGGAAGTCTAGCCCTGGAGGATAGACTTTAGAAAGGACATCTTGAAGCGTCTGTAAACCAAGAAACGGTTCAGTCACTTGAGGTCCAGAATTGCCCTCCAGCCCCCTGAACTCTTCGGGACCACAAACAGGTTGGAGTAGTGGCCCAGTTCCCTTTCTCCTCAGGGAACTACCTCTACCGCCTGAATGTTGAGAAGGTGTTTTATGGCCTGATCCATCAGGCGCAGCGCTCCAGGCTCTGAGACGGAGGGAACGACCGGAAGAGGTTCGGGGAAGTAGAGAGGAACTCTAACCTGAGACCGTTGTGAACCGTAGACCTGACCCAGGCATCTGACGTGATGTCGTCCCATCGATCCACATAGAGGTCGCCTATAGGATGACTCGGGTTCGAGTCACTTCCCTCTGCAGTAAGGGCAACCACCTCCACCTCAAAAGGGCTGCCGTGATTGGTCCTGAAACCTGCCCCTGTCCTGGTAGGATGACCTGGAATACTGCCTGTTGGACCTGAAAGAGGAGAAGCGTTGGTGATGGTCATAGTCAGGAGCCCTATAAGAATGTCTACAATACAGATGAGACCGCGTCTCGGGCTTTTTCGCGTTGGATGGAAGGACCGTCTTCTTGTCCTTATTTTCAACAAGAATAGGGCCGAGAGCCTCCCCAAAGAGATTGGGACCTTTAAAAGGGGCAGCCGCCAGATTCCACTTGGCCTTGTTATCCATCTGCCAATTCCTAAGCCATAAGAGCCAGCGGGAGGTAACTGAGGTGGCCAATGCGCTGGACGCAAACTTAACCGTGTCCCAGAGTCACATCTGCTGAGAATTGAGAGGCCGCAATGATCTTGGTCAGATCCTGGTGGAGCCACTCATCCTGGATCGGAATGCGATCCTGGAGCTGATGTAGCCACATGCCAGTAGTCCTGTTGAAATAAGAGGCCGCCGTGGCAGACTTAATGGCCATGCAGTGGCACTGAAATTTTTCCTCAGGGTAAGCTCATCCCGCTTATCCTCAGGTTTTAATTTGTCCGCCGCATCCCCGGATACCACCGAAGACGAGGAAACCAGAGTAGCAATGGGAGTGTCAATAGTGGGCAACTGGATTGGCTGGGCAAAGACCTGTTCCACAATGTAGAAGCACCGGTCATTGCTACCTGGATTGGAAAAATTGTAGGGGCGGTCCCACTGGTTGGTCAGGACTTCCATAAACAAGGGGTGGCAGGAATCTCCTCCTTGTTGGTAGCTGTGTTGGAAAACATGGCCATGTCCGGGTCCCTAGGCGGAGGAACCATGGGGTCCCCTGTTCCGATTTTAGTGGTCTTCCTAGCCTTGTTCAGGAGGGTCTTGAACATGGCTGGGGCAAACAGACCCGAGGAAGATGGAGGATCGGGAGGGGCCGCATCCTCGTCCTCCAAAAACCACATATCATAAGGATTCTCCTCCCCCATGACCGAGGCCTCGCTAACCATGGATGGGGAGGAAGCCCTATACTGGTGCCGGCCCGGCCCCCCTTGCAACCTAGAAGAATGGGAACTCCTCTCCCTTTGGGCAATGCCCCACGAAATGGCTGCAGAAATAAGCCTTTTAATACCTTCAGGGAGGTGTTTCAGGTCCTCCAAGTCCCCATAAGACGTGCTAGGCCCCTGAAGCATCAACCTGCATAAGGAACGAGGCCCCTTAGATGTCCCCTCCAAGGGGTCCTCATAGCCACTCCTTGCCAGGTGAGGGGAAGTTGCAGGAGAGGGGGAAGGAGACCTCCTTCGCCTGGGGTAGCTGCGAGGCCTGGCTGGGGAGCCTGAGGAAGAAGAAGGGCTGAAGCCTCGAGGCAAAGAATGTCCAGAAGGAGGCCTAATTGGGGACCTGGACCTGCTAGGAGAGACAGGCCTAGTAGACTTGGCCTGCCTCTCAGCCTTGGCAAAAGTTTACTCTAATGCCTTGTGCCTCCTGGCCTCCTCCCTTGTGGAGGCCCTAGAGGGGTGTTGGGCTGCCAAAGGCCTTGCTAGGAGCTCCCCAGGGATGGGGCCCTGCTCCTGGCCCACTTTTCCCCCCAATGGGCCTTCTGCCTGGCCCGGGGGAAATTCCTGATCCCTCCTCCATATTCCCCACTTACATGTCCTGGAAGGTGCGGAGGAAGAGCAGGCCTCTGTAGGCCCCATCAAAACCTGGGCCTCCAAAGGCAAGCAAACGGCTAGGCCAATCGTCCCCCCGGCCTGTGTCCCCCAATGGACGTTGAGCAAGGAAGCCTCGCGCACATGGCAGCAACCAAAATGGCCACTGGAACTCACCAACACCTGGCGGAGCAAAGAGAAGGGCCGGACAACGCCATAACGGCTCTCCTGAGTACCCAACTGTGCTCGCCATGCTCCTGGGGAGCCTGTGGCACCAATGGCTTGCTCCCCCCCAAAATTCAAGACAGCACTGGCCCTTTAAAGCGAAGCACACGGCAGCTGCCCCGATGCAAACGGCGGCTCCGTAGACCTTGTGGGCGCCTCATGGCGCTAGCGGAGCTTTCTGCCGGCTTGCTATAAGAACCATGGCCTCTGCAACCGCTGCGCTTGGGCACAGCACCCCCACAACCCCAGGGATAAGTCTGAGGCTCCGTGCCCGCAGATGAACGCCCCACAGGGCCCTCCCCACACCACCGGAGGCAGAAAAAACTGACCCCTGGTCTGCAGCTACAAGGAATAAATTTTAAGCAATTTTAAGCAATTTAAATATCCAATTAAACCAAATGTAGAAGCCAATTGAAGCAACTTAGCAAAAAATACACACTAAGTCTCTACTCACAACTCAAGCAGTGCTTGGACCAAGAGACTGAGAGGAAACTGGGCTAGACAGGCAGGAAGGAGCATTTAAGAAGTTTTACTCTCAGTCTTGGACCAATCAGGCTTTGAGAATACCCACATGTGACTACTCCCTCTCTTCCACTGGAAAATAGCAACAAATACCTTGGAATATTCAGACACTGTGACATGTCTATACTTATAAAAATCAGAATGTGCAGGCAACAGTCTTTCCTCTATGGAAATCAGTTGCATCCCAAAAAGGCAGAATAGAAAGAATATTGACACTTTTGAGTTTCAGTGTCATAGAATGTTCCTAAGAAGCCCATGATTAACAAGGAAACAAATGAATGGATCACAGAACAAATCAATCTAGAATTCTCACTTGAGGGGCAAATTGTATTTCAGCATATTCTGTCAAGTCTCACCTATTGTAAGAAGTCTATAGTGCTTGGAAAGCTGCATATAGTGCTTGGAAAGAAGCATAAAATAAGCTGTTCAACTCCCAACAACTCTAGGCACTTAGGAGTCAACGTTTACTGAATAGATAAGCATAAGTTTTTTTAAAAAAAAACAACAACAACACAATGCTAACTGTATATTTTATAATATCAAAATCTTCTTTAACATTTTAGGAGATTTCACATTCCTGAATTGCTTTCTACCCATTTTGCAAATGGGTATTTAGAAAGCTCATACAATGCATTCCTTAATGAAGACAAACAGAATGTCCATTAATAAGCCACAATCTCCCAAATGTTTAGAAAGCTGGAATGGCAGGAGATTTCTCTCATGTTTTCTCTCTATAATTATCATTCTGCCGGCTTATTATTTGTGACTTATCCTGCCTGTTTCTTTCCAATCACATTTGTACATGTCCTATTCCTATGATTCACATGAACCAGGAAGACAAAACTCTATTTCTCTCTCTCTTTGTTTGTATCTCTCTCTCTCTCTCTCTCTCTCTCTCTCTCTGTGTGTGTGTGTGTGTGTATGAAGGAAGAAGGAATGAGGGAGATAAAGATTAGGGTTAAGAATTCTATCAAAGCAGAAGGATGAAAGGAGTAAAATGACAGCTTTGATAATGTTGGTCTACAACCATAGTAATGATGTGATTTGATCTGATTTGACAGCTTTAACTGTGCATAATATATAACTCTCAAATCATGTAGCTTTCACAATTAAAAACATTTAATTCCTCTCCAGACCCTCAGTCAAAACCAGAAGCTGCAATTTTTTCAACTACTGGGGTATTTTAGAGACCAATATCTTAGGAATCTCCTGGTGGTTCATAAGCAAAGCATATATTCTCCTAATCACAATAATTGAAAGTTTATTGTAACATCATGATAGAAGGTTCACTCTTACATACTTGTGTTAAGTGCAATACAAAAGGGTTTGAATTTACATTAATACTTATTTTATCTGCTGCTCCTGGTCCTTTTTTCCTATCATCATTATAGAAATATTAGCAATTAGATTGCTTAAGCTTATGATAATTTTCTTATGGTTGGGTTATGTATTGCTTTCCCAGTGGATTCAAGAAACTTCCATTGATAGAAAAATTGTATTAAAAATAGTATAAGAAGAATAATTTTGATTTTTAAAAAAGCGATGCCTCAGTTGCATAATATCAATAGTTGCATTTCGGTTTACCAATTAATATCATTATGTAGTTTAACAGAGAATCACTGCATAAATTTGTTATAGCCCTCAACAAAGCCTATCAAAATATTACATAAGCAATGCAGATCGATATTTGTAAGGTAACCAATTTATATTTTATGTATTGTAAAAAAGAAGAGGTAGGAAGAAATACTGATCTCTCACTACAATAATCATTACTTCATTGCCTATTTTATATAATCTATTTAGCTAATCATATGGACACATATTCTGCTGTAGAACAGCAACATTGCAATTAACCATGAAATAAGTTAACATATATAACCAATGGTGGGCTTCAAATAATTTAACAATTGGTTCTCTGCCCTAATGATCAGCTGGGTAGGCATGGCTCGGTGGTCATGTGACCATGTGGGCATGGCCAACTCAATGTCACGCAGGTTGATGGGCGCTTCACTTTAGCTGTTACAATGTAATAAGAGTAAACCAGAGACACAGTTTATGTAAGCAGGGCAATACAGATTAGGCTAAAAACAACACCAAAATGTTTCCTTCCTGCCTTCCTTACAGGATTAGTCCTGTAAAGTGGGGAAAAAACAAAATAAGATTTCTTTCTTTCAACAACTGATTCTCCAAACTGCTTAAAAAGTTAACAACCGGTTCTCCTGAATAGGTGCGAACTGGCTGAATCCCACCACTTTCCTAATAGCATTCTTTCCAGTATAAATAACTGTGACTGCAAATTTTATGACATGACTGAGTTGATATTTTTGCTGTTTCTTAAAAATGTAAGATTACAATTCAGAACTGGAAACCAAGATCTAGAAAAATTGATCCACACTATGATAGCATTTTAACATTCTAAGTCAGGTCCAAAAGAGTGTGCTTCTTAGAGATAAAAAAGCTGTTATACTACTAATTTACTTTTTACCTAGCTACTCTGACATTCACCATAGAAAAATAATGTCTACATTATTGTTTGTATGGGGACATCACTGAAGAATATTCAGGAGCTACAGTTGGGAGGGTGATTGTAACATTTTGCCCTGCTTCATCTTCAAATTATGTAACTTGCACCTAAAATTTATATTGCTAAAACAGGTATTTATTTTATTGGAGCATTCTGAAAGAAAATTGCAATCATGAGTAACCCAATGATTTTTCTTTTACTTTACATTCAAATTGAAAATAGAAGCAATATCCAATAGGATATTTTTCTTATTTATTGAGCAGTATGCAATAAGTTGTTTGACTTATTTGATACAATAAGGACATCCTCCCTAGGACAATGTAATTATCTAACACTGATAGCCAAGAAAAAAAAATGGAAAAAATCTGCCCTGAGAGAAAATACTTTTTTGAACATTACAGTTCAAAATCTAATTGAATTTGGAAATTATAACTGATCCAATAATATAACAGTGTAATTTAAAATTTGGATGGTCTTGGTACATTAAAAACTGTTCTGGTTTCAGTTAATTTCAACTTTACATGTTCAGACACATATTTAGATTTGTCTCAGTTTATTTTATCAAATAACATTTAATAACATAAGTTGATTATGATACCAAGATAATGCAGCATCAGAATATTTTGATACTATTTGGTACTGCAGTACCAAGACTGCTAAAATAACTTTAAAAATGTAATTCAGATTTACATTGTTTCTAGAGATTAATAGATTACTTTATATCTTTAGATGTATATGAAAAGTTAAAAATGTGTTGTATCCTGAAGTCCATAATTTTGGAAGATTACTTCCATTTCAGTTAATAACTGGATGCTTATTCCATTTTGATAATCAAAGAGTTAGTATCACTATGATGTCTTGATGATGTCTACTACAGTTCCATTTGTTTCATATTTCAAAATATCAGGAAAAAATGCAATCAGGGTTTTTTTTTTTGCCCCAAAATGACCAAATCTAAAAGATAGCTGGGTTCTTTAAATTTGATTAGTAATTTAATGTTACTTAAGATGTCCACTAGAAACAAATGACTCATTTTTCATACATATCCAAATCAGACTAAAAACATGAGCCATAGATAAAGTTAAATAGATTTCAGAATTATAATCCAATTGTTCTGCTTTAAATTTTCCACTTTTAGAATAGCTAGTAATAGTGATACTCTGCAATGTGATGGCACTTATTTTATAATTCTTTGAGTGATACAAAAGGAAAGTGAGCAGAACAGAAAAGGCTGGTAAAATGTATATGAAGACATTTATCATTTGTTTATGTGCTTAATGTACCAAAACATCATTTTTAATATCCCATTAACAGGTTTTTTTGTAAAGTTATAATTTAATATCTTTTTAAAACATGGTTTCTCCCTATTGATAACAGTGGTGAAATTCATTCTTTTTACTACCAGTTCTGTGAGGATGGCTAGGTGGGCGTAGCAGGGGAAGCATACTGCAAAATCTCCATTTCCACCCCACTCCAGAAGGATACTGCAAAATCCTGATTCCATCCCCACTCCTAGGGAAGGATATTGAAAAATCTCCATTCCCATCCCACTCTTGGGCCAGCCAGAGCTGGTATTTGCCGGTTCTCCAAACAAATTTTCCACTACCAGTTCTCCATAATCTGTCAGAACCTGCTGAATCTATAGAATACTAAAAGTCTTGTCATGACATTTATCGGGGCTAAATGGCACATTGTAAGGCAATAATGTTTTTAAGCAAATACCTCAAATAGGCTAACTTACACCAAAATCCAATAACCATGACCCCCTAGGGCAGGGGTCAGCAACCCACAGTTCTGGAGCTGCATGTGGCTCTTTCATTTCTCTGCTGCAGCTCCCTGTTGCCGATTGTCACCACAATTGATTGGGCTTTCGGTTAGAACAGGTAGAAGAAAAATGATGTGCTAGGAGGAGATTCTGATGGAGGAATTCTGGTCAGCTCCAAAATTGAACGGGAAAACTTCCATTTAGAACCTTTGTGGCTCTTTGAGTGTTTAAGGTCATCGATCCCTGCCCTAGGGGATGAAATTTGGGAAAGTTATAGCTGCTTCAATGCTACTGGCTGCTGCTGTTCTGCTGCTGTTTTAGTCATGTGATCTTCAAAATTCTGTTATAGTTTTCTAGCTGGTTTTGTAATCCGCTGCTCCTTCCCTTACTCAGCAGCAAGGAAAGGTTTCATCATGTGGTTTTTAAGAAGCAAAGACTTCTTTTTTTCCCCCTTTCATGTACACATTTATTTTTCCTTTTGTTGTTGTTACTGTTGATGTATGTTTTTATTCTGCTTTGTATTTTATTCCTATTGATAAACATAATAAATATATACATGAAACAAAAAGGCCCAGATATTTTTATTGTTTTATGTGGCCTTTCTCTGGCATGTAAACATGGATAAGTATCTGTATCACATCTCTTTTCAGGAAGTAAAGCCACAGATATCGTAAGTCATTCTCTTACATTTCCTAACCAGCAAAGTTGTGAGGTAATTTGGGATGGAAGTTCCCAAGTGAGCAGCTGTGGCTACATTGGGATCTCTCTGGTGTCAATCAAATATATTAACCACCATATCTTAAGGTAAAGGTTCCCCTTGCACACATGTGCCAGTCGTTCCTGACTTGGGGGTGGTGGTGGTACACATTCTCCTTTTCAAAGCTGAAGAGCCAGCATTGTCCGAAAACTTCTCCGTGGTCATGTGGCCGGCATGACTAAATGCCGAGGGCTCACAGAACGCTGTTACTTACCCACCAAAGGTGGGTTCTATTTTTCTTCTTTAATTTTTACATACTTTCAAATTGCTAGGTTGGCAGAAACTGGGACAAGTAACGGGAGCTCACCCCGTTACCCGGCACTAGGGATTCAAAACACCAAACTGCCGACCTTTCTGATCGACAAGCTCAGCATCTTGGCCTCTGAGCACCACACCCCTTCACCACATCTTAGTCCTTGCCTAATCCGTTTCTGTTTCAACTGCTTCCTACTATGGAACTGAGTTTAGATTGTCTCTCCTTTGACTACAGGAGATCAGGTAGAAAGGTTCTGCTAAAGCCCTCAGGATTATCTAATCCTATTTTAAAACTTTTTTTCTGAGCTCATCCCACAAGGTTCAATTGTTCTGAGAATAGCAACATACAACGATGTGCTAAATTACATATAAATTAATTTAAAAAATAAAATATTGTCAGTATAATTATGCTGCGAAAGAGAGGGAGGATGTCACAGTCAAGAGATGACATCAAACATCATTGGAATGTGGCAAGGAGGAGGACAGATGAAGGAACAAAGGAGAGATACAGAATGAGGATACAAGAAAAAGATGGAGAAAAAGGAAGAAGAATATGTGGCAACACGAATTATTGTGAGAACTCACTAACCCAACAATACCTGCCTTCAACAACAAGACCTCAAGACTGATAGAGGGGCACAGTGCATGACTTGTACAATAAAATATTTCTGCTGAAGTTGGTGCCATGGCCAAAGTCTACCCTCAATGTCATGTGTTCTAATTTTTTTTTTGGGGGGGGGGACGACAATTTCTGTAGTATGAACAGGAAAGGTCAGGATGGATAATGAAATCCTCAATTTATATAGCAATCATGAATCTACTGCAAACATGTTCAGGAAGAATACCAGACAATGCAACTACCTCTTCCAAATGACATCTTTTGAGACCAGAGAAGTCCTTCCAACAAGGAACAGATGGAATCCTTCTGTGATTATTCAAGGGTGAATCCATCATTTCAGCAGACATTTAATGGCAGATCCCAACTGATAAGCCTAATTTATTCAACTTTATTTCATGGATCCTCAAGACACCATAGAATTGATATTGTGGCTATACTCCACAATAATGTAATTCAACATGATACTATTGAATTATTAGAGAAACAGTACTTTGATAACAAAATCTGTAAGTTGTGTCCCAATCTACACAATAATAAATTTGAGACATGCTAGATTTGTCATTGATGCTGACTGGAGACCAGCATTTGAACATGAGATATTTAATGTACCAGTTGCCAATGAAGTACGGTAGCCACTATTATAGCAAATAACACTGAAACTGAACCAAGATCATGGTACACTATGTTGAAAGAATGAGGAGGTGGTTTGAAAATAATTTCAGAATCTCATCAGTCCCATGATTTCAATAGACGAAAGGAAGGGAGGGAGGGAGGGAGATTTTGGATTCTATCTGCTATATTCCCATAAGAAAAATCAATGGGAAAAATATCATGAATTTGGAGTTAGTTCCTACTGCTTTTTTGTCCACCTGAAGTCATTCTGTTTCTGTTTTTAAGTAAGAAAATACCGGTATCTCCGAAACGATGACCTAGGAAAGCATAAGTGGTCTCATAAAAATAATAATAAATATTTCATATGAATTTAACTGGGAGTTTTTATTTAAAAGCTTTTGTTCTATTTTACTTTGTGGTGTTTTTTTTGTTTTTTTTTTTTTTGCAATAATCAATTAGAATGTATAGTGAGTATTTTTAAAAAGGTATAATAAAACCAATACTCTGATGTTAGTTGTTTAAAAATGGTTTTTCTCCCCTAAATCTTGTCAAGCCTCATGCAGATGGGCACACTCAAAGGATAATTCAGAGTATAATCAGAACTGCAGAAAAAACAATTATTACCAACCTGCCTTCCATTGAGGATCTGCATACTGCACAAGGCAAAAAAGAGGGCTGTGAAAATATTTACAGACCCTTCCCATCTTGGATATAAATTGTTTCAAGCCCTACCCTCAAAATGATGCTATAGAGCACTGCACACCAAGACAACTAGACACAATAACATTTTCCCAAACACCATCACTCTGCTAAATAAATAATTCCCTCACCATTGTCAAACCATTCACTAAGGCTGCATTAGTATTACTATTAGTCTTCTCATCATTCCTATCACCCATCTCCTCCCACTTATTACTGCCCTTATGATTTATATTGATATTGTTTCCTGGTTGCTCATTTGTACCCTACGACTATCATTAAGTGTTGTACCTTATGATTCTTGACAATGTATCTTGTCTTTTTATGTACACTGAGAGCATATGCAACAAAGACAAATTCACATTTGGCCAATAAATATTTTTATTCTATTCTATTCTCAAAGAAGCAAGAACCATACAGATTTTGCAAAGCATTCATTAATGCTAGTTTGGGATAAATATTAAAAAAAAAATTAAATTATAAAAGGAATTTCCCTGCCTCATTCACAGTGAGCTCATTAAAGACAACATTTCCCACCACTTCTCACATAGCCTCCAGGCGTTGCACTTTCTTATACAATGTATTCAGTGCTGGTGGTTGACAACGCTTTATGAATGAGGCTTCAATTTTGTAATAGAGGTCTGAAAATGAAGAGAAAATTAGCAAGAATTACCAATTTTCTAAGGAGCCACTTAGAATTCTACATGTAAGAATCAAACAAAGTGTTCAATGCTGAGACCAATTGTTATTTCTTCTGGATTGGCAGTCGGGAAATACATCAAGAATTTCTTTTTCTAATTTTTGTATGTTTTTATATTCAAATTGGTTTGCATTGCCTATTGTTCTCTTAGCAAGCCACACTCATGCTGGAGATTGTTTCTGGATTTACTTAAATAAATAAGATTTCCAGCCTGCATGGAATATACAAAAAATCTGGATTTATGAAATTGCTTCCAACTTTGACAACATCTGGGAATGACTCATAAGCTCTACCATAATAGATTTTAATTTTACACAATTCTGTGTAAAATTTATAAATTTTATATTTATGGGCAAGTGAAACACAGAAATGTAATCATTGGATGTGCTCTATTGATTTTAATAGGAATCAAGCAGAGGTGGGTTGCTCCTGGTTCGGCCTGGTTCTGTCGAACCAGTAGCGGCGGCGACAACAGGCTCTGCCCACCCGCCCGGAAGCGTTGCATGCATTCATGAGAGAACTGGTAGTAGACCAGCTAGTAACACATCACTGGAATCAAGTACAACAAATTCAGATTTATCAAAATTGTCTGCTATTAAAATTGTCCCTTTCCTGAATTAGAAGGAAGTCCTCCATACATTGATTACAATATCAATCTCAAAAGTGGCACATGGTTGTTTGCTCTTCCTAACATTTATTCACAGTTTACTAATTTCCATGTGGAGTATATTCCCATGGAAGAGAAACTAGCTACAATTTTTTGGGTAATATTGACATCCATAGAGATGCTAAAAACAGCATAATATGGAAAGAAGGTTATAGTCCAAGGTCTGTTTTTTTGAATGGGTCTGTAACTTCAGTGGCTGATAAAAAGAATTTGAGTTTGCATCAGAATGCTCTATATGCCATCTTACTGCTTTTTACTCTTCCTTACACCTCTAACAAGGGACACAGACACTGAGCTTGTCGATCAGAAAGGTCAGCAGTTAGGTGGTTTGAATCCCTGGTGCTGCGTAACGGTGTGTGCTCCCGGAGTGAGTCCCAGCTTCTGCCAACTTAGCAGTTCGAAAGCATGTAAAAATGCAAGGAGAAAAACAGGAACCACCTTTGGTAAGAAGATAACAGTATTTTGTACGCCTTCGGTGTTTAGTCATGCTGGCCACATGACCACGAGGGCATCCTCGGACAGCACTAGCTCTTCGGCTATGAAATAGAGATGAACACCATCCCCTAGAGTCAGAACGAATAGCACATATGTGTGAGGGGAACCTTTACCTTACTCCTCTAACACATAAGAAATGAAATCTAAAAAAAACCACTAATATAAATTTATAATCAGTAGCAAAGGAGCATAACATTAAAGTTAAGAAGATACCCCAATAACATAAAAAATCACACACATGCCTAGAGACATAAACATACATATATGGCTCATTAATGTTTTTCCAGTAAATTCAAGATGACACTTTTTAAAAGGTCACACATTTCAAGAAGAAATCATAGTCTAAATTTCAGGCAAATGCAATACTTCTAATATGGCGATATAATTTGAGTAATTTTTGTACAGTCGTTTTATGAATGTAAATATTATTCTTGTTTGACTGCAAATGATTCCAATAGCAAACTCTATTACCATAGCTCAGATAACAGAGCATAATTAAATGAACACACAAAATATAGATGGAATAAAGCAAATCATACCATCTGATTTACAGCTCAACACAAAATGAAAATTGCCACTTCAAATTCCATTCTTGATGTTACGGCATTTAAAAACTTAATCACAAGATCTTGTATTTTCACTTTATAGAGATGGAAACCAGCATAACATTTTAATGTGAAAATTAATGCAAATAAGTCTTGTTTATGATCACGCAGCATGGAAGTGAGAGATTTGCATTGAAGTAAGTTCAAATCCGTAACTAAATGAATAAAAATATTTTCCCCAGGTCTAATATATTACTTTCTCATCCTTGCATTTCATATTTCATACCTTAAAGACGACGAACAATACCTGCAGTATTTTAACATTCACACTTTATGGCAAACATCATCAATATAACTCTATGATTATTATTCCAGCAAGGCTCAAAAATACATAATTTATATGATATTTGCTACTTCCTCACAATACAGCCTGTGGCAAAGGCTAAATGAGACAGAGATTTGATTAAATGGTTCCAAAGGCCCAGCGAGCTACATTTGCATTGCAATTCTTTAAAGTATAATAAAACATTGCAATGAAAAGTTGAGCACCTCCAGATTGTATTGAATTTAAACTTTTCTTCTCTCAATCTTTTCCTGAAAGTCATCATTCCTACATTTGATTAGCAATACTGTAAAAAGAGAATCAGATCAATAATTTGGAGAATGTCCATGTTTATAGAAAATTCTGGAGGTTGTGCCATAAACCGGAGATTTTCAGTCAAAGTTTCCCTTTGGTGAAAAATGTTTGTTTCTTTAGATGTTGATCAAGAAGAATTTTCAGAATCTCTCTCTCTCTCTCTCTCTCTCTCTCTCTCTCTCTCTCTCTCTCTCTCTCTCTCTCTCTCTCTCTCTCTCTCTCTCTCTCTCTCTCTCTCTGTGTGTGTGTGTCTCTCTGTCTCTCTCTCCCTCCCTCCCTCCCTCCCTCCCTCCCTCCGTCCTCTCTCTCTCATTCATCTCTGACATCTTTGCCCAGGGGAATTTGGCCTCTGGAGCAAGATACATTTTCTACTCCTACACAGATTAATGAAATTCAATAACTGAATTGTGCTCCTACAGTCAGCCCTTCATGGTAAGCCAAGTCAAAACTCAGACAGATCAAGGATCTCAGAAATGCTAATAAATGTCACTTGTTTGATCTCCCACTTAATGCAGAGTTTGTCTCGCAGTTGATGTCAGGATAGTTATAGTTCCCCATGACTACTGTGGAGTTTCCTGCACACAATAATTAACTGATTAGCAAAAAGTGTGTTTGTTTCTTATGCTTGGCTGGATGGCCTGTAGTATACACCTATCTCAATGTCATTCTTTTTTCTTTTTATATTAACCAAAATACTTTCAAGAAGTCTCTCATTCTTGTTTTTGTGCATTCCTGTAAACTAAACAGATTTTAAAAACTGCTCAGTCAGCTAAGAGTGCTTATGACATTGCTATTAAAAAAAAATGAGAGTGATCCTGGAAGATATTATAAACATAAAATCCGAAATTGGGTAACATTCAGGGTAGAAACAGAAGGAATAACTTAAGGCTCAGAGGCATTCAGGTGAATATAGAAAGAATGATTATTAGGATATCTTATTCCAAAAATTAATGAAGTGGTGCCAGAAATGCAACTCACTGAGAAAGATATGGAGCGTATCTGTAAGATATACTAATCTTAGGCTCATATGAATGCAAAGATCACAAGTTTTAATTATATTTGTCAGTGCTTGGGTAAGAGATATGATTGTGTATTAAGCTCATGAGCTGGAGAAAATAAAAGTGGAGAAGATAATATATTTTCCAGGATATGAGTTGAATAATACAAAGAAGAAGAGATTTAAAACATCTTACTGAAGAACTTACAAAACAAGGAATAAGACATAAGTGAGTGTTTCTACTTAAACTAATTATTTTCAAATCTCAAGTAAAGGTGATTATTTCCATTATTTCTGAACTTTGGCAGAGTTTGGGGGAAAAAAGCAATATGACAAATCGTTAAAAGGTAGCCTTGGATTCACAGATAATTTTATTTATTTATTTGATTAATTTATATCTCACCTTTTTATTTGTATAAATAAGTGGCAAACATATCTAATCCTCCTCTTTGCCCCCTCCCCAAACAACAACCACATGTGGTGAGATGAACTATGAGAAAATGACTGGCCCATTGTCACCCAGCCGACTGGGTGCAAATAAAAGTGGACATTAAATTACATTTTTTTTTTTACAATTATTTGTGGACAATTTGTTCACAACAATTGGGGTGAGGCTAACCAATTGTTTATTTCTTCCTAGCCAGTATCACTTCAGAAAAGTTCTTGTAGTATAAGTTAATATTACTACAAATAGTCCTCAATTTAAACCATTTACTTAATGAGGGTTTGGAGTTTCAAAGGTGATAGTTTAGCAGTGACTTACAACTTAATCTTAAAGTTATGACCTTCGTACCATCTCCATTGTCATATGATGCCACAATTTGGGCATCTCACAACCAGTTGACATTTATGATGGTTGTGGTGTCATGCAGTTACATAACTGCTATTAGTGACCTTCCCATCCCTCTGGCTTCCAACAACCTCATGTTTCACTTAATGTCCATGTGATTTGTTTTCTGACAACCGTGATTTGCTTAATGACAGCATAAAAATGATTGTAAAATTGGGATGGTCACCTGATTAGTCAATAACCACATTGCTTAGCAACTAAAATTCTGATCCCAGTTGTGGTTATAAACCAAGAGTGCCGATATATAATTAATATATGAGAATAAGGAAATGATAATTACCAAAGATGAAGTACCAAATATTCAACTACAATAGAACAAAATTGCTCAAAGTAACTATATTTTTCCCCAAATATGTCTGATTTCACTTATATTTCTGCACAAAGCCGTTTCAACCGAATATGCATACAATATGGAACATTCAGCCTTAAAGACAGTCACTCCACCAGAGCATTAGAAGTCCAATGTTGTAGTTTCAGCCATATATGCCTAACATAAGGGATGTGTGTGTGTGTTTGTGTGTGTGTTCTGTTATGATACAGCCTGTTGTGTCTTAAAATGGCTTCTACTGAACAGTGGAATGGAGTTGCCATGGTAACGGCATCACAGTACTCCACAAGGGAGCTCCCTCTAGTAAGGGGAAAAATCCAATATTAGAAATTATGTTTGGTCCAGACATTTTCTCCATGTAAATAAATACCCGGGCAACACCGGATTATCAACATTAGCTATCAATACAGGAGAAAAGGTATCACAGCTAGACAAGAATGTTTTCAGACTTTAAACTGAATTATCAATTCGGATGTCTCCTTAGTAAGAGAAGAGACCAGGTAGGTAGACAACTTTTATGCAATCACAATAAAAGGAATGACCATATTCTCCGACCTAAACTGTCACGATGTATGATGTTTTGTTTATAATGACTGAGAAATCAGCTCCAACAAGTTCCAGAGATATGATTTCTCTCCTGCAATCATTCGTTCAAAGTAGTGTTCTAGTTTAAAAGGTATTTCTAAATTTATCTTCTTGATAAAGTTGACACTCAACCTTTTCTGCTGGAGTATCTCCGGTAAGGAATATTCAAAAGCTTTTTCTTTTATACTCCAGTGACATCTTTGCACTTTTATGTTTCTAATCAAATCAGTGTTCCGGTCTACTCTAGGTTGGGGTTTTTTTAGCTAGTATTTTAACTGCTGTGTTTGATGACCTGCCAAATGAGATGGGCTTGCAATATATGCATGTTATTAGCCCTGTAGCAGCAGGACATTTGAACTAATGTTTTTCAAAGTCTGCTTTACAATCCTATTATAATATTCCAAAGAAGATTATATTGAGGCATGCATTGAAATGTCCATGAACAGGTGGAAAGGTAGTTAAAAATCTTTACTGGGCATCCTCACTGCCTCTAAAACTGAACATTTGCAGTTAAGACCACATCACAACTATGAAATTATCTTGTACTCAAGGATTATATCATCACATCCAACATGAACTGTAATATATATTTCTTGATATACTTGATAACATTTCATCCAGCCAATTACTTATTTAGAACACACAAACCTTATATTTAAAAAAGCAATACAGAAGTGTGAACTATCACCGCAAAAGCTATCACAAAACTAGGATTTTCTTCTTTTATGTTTTCTCCTAAATTGACTATTGCCCACTGAATGACTAATGACTGAATGCCAGATTGTAGTATTTCTTTCCATTCCTTTGACATTAAAACCAGAAAAAAAAGGGGGAAAGAGAGTTGTCAATTCAGCACATGGACAGAAAGCAACGAGTAGTTAAATAAATCATTACCATAAAAATTAAACTGCTTCTCAATTAGCATCTCTTAGTATCGTGAAAATCACAGGTTCTGGAAACCACAACGTGTAACAATGTAATTGCACAAATTGTACACTTGCATTGTTGTGCATCACCAACATTTGCATAATTCACGTCATATTTTTGATAATATTTTAGCACATGATGCTACTGAAAGCGAAACTTTACAGATGTAAATATTTTGGTAAATGCTTTATTTTTCTTACCTTTATTAATATTAATTAATTAGTGTCTTCTTGCTCCATTCCTGGATATCATTCTTACATCATACACTGTTCTATTATATAGAATTCTACTTCTATAGTACCTTTTGTTAGTAAATGTATTTAGCTTCTAATTGGAACAGGCAAAACACAAACCTCTAGAAAGACAGAATACAGTAGCACTACAGATAGATAACTAAATATTTCCAGTTAAAGAAACCCTGGCAGTGTAGTTTTTACCATTGCAATTTAAAATTATTTTTATTTACAACAGAAGGTTTCTTAACAATGTTTTTTCCCCAGGCATTCCCTTAAGGCAGAGACATAATACATTTTAACAAAAGTCAGCTATGTCACATATTATTGGCAACACGTTCTTTGAAAAGTGTCACATTTAGAGTAAAATCTGATGTTACATTCATTTTAAAAAGTTTTAAAATAAGTTAGCTAAATTTTTATTTCATTTTTCGTATTCAAAGGAAAAGGGATGTAATCATTCATTTTAACCTCATTCAATAAAGGGAAGTTGTTGATTGTTACTGAAAAACTAAACATCTACTCAAATACAATAGCTTCACCGGGAAACTTTCAATAGGAAAAAATATATATTTGTGATAAAGGGCAACCATATCACAATAGTCAGAGTGGGAAATGGGATACGGCATCATCCTAATACTTGTATATTAGTGGTTTTTTATTTGTTCTTTTGTAATAAGGAAATATTGATTTTAAAGGCTGCTGGAAAAAGTATTCTATATCAAATAATAAAATTGCACAAGTTATTGAGCTACTAGTTGTTCCAATCATAAAATTATTTGCTATTCTGCTCATTGGATGTAGGAAAATTATCCTTAATAAAAGAATTACCATATGTTTTGGACTATAGGATGCTCTGGACTATAACGCATATTAGCTTTAGAGGAGGAAAACAAGAAAAAAATCTGCCTCAGCCTCCATCCAGTATTCATCTGGCTAATGTCTTTGCAGCAAACAGAAAACAGCCTGGTCAGATTCAGCATGTTATCTCAGCCCCAGCACTTGGCTTGTCAGGGCTCCGCCCAGTTGCTCCCACCACAGATCAACTGAGATGAGCTGCTGCCGCCGCCAGAAAACACTAGAGCCTTCGCTGCTGACTGGCAATTGGATTTGCCTCCCGGAATACCACCGATCAACTGTTCTAGATGACGGGGATTTCCGCAGCCCATGTGCTGCCGCCTGTTTGCCGTAGCACATTTGCTGCCACGGCCCGTTGTCGCCACCGCCTGTTTGCCACCGCCATGGCCCATTTGCCACCACTGCAGCCCATTCTGTCCCCATTCACTGCCACGGTGAGCAGGCCACGATTGGCGGCAAACAGGCTATGGTAAACGGGCCATGGTGGCAATAGGAGGCTATAGGCAGCAGTGGCAGCGATTCCTGCCATGTGGAACAGCTGATCAGCACAGCTCCAACCCCTCCCCCTCCACTGCAATATTCATTCCATAAGACACACAAACATTTCCATACACTTTTTTGAGAGGGGAAGTGCATCGTATAATCCAAAAAATACAGTATCAATTCTTGTCCTTTCTTGTCTGGATCCAACATGTTTCCCTTAATAGAGAGCCAATTCAATAGTATAATTTTGAAAGGCTATTGTGTCAGCTGAGGATAACACACAGAGTGTGAAGAAATTAGGACAGGAATAAGTGCATGGGGAATCTCAGGAAAGCGGCATTGTTGAAAAGCACAACTATGTGTTTTTTGAGTGTGCATGAAGATCTGTAGAAAATAAGTGATATATCTCTGCATCTAGTGTCTTGCACTGAAGATAGATGTACCTACAGAAGATACATGGGATATACATCAGAGTAATAATAAATAAATAGGATGAAGTAATAGCAATAGCACTTAGACTTATATACTGTTTTACAGTGATTTACAGCCCTCTCTAGCCTCTTTACAGAGTCAAAATATTTTCCCCAAAAATCTGGGTCCTCATATTACCCACCTAGGAAAGATGGAAGGCTGAATCAACCCTGAGCCTGGTGAGATTTGAACTGCCAACTGCAGGCAGGCAACAGTCAGCAGAAGTAGCCTGCAGTACTGCACTCTAACCACTGCGCCACCGTGGCAATAATAATAAGTAAGCTTCTATTATGAGAAAAAAACCAGTATAATATAAAATGACTAAGTACAATTTTCTGTTTTTAAATATGATTCAAAAATATCACAACAAAGTATAAAATGTCATTTATATGCACCTCATCTGTAAAAAGGTTGTTTAGCTTCATTGAAATATATATATATATATATATATATATATATATATATATATGTATGTATGTATGTATGTATGTATGTATGTATGTATGTATGTATGTATGTATGTATATATATATATATATATATATATATATGTATATATATATATATATATATGTATATATATGTATGTATGTATGTATGTATGCATGTATGCATGCATGCATGCATGCATATACGCACACACATACATACACACATATATACATAATACATCATACATACATACATACATACATACATACATACATACATACAGACAGACAGACAGACATTGCCTGGAAAGACTTGGATCCAGGTAAACATGCAGGACGCCTAATGAGAATGTGTAAATTCCATATTTAAAACAAAAAGATCTCAAGACTTGCATGCTTTCAATTCAGGGTCATTTTAGAGCAGGGATTTCAAACACAAGGCCCTGGGGCCGGATCTGGCCCATGAATACTTAGATATGGTTCCCGGGGCTCCCCTGGAAACAGCAGACTGGCCCATGGTGCTTCTGCCAGCAAAAACGGAGCTCCATTTTCGCTGGCAGAGGGTTGCAGGAGGCTGTGGCAGCCAAAAACAGAGCTCAGGAGCCTGTTCTCGCTGGCACAGTGCTTGGGCCGCCACAGATGTCAACATGAGTGACATTGAGCTGGCCACGCCCACCCCAGCCCCCCAAGGTCAAACACAACACTGATGCAGCCCTCAATGAAATCAACTTTGACATCCCTGTTTTAGAGCATTCTTTTCTATCTGCAGGACAAAGTAATTCAATGAGTCATTCACTCATAAATAACACTGTTATGTTATACCAACAGTGTTGAACTAAGAAACATCTATCATCACTTAGGAAATGTTATTGATGAATTATTCATTAAACAAATATATGAAAATAAATAAACACTTGAAGTAATTGCTCTATTATAAATAAAGTAGGCATTAGTCAATTCTATTGATGACTCTATATATGTTTCTGCATAGGTCTAACACAGAAAGCTGAATTTAAAATGGTTCAGCATTAAATGATTACTTAGCCTTCAAGCAGTAAACGGAAAAGCTTGTGTAATTTCTGGCATTGCAAGTATGTATGTACTTGTTTCTTATTTTAAATAATATATAATAAATAGAAAAAAATAACAATTTCACAAGACAACCTAATAGCATAGAAAATACAACCTATAAAAACTAGGATTACAATATCAATTAGCATAAGCCAGTATCAGCAATTGTACTCATATTTCAAATATCTGGCAATATAAATCATACTTGCTTTCCACTTCAAATGATAATATGATTGTGTTGGGACAGCATCTCCAGTACTGTAACATCGTTCTCTAAATGAGATGCCACTGCTCAGAATTTGCAGTCTCTGACTGCCACTGATCATATCTGCAATAACAAGAATATTTGCAATGAGAGTTGGGATGAACTTTCAATATAAATGACACTTTATGTACTGCATCTTGATTCCAAAGCTAGGAAAAATATTAAGAATCTGAATCAGGAATCAACAGGAAATTACTGTAGTTTAAGCATAGACAACTGATTTCCTATCTGAAGGTCTATTGAGTGAAATAGTAACTTAGTAGAGTTAAAAATGTTTCAAAGCTTAGTGTTCTTAAGCTGAACATTTTGCTCAATGTGACAACAAACAAGCATTATGTCCATAAGTCAGCATTTTATATTTCAGGAGAAGTGGGAAGTAGTAGTGGCAAAATGTGTCACTTTGTTAACAGCACATAAATTGAATTCTGGCCTTATTACTGACTCTCACAATCACTAATCCGAAATTCAAGTTGCAAATTGCATAGTGAAGAGAGCCACATAAGGCCAATAGTTTTGCAAAACAACTTGGGGAAAAATAACTGTACTGCAGGAGCGTAACTGAGATCAACATGCTCTAAATAGTAAGTAATAAATAGTAATAGTGAATAATAAAAAGTAATACAGCCATTGAAATTGGTTGCCTTATTTTCTTTGACAATGAATGGCTATTGATGGCAGAAACTTTCTTAGGCCCAATATTCTTCAATGATTTAGATGAGGAGATAGAAGGGAAACTCATCCAATTTGCAGGTAACACCAAACTAGTGGAAAAAGCCAACACTCAAGAACAGGTGGGTCAAACTGGATTTCTTTGAGGGCTGGATCAGCACTGAAGTTCTTTGCAGGGGGGGCGGGGAGCAGAGGGGGAGATGGGATGGACGCCTCCTGTAGCACCCTGCCAGACAAAAATAGGCCACATGGAGGCCTCCTCCATATAGCCAGTTTTTGGCCGCCAGAGTGCTGCAGGAGGCCATGGAGGCTGAAAATGGGCCATGGGGTAGTCACACACAACCCGTTTGGGCTGATAGAATCAGGCACCACAGGCTGGTCCTTTGATATTTCCAGGCCAGTCCCATGGGCCGGTTGTAAGCACTCCCTGGGCCACATCCAGTGTGTGGGCCTTGAGTTTGACCCCCCTGTTCAAGAAGATAGTCTCAAGATACACAAAGATATTGACAAACTTGAACACTGCACCCTATCTAACAAAATGAAATTTGATAGTGAGAAAAGTAAGATGCTACATTTAGGCAAGGGAAACCAAATCCACAGGTATGGAATAGCTGGTACCTAGTTCAATAGTAGAAACTATGAGAGGAATAGAACTTAACTATGAGTCAGCAGTGTGCTGCAGCTGCCAAAATAGCTAACACAGTCCTAGACAGCATTAACAGAGAGATGGAATCAGGATCACATGAAGTCTCAGTAACATTTTATAATGCTTTGGTAAGACTACACTGGGATATTGTATCTGGTTTTGGTCACCACAATGTAAAAAAAAAGTCTAGAAAAAGTGCAGAGAAGAACAAAAAAGATAATTAGGGGATGAGCTAAACTGTACACAGAATGGTTGTAAAAACTAGGGATGTCTAGTTTAAAGAAAAGGAGGACTGGGGGGGGGCATGATAGCAGTGTTTCAATATTTGAGGGGTTGCCACAGAGAAGAGGAGGGTAAACCGATTCTTCAAAGAACAAGGCAGAACGAGAAGCAACTGATGGAAACTAATCAAGAATAGAACCAACCCAGAAATAAAGAGAAATTTTCTAACAGTGACAACAATTTAATCTGTGGGATATTTTGGGTGCTCCATCACTGGAGGTTTTAAAGAAGGTATTGGATACCATTTCTCTGAAATGGTATACGGTCTCCTGTTTGAGCAGTGGGTTGGAATAGAAGACCTCCGACGTCGCTTCCAACTCTGTTATTCTGATGCTGTGATATTGTATTAGCAATAGCAATAGCAGTAGACTTATATACCGCTTCATAGGCCTTTCAGGCCTCTCTAAGCGGTTTACAGAGAGTCAGCATATTGCCCCCAACAATCTGGGTCCTCATTTTACCCACCTCGGAAGGATGGAAGGCTGAGTCAACCCTGAGCCGGTGAGATTTGAACCGCTGACCTGCTGATCTAGCAGTAGCCTGCAGTGCTGCATTTAACCACTGCGCCACCTTGGCTCTTTCATTTAATAAAATATCGAGTGAAATATACTGCTAAGCATAAACATATACACATAAATTTTGCTAGTTAGAACAAATGTTCACCTTTGTCCAGGTACCTACAGTATTTCTAACAGTATTATCACTTTCTTTATCTCGCTCCATACCAAAGATGGTATTCTATTTTTTTTACTACTGGTTCGGTAGCGGGAGCGTGTATCTAGGCATGCGCAGCACCTTCTGCACATGTGCAGAAGGTCCTTGATGATGTCAGGGTGGGTGGGTGGAGCCTTGTGCCGCTGCCACTACCAGTTCACCCGAACCGGTGCGAACCGCCAGCATACCACCTCTGCTCCATACTGATTTAGAATGATTGAGCAAAAAAGGATTGTGCTTTGATAAATTTCCCCTTAAGTTGGAGATATACTAGATGTGATAGAATCCAAAAAGATTTTCTGAAAATCCCAGTAATTTTCAGAAATATAATCATAAACATATTTAGTTTAATCTTTCCATGACTTCATACTATAAACAATAATATCTCCATTACTGACCCCCTTTTTCTGTAATTTTGCTATAGTGTTTATTAGGTGCTTTATGCATTTGTTACAGTATGTCATTTATGAAGCTGCTACAGATGTTCAGCATTTTAATATGCTGCTTTTCTTCTAATTGAATATTGCTTTAAGGTAAAAGAGGCATATAAATAGAGTAAAGAAATAAACACATAACATATGCCAGGGAATATGTCCACTGCAGTGGGGATAACTACAATTAAGTGACTGATTGATAACAAGTTTTTGGTTCCATCCTACCCTTATTTTTCTTCAGTAACAGACACAAGTGAGCTAATAACAAATCTAATCAGATAATTTGAAAAGTGTTATAAAAATAGACAGCTATACCAGATGTAGCAACCACATCAGCAAAATTATACTTGGTTAATAGAACCAAGGCCTATCTAAACAAGGAAGTTTCAAGTCGAAAAGAAGATAAGAAGATGACAACTTAAGACAGAATTTTACCTAACTCCCACCTCATTTTTCTTGTCTGAATTAAATAACCTCTATCAGTTTGGACATACAGGAAACCGTCTCTACCTGCCTCACTGGTATAGAGGTATTAATCCTATGTTTTCATGAAGCAGCTGGCAATTTGAATTTATTCAGAAAAAAAAACTTGGCAACAAATGCAGTCTTTCCACAATATGCAGAATATATTTATGTAAGTTTCTGAACACTTCTTCCAAAAATAGCCTTAGTAGAGCAAACTGCAATGCGTAATTATATATACCAGTGTGTGTGTGTGTTCGTGTGCATGGATCCAAAGTATGAAAATATTATGTGCTAAACTTATAACAGATTCTCACTCATCATTATGCTCTATCAATTCTCTCAACCCATTTTCCAATTTTATGGATATTGATAAAACATACAGATAGAGATTTATATACATGTATATACATGTTTGTAGTGCACACAATATATGCAAACATATGCACATACACTCTCCAATTCAAATAATATCCACTTCCTGATCTAAATTAATGCATACATACCAGTGGTGGGTTTCAAAAACTTTTTAGAACCTCTTCTGTAGGTATGGCCTGCTTTGTGGGAGTGGCTTGTTGGCCATCTGACTGGGTGGGAGTGGCTTGCCAGCCATGTGACTGGGTCGGTGTGGCCAACTTGTAAAATGTGGTGAAACTCACTTAACAACACTCTTATTTAGCAACCAAAATGTTGGCTCAGAAACTCTAGCATTTGAAGCACGCAAGTCTTAAAGTTGTCAAGTTACAAGACCGTTGCACCCCTAACCGTTTAGGAAAAAAACAAACCCTAGGGGTGTTCAAACCTGACAGCTTTAAGACTTGTGGACTCAACTCCCAGAATTCCTCCTCTTGCTCTTCATCTTGATGATGTGCAGATGGGGGGAGGGGGAGCTGGAACCGGTTCTAAACGGCACTGTGGATTTGTGGAACCTCTTCTATAGAAGAGGTTAGAACTGGCAGGAACCCACCCCTGATAAGTGTGTGTGTGTGTGTGTGTGTGTGCGCACGCACACACACACACACACACACACACACATATACAGAGTATGTAATTTAAGTATATCAATGTTATAAGCTCAGTACCACTGCACTTGGAAAAGGAACAGTCTTTTCATTTACATACTTCTTTCTTCCAAGAGTTGAAGATGAAATACATAGTAATTTTTGCTTGAATTTTATTGATACAACTCTAGCTCCATGAATTAGTTTGGCACATAAACCCTCTAGCATGAAGTAAATAAAGAAGAAAAGACAGGACAAATTTGTATCAAAGTATGCTTCTTAATATTTCCTCACTCTTATACACACACACACACACACATGCATGCATACATACATATAAACCCACACTCACATGTACCACACTAGCTATCTAAAATGATTTTAGTATGATTTTGTTCTTGTATCAATATCTGTAATGCTACTGCTTCTACTTTCTTGAATTGCTCATGAATCTAAGCAGGACACCAAGCTAAAGATATATAGATATGATTTTTTTTGGTCATTGCAACTGAGTAATTGCTCATCATGTGATGCTTCTTTTGGGGGGAATAGGAGATGCTACTGAGAAGAATTCTACATCCATGTATATGGTCATAAAAAAGCAAGAATATTCAAAACATATTTTAGATTTCCAAAAGACATTCAGGGTTTTGAAGAGAGAGAGAAAAAGCCAAATATTCTCTACTGACTGATATATTTTTTATGTATCATTTTCCCCAGTAAAATAAAACATAAAAGTAGCATGTAAAAGTAAAACATATAAAAGGAAAGATATCATAACACTATTTGTATGCAAGAGGGAGAAATATCCTAAACACAAGCTAAGATCCAGTTTAAACAATTAAATACTAACATTTCCCAGCGATTTAAAATTTCACTTATTACTGCTGGATTAAAACCTAAAGGAGACCACATTCAAATGAAAGATGAAGTAACTTGTGCAAAAATTTGTTTCTGATACAAGAAATGAAACGAACTTTAAAGTGATTTTTATTTACTATACCGCTAACAATTATAACAGAAATACATATTGCAGGCTACCTGTGGAGCTGCCTTAACTTCATTAAAGGTAAAGGTTCCCCTCGCACATATGTGCTCGTCGTTCCCAACTACAGGGGAGAGTTTCAAAGCAAAAGACCCAGTGCTGCCTGAAGACATCTCCGTGGTCATGTGGCTGGCACAACTAAATGCCAAAGGCACGTAACGCTGTTACCTTCCCACCAAAGGTGGTTCCTATTTTTCTAGTTGCATTTTTACATGCTTTCAAACTGCTAGGTTGGCAAAAGCTGGGATAAGTAAACAGGAACTCAGTCTGTTACACGGCACTAGGGATTCAAACCACCGAACTGCCGAACTTTCTGATCGACAAGTTCAACGTCTTAGACACTGAGCCACCACATCCCTCACTTATACTACTGGTTAAATAGTCCATACAACACAGCAAGATGTAACATGAACCATGGAAATGTTTGTGTAAATTCCCTTTTTGCTGCAAATATTTGCCTCCCTCATTTTAGCAATGCATCATATTCACCCAAAGCCTAGTTAACAAGATGAAATGGGACAATTTTGAAATGATATTCATTCCCCTGGTATGTAGAGGGCATGCCCTGTTCTGAGCTTTTTCAAAATACCAGTTCTGATTAAAGCTCTGAAAATCAGGGAAAAAACTAAACGGAAAACAAAACAATACTGTCATTGTTTATTAAAGTAGCACTGTGGAAAGAGAAGGTCATACTGGATTCAGTGACTTGTAGGTCTAATATCAGGAATGGTTTTTGCGATCAGAACATGCACGTTTAGGAGTGAAGGAAATATGGATATTGAAAGAGGTACTAAGTTTTACAATTACTGCTGCCCAATCTTTCGTTTTGAATTATTTTAAGAAATGATTGTGCAACTGCTTTAAAAAAAGTGTCTTATGAGACATGGTCTGCTATATAACTTTGATGATAGATAGATAGATAGATAGATAGATAGATAGATAGATAGATAGATAGATAGATAGATAGATAGCAGACAGACAGTAAAACAGCTGATATTTTTCCATCCTCTACTGACTGTTTCATAAGTTGCTGTGGTTATCTCTATCTATACTGTGTGTGTGTGTGTGTGTGTGTGTGTGTGTGTGTGTGTACATATACATATATATATATATACATATACCTACCTACCTACCTACCTACCTACCTACCTACGTGTGTGTGTGTGTGTGTGTGTGTGTGTGTGTGTGTGTGTGTGTGTGTAGTATTTGTGCTGATAAATAAATAAAGGAAGACTAGTATAGATCTATTTCAAGCTATTCAGCTCTCATCAGCTAGCCATACCCTTACTGGGATTCGAACCTGGGCTGTATTGCATATTAGGCAGATGTGTTAACCACTAAGCCACAGGCTCGGATCCGTTATCAGCTGAGCCAGGGAGAAAGATATATATTTAAAGTCACACATATATATTTATATATTATATATTATATATTACATATTACATATTACATATTACATATTACATATTACATATTACATACTACATACTACATATTACATATTACATATTATTATATATTATTATATATTATTATATATTATTATATATTATTATATATTATTATATATTATTATATATTATTATATATTATTATATATTATTATATATTATTATATATTATAGGATTTGCACAGCTTTGTGATGTATTTCAATGGAAAGCACTAATTATTCCAAATACCCAGTGAGCAATTTATTTAATAGGAAGTATCAATGATGTTATCTATTACACTTCTACCACAATATGAAGATGTGTATTGTGATACTCTTAACACCTCACTATCACATTTATGCTACAATACATGTGGGTTACTTCCATATTTGGAATTATATTATGAAGATAATTCAGACAGCATGTATGCAAGCAACATTTCAAATGTAGGAAGCAATAGCTGTACTTCCTAATAATATATTTTCAAAAATTAAAGGGAACATATGTTTTATCTGCTCAAGAATCTATATATACATCTAAATTTCTCATGATGTAGGATGTGAAATTTAACATTTATTGGTGATATAACAAGAGTTTTTAGACTTAACAAGCTTGTCTCATTATTATTATGTACAAGAATCTTACTATTCTTAAAGTAAATACTTACAAATTAATAATATAGTATCTGTAAAAAAATATTACAGATCCTGAAATCCTTATTACATTAGTACCACTTACTTCACTTAAGGGTGAAAATTAGTTTAAAGATAATTCAAATTATTTTACTAGCTATATTAAATAACTTTGATATCCAAATAACAGTGTAGTACTTAGCTAGAATAAATTTTCACGAATGACGAACTGGTAAATTGCATTAATTTCCACATTACTTGGTAATATTACAATCTCCCTATGTAATGAAGATGCACTGTTGATCATATGATCTTCACCAAATTGGAAGGAAATCTAAGATATTACTATAGATTAATTTTACTTTATCCAAATTCAAGTTAGATGAAAACAAACAATAACTTATTGTGTATCAGTTGGCCAAGAACACACCAACTGTATAATAATCCTAAATCTTTTTTCCACCCAGAAATATTTTTGTTTTGTTTTGTTTTAGCATTGTTAATCACTAAATACAGGTAGTCCTCAATGTATGGCCACAATTGAGCCAAAAATTACTGTTGCTAAATAACACATTTGTTAAGTGAATTTTGCCTCATTTTACAACCTTTCTTGCCATAGTTGTTAAGTTAATCACTGCAGTTGGTATGTTAGTAGACTGGCAGTTAAGTGAATCTGACTTCCCCGTTGCTTTGCTTGTCAGAAGGTCGCAAAAGGTGATCACATGACATTGGGACTCAGCAACTGTCATAAATATGAATCAGTTGCAAAGCATCTGAATTTTGATCACCTGATAAGAGCTGAGGTGGCGCAGTGGTTAGGGTGCAGTACTGCAGGCCACTTCAGCTGACGGTTATCTGCAGTTCAGCGGTTCTAATCTCATCGGCTCAAGATTGACTCAGCCTTCCATCCCAGGAGGACCCAGACTATGGAGGAGATATGCTGACTCTGTAAACCGCTTAGAGAGGGCTGAAAACCCTATGAAGCGGTATATAAGTCTAACTGCTATTGCTATTGCTATCTGCAAAGGTTGTAACTTTGAAAAATGGTCATAAATCTCTTTTTTCAGCATTGTTATATCTTTGAACAATCACTAAATGAACTGCTATGAAGTTGAGTACTACCTGTAGTCCCTCAACTGACCATTATACAATAAAAATAATGTAAAATATTCTGGATTCTACTGGATTATCTGCAGAACCTTCTGCCTCCAGTTATATCCACCACAATGTCCAATAGAGAAGACACAATCTGCCCTTCTCAAATTAAACAATGCTATCTAATGGAAGCTAGGAAGCATATCTCCTCTGTTACTGTGTCTATCCTTTGGAATGGCATATTTCCTGAAATATGGATGGCTCTGATCCTAGTGGACTTTTGGAAGTCACTAAACCTGGGTCTTTTTTGCCCTTTCTTAAGTTTAGTGTTGACCCTGGGATGGTAGATCCTGATTTTGGTGTTGTTTAATTGTAAAATAAAATACTATTAATCTTCATTCTTCTTTACCACCCAGGTAACTCAAATGTTGAGTTAACAATTGAATAAATCTAAATAAATAAATGACAGATCTAACCATGACAGACCTGAAAGAGTGGTATGAGACACAGAGGCATGAAGATCCATAGATCTGATCCATAGACTGGCTGATGACAAAACAAATAAATAAATAAAGCTAGCTCTTAAACTTATGAAGTCTTAAATCTTCACTGAAATATGTTGTCTTCAGTATATTTGGAGTATTTCTTTAAAAAGTAATGGACAACAACTCATAAAATTATTTTAGTCATATGAAATATACTTGTCACGTCAGCTCAGTTCGTGAATATAGTAAGGTGAGATATTTTATTATTATTGCATTTTACTTCTACTGAATATTTACATTTAAGTTGCAACTATTTTATTTAAAGCAACTATTGGAGTTCATGCAATTAGAGACCTAAAGCCCAACTGCAGCTATAACTATTTCATAGGTCACAGTCATAGTGCATTAATTTAATTATGTATTACTCCTGCTATTTTTTAATTTATAGTGCACCATATTTTATATTGCTTCTTAGAAAGACAAATTTTAAAAAGCTGAAAAGTAAACCAGGCTGTTTGTTTTTTGTAACAGACTCATAAATCACAATTCAATTAACCATCAGTTTTGACTTATAGTTCCTTGTAGGTTTTCAAAACTAACACAGCAAGAAATAAATAAAACTATTGAATGGAACTAATGTTGTCTCTACAGTACTCTGGTCTTATGTTTATAAATTAAATAAAAATGACTGCGGGATGAAGGTATGACGTTCTAAGCCCTCACAAGGTAAAGCAGACCAGGAAATCAACTCCACAGGAAGACAAATACAGAATCTGTGCTACATCTCCCCAGCTTTTTATAATGCAATGAATTTGACAATTGGCAGCCAAGATAAAAAATTACCAAGAGCAAGAAAGACATGATCAGTTCAAATACTTGAAATACAACACAAATGTTTCAATAAAACATATTCACAGATTCCAACAGATACTCAGATACCCCAAGTTCAGGTACATGGCCACGTGACCATAAAAAATGTCAAAACACCAAGGGACACTGTAATCCCTGGGAGATATTGCCCTCTTTCCCTATCCTTCTTTCTATCCATCTATCCATCTATCCATCTATCCATCCATCCATCCATCCATCCATCCATCCATCCATCCATCCATCCATCTATCTCTATCCATCTATATGTCAGGGTTCCAAGTAACCAACCCAATGGAATCAAAACTCAAAGGCAGAGACATTCCTCAAAGTATAGGTTTATTAGGCATGTCATATTGGCACACCTGAGGAAACCCGACTCTGAAACCCCTCTCGGGTTTCCCCCTAATTGAAAGTAGAGTCCCCCCCCGCCCACTTCCTTGAATCTGGTGGAAAAATTCTTGGTTCTCAAAAGAAAGATTTTTATTATGGCTACAATCCCCCTGTTATCTCTTCCTCCTCCCTCCTGTTCTCACAGGTCAACTTTCTTCACTGTAGCAGTCCTGTTATGCCAAGGGTGGAAATGGCTCCAGGCCTGACACTATCTATCTATCTGTTGTGGCTTGAAAGCAGAGTTGGCAGCAGATTCAGAAAGTGAGGAGGTTGGGGAGGAACATGAGCCAGTCCTGGAGTCTGGGGAAGGCTCTGACGAGTGCTCTGCATCAGAGACAGAGATGCGGCCCGGGCCATCTGACAGTTATCAGCTGCCTTCTGAGTCAGACATAGTGAGGCAGACAAGCAACTGGAGCCTGTTCCCAGTGTCCGCATGCACAGAGTTGCCAGATAAAGGGAACAGCTAAAGAACAAGGGTCGACTTCGGATTAGGCCACAGATTGATGGTGAATGGCCCCTCCCCTAGGGAATAAAAGAGGTGAGAAAGGGCAGAAGTGTTTGCAGGAGACAATTAGTTCATTCCTGCATTCTTGCCAAGCATTGCAGCATCTGACAGGTATTGGCATGCCCACTTTCACAATTACCAACCTGATAAAGGTTGGTAATTGTGAACTATCTTGAAAGACTATGGGAGAGGAAAGACTTTGCTGGAGAGAAATTCACTGTAAATTAAATAAAAGGGGTTTATCGGGATGAGGACTTGGCTTCATGCTGCTGGGGAAGCCTAGGTCAGAACTCTATCTATCTATCTATCTATCTATCTATCTATCTATCTATCTATCGATCGATCGATCGATCGATCGATCGATCGATCTATCATCTATCTATCTATCGATCGATCGATCATCTATCTATCGATCATCTATCTATCGATCGATCATCTATCTATCAATCGATCATCTATCTATCTATCTATCTATCTATCTATCTATCTATCTATCGTCTATCATCTATCATCTATCTATCGATCATCTATCTATCTATCTATCGATCATCTATCTATCTATCGATCATCTATCTATCTATCTATCTATCTATCTATCTATCTATCTATCTATCTATCTATCTATCTATCTATCTATCTATCTACCTATCTATCATCCATCCACCCTACCTACCTACCTACCTACCTACCTACCTACCTACCTACCTACCTACCTACCTTGTATCTATTGTAATATTTCTCAAGCTTGAACTTCAATGAAAAATAATTCTAAAGGACTATTCAATACATTTGGTGAATAACTCTTCATATTTATACTAGTAATTCAACCCTTATACTAGTCATTAATACTTGCATTTTATTAAATATTGTTTTCATAATAGCACCTAAATGCTTCTTGCAATGATCATAAGTGCCTCAAATGTTACAGATGTAATTGCCAGTGTCAATAGGGCAGGCGCTACAGCAGAAAAGGGCTATTTCCTGCCTCAAGCACACCAAACTCTTTAGAAACAGACCTAAAACCCACCTCTTCTGCAAGGATGAGCAGATGTAATTGGGTAGTGGCTATCCTCAGATAACCTGGCCCCATGCCACTTATTCAACATAAGTAGTTCCAAAATTATAAATATAAGATGAACTACAGTATGTTCCCCATACCTATATCTGCATTTCCAGAATAAAGATTTGCAAGATTTTCAAAACTAATCTATTCAGTGGAGGAAAGCTGAATATAAATTATTCAGCTCAGAAAATTATTTTCATTGAATATGGGGTGTCATAGAAAGGAGAATGATTAAACATAGTAAAATGTGATGGAGAATTCAAATAGCAAGCAGAAAATCAACAAGATTGAAAGCAAAACACAAAAAAGAGATTAAATAATATTTCATATTTATCTAGGTAGGCGAGCAATGAAGTACCCTTCATATTGCTTTTGATGGTAGAGGGGTCAAATTTTTATGAATTATTTATAAAAGCTCAGCACTTTTCCTAAAATGATAGTTCAAGCATGAGTCATTTAAAGGAAATTAGAAATTACTTTTATAGAATGATCCTTTTTCTTTTCTTTTCTCTGAATCACATTTCCAACATGCTATTTTTAATGTCCTATCTTCCAACAAAAAAATATATCTTGTTTTGTTTTATTTCTCTAATTGGAATTTGAATGTTTGTTAATTCATTTTCATTAGAAAGCCTGCATTGCTCTGCACCACTGCTACTATATTGGAAGAAACAGAGCTGCTCATTTGAGACATTAAAAAAAAATTAAAATGAAATATCTTCCTCCTCCCTCCATATCAGCATTTCTGAAGCTGCAGGCAAAACACACTGCATCTGCAGTGAATCATACAAAACGACATCTTATGTGAAGGACAGGATGGCAGAAATAAAAGGTATGACATAACAGCTCCATTCTAATATCCTTTGTACTGTTCTAGCTTCTCTCCACCAACACATTAACTTTCAGGCAGGAATGCTCATCATGGTATGATTAACATTAACATAAACACCGAAGAGCATTGTACTTCAGGAATGCTGAAAATCTGTAATTTCTACTGACTTTTAGCTATACAATTATAAAACCTACGCCCTTTGCATGATGTGGGAGTAGGAATGGATTTCCAGAGGGGAAAGAAATGCAGACTACAGCAACCAGGAACACTACTCAGGTGACCCTGAGGACACAGATAAACCTCCAAGAGTGCTTCAAGGACCATCTAAAACAGTGATGGCTAAGCTTTTTGTCCCCGCGTGCCGAAAGCACACGTGCGCGCATGACAGTGTGTTTGTGCATGCCCACACCCATGATACAATGTGTTTGTGTGCCCCCCCACACACACATACCACACATGCACGTGTGATACCCCACACCCCATTTTGGGCCTAGCAGGCCTCCCTCAAGCCTCCTGGGAGCAAAAATGGCATGCTCCCCAACCTGTGCATCCCTACACTGTTACAGGAGTTATGTCGGCCTTGTATGCAGCTTTATTCCTCTCTAGCATTCATCTCCATTATTCAGTGATGCATTTCCTGCCTCTCTAGGATTTACTTCTATCTGCTCTTGTGAAATACTTCCTGTTCCTATTGGATGTACGTCAATGGCTTGTATAGTGTTTTGCAGAGACTCGAAAATCAGCTGGCCGGTAGTGCATGCACGGTAGAGCTCAGTTGGGTTCGTATGCCAGATGAGAGGCTTCTGTGTGTTACCTATGGCATTCGTGCCATAGGTTCACCGTCACGGCTCTAAAAGAATGCAAATGACCAGCTATCTGCAAGGAATGTAGCGTTAGCTTACCTGATACGCTCATTTTCTGAAGAAGCGGAGACAGCATCCCTGTTATTCTCAAGTACATCCAACAGAACTGAGTCTGCAAAGTTTAAGTCCCGCCTCTTCCTGCTGAGCTTCCCCAGCTTTTTTGATGAGACTAATACGCAGACAGACGTGCATGAACCAAATGATATCTCCCAGAATAACAGGCCGGACCTAAAGGGTGGGCTGGATGCTATCTCCACTTCTTCAGAAAATGAGTGTATCAGGTAAGCCAATGCTACATTTTCCTGACTCAGTGGAGACAGCATCCCTGTGTGGACATACCAGAGCTTGTCCAGCATCACAGTAGGGAAACCGTCCAGGACATATCCCCTTGACTAATCCTGACCTGCTGTAGGACTCTCTTCCCAAAGGCCGCATCAGCCGATGCGTACCTGTCAATTCTGTAGTGCCTAATAAAGGTGGACGGAGACGACCATGTGGCCGCCCTGCAAACCTCATGCAATGGTGCCTGTGTGCTCCAGGCGGCCGTAGTGGCCATCCTACATGTAGAGTGTGCTGTAATTTTACCTGGCACGGGCTGATCCTGAGATGAATACTCCTTTGCAATGCATGCCATGATCCACCTTCCCAAGGAGGGAGACGATGCTCTGAGGCCACAGATTCTGGTTTAAATGACACAAACAGGGCCTCTGTGAGATGGAAAAATGATGTTCTGTGTAAGTAGATCTTTAAGGCTCAACGGACATCAAGGATGTGCCAGCTGTGTTCAAGGCGATGGACCAGCTGTGGATAGAAGTTGGGGAGAACCAACTCCTGCGCATGATGAAAGATAGAGTTCACCTTGGGATGCTGGATCTACCCTGAGAACCACTCTGTCCGCATAGAAGGTACACAAGTCCTGTCACATGGAAAGAGTTGCCAGTTCTGAAATCCAGCGAGCGGACATGATGGCTACTAGAAACATAACTTTTTGTGACACATAGAGAAGAGTAGTGTCTTGCAATGGCTTGAACAGAGCTTGAGTAAGCGCCTGAAGGATGAGTGCCAGGACAGGTAAAGGGTAACGATGCATGGTAGGAGGGTGCAAGTTGGGGACACCTTTTAGGAGTTGTTGAATGAGTGGATCGGTGGCCAGCGATCTGTCAAGGCTGGAGCAGAGGATGGAAGAAAGGGCTGCAACCTGACACTGAAGGGTTTTGGGAGCCAAGCCAGCAGTCAACCCGCTCTGCAGGAATTCAAGGATGTGGCACGTCCGTGCCTAGAGCGGGACCACCCCTTTGGATCTGCACCAGGTGCAGAAGGCCTTCCAAGTGGCATCATAGATTCGAATAGTGGAGGGTCTCCTGACTGCTTTGATCGTCCAAATGACGTCTGGTGAAAGACCCTCTGCTGTCATTGAATGCCGCTCAGCCGCCATGTGGTCAACTTGACCCACTGCGGATCCAGATGCGTCATGGCTCCCTGTCATAGAGAGGTCCTGGAAGGGGTTACGGATAGGGACAGGAGATACGCGAACCATGGGTGTCGCGGCCAGTAGGGAGCCAGGAGAATCAACCCCGCCCATTCTTCCAGCATTTTCCTGGTGACTCTCTGGATCATGGGGAATGGCAGGAAGGCAAAAAGAAGGCCTGGTGGCCAGCGACATCGAAGGGCATTGCTTTCCTCTGCGCCCGAAGATGCGTACCTGGCGTAAAACTGAGAAATCTTCTTGTTGCCACTGGTGGCGAAGAGATCGGCTACTGGAGTTCGGAAACGCTTGATGATCTCCCGGAAATGGGCAGGATGGAGTTCCCACTCTGCCTGATCCACTTGCCATCGGCTCAGCCAATCCGTCGTGACATTGTTAGTGCCTGCAATGTGTTTGGCCTGAATGGAGAGGAGGTGTTCCTCTGCCCAAGTCAACAGCAGCTGGGCCTCCTTCATCAACCATTTTGACCGGGTGCCACCCTGCCTGTTGATCTGGGCTTTTGCTGTCATGTTGTCCGTCAGGACTAACACGTGTCTGCCCACCACCGACGAGTGGAAATGCAACAGCCCCAGATGAATTGCTCACAGATCCAGGAAGTCGATTGTTGTTGTTCCAAGTGAGTCCACTGGTCCTATGCCACCTCTGTTCCAGAATGGGCTCCCCATCCCGTCTGGCTGGCGTCAGTGCTCATTGTTACTCAATGAGGTTCCCTGAACAGACACCCTTGCATTATGGCCAGACAAGACCACCAATTCAGAGACCTGTGGACCTTGGGGGGCAACGTGATTCGACTTGTGGAGCAGCTGCTGTTGTTCTTTTGAAAGGGAAGGAGCAACCATTGGAGAGGTTTGCACTATTGCAAAACACGAGACCATCTTGTCTAGAAGCTGGGACAGCTGAAGTAGCTGTTCCCGGTTCTGCCTCCCAACCAACTGTGCTAACTCCTGGAGCCCTTGCTGTCATTCCCTTGTTAAGAAGACACAACCCTGGCGGGTGTCTATGAGTGCGCCCAGATAAATTATGCATGTGGTTGGAACTAGATGGCTCTTTGAAAAGTTTATTGAGAAACCATGAGTTCCCAGCTTATGGTGTCCCGCAGATCCCTGCGGGCCTGATCTGGGGACCTGAACAACAGGAAAATGTTATCCAGGTAGTATATAATTCAAATGGGCCAGGCTCGTACGTGGGCTGCCAAGGTTGCCAGGAGTTTGGTAATCACCCTGGGTGCTGATGAGAGACCGAATGGGAGGGCTTGATACTGATAATGGCATCTCCAATAACAAAACTGCAGGTACCATTGATGTTCGAGATGGATTGGGACATGGAGGTAGGCCTCTGTCAGATCTATTGAGGTGAGGAAGTCATTTTCTGGATGCCCTCTAGGATGGTCAGTAACTAATGCATCTTGAATCGCCAGTATACAATGTGGCGGTTCAAGGCCTTAAGTCGAGGATTGCTCTCCAGCCCGACACATTCGGGACAATGAACAGCAGGGAGTAAAACCCCTGCCCCTGTTGTTCCACTGGAACCAGCCGGATGGCCTGTATGTCCAAGAGGTGTTGAATGGCCTGGTCTACCAGGCCCCTTTTTTTGCAATCCTGAGATATGGACCAGAGATGGAAGCGCATCAGGGGGTAGGAGAGAAACTCTAGGGAGAGGCCTTTTTTCACCAGGTGTCTTTTGCTACCTCCTCCCATCAATCGGCAAAGAAGGCCAAACGACCGCTGATGAGAAGTTCCTTTCGCAGTCACTTTCACCTACGGAAGGGACAAGTGTTTCCTGAACCTCGGTACGATCTCCTGGAAGAGGGGGAATTGTTGGTAACCACTACCCGTTCTGTCCTGTTGCTGTTGGGGACCCTGACATCCTGAATACTGTCTGGCTGGATGGGAGAAGCTGTATCCCCCATCCGGGGTCTAAAAGGATGACCTATGATGATACGGAGCAGTCTGATTCTCAGTCCTGTGGAACTCAGAAGGGCGAATTTTCCTTTTATCTTTTGACTCTATAAGTCTAGGTTAAAGGGGGGAGGCGAATAACTTATCTCCCACAAATGGTTCGAAGGCCAGACACCACTTGTTTTTGGTATCACCTACCAAGACCGCAGGCATAATAGACATCTCACCATTATAGCCGACCCCACTGACTTGACCGTGAACCTGGAAGCATTGATGGAGGCATATGCCGAGAACTGCAGGGGCGCCTTCAGCTTGTTGAGGTCCTGATGGGACCTTGAGTCGAAATTGAGATCCTATCCCTCAACTGTTGAAGCCACAGGAGAGTGGTCCTGTTAAAGAAGGATGATGCTATAGCTGCTCTAATTGACCAGGCGGCTGGCTGGTGACCCCTAATGAGAATGTGCTCCGCCCTTCTATCCTCAGCTTTCAGGGCATCTTCTGGATTGCTAGGGGTCACATTGGGTGAGGACAACACCACTATCGCCACCAAAGGAACCTCCAAGGCCTTGGCTAGATTAGGCCCAATATTGTAAAAGCGTTTGTCCTGGGAGGAGGGAAAAGGACCTGACCCCGGGAACTTCCATTGCCATTGGACAACGTCCAGAAAGAAGGGTGGATGGGATGACCTCCTTCTGCACAATGGGTTCGGGGAACACCAGTACAGATGAATCTGTGGATTTTGGTCGCCGGGGACTTAGTGGCCTGAGCTGCCTCTAGGTTGGCTATTTTCTGAGCTTTAATCAAAAGAGACCTGAACATGGCAGGCTTGAAGAGCCCAGCTAGGGGAGTCTGCTCTCGTCATCTGACAGTTCAGAATGCTGAAAGGCCTGGTCCTCATCATCCTCTGAAGAGAAGGAGCTATCCGAAGACACCAGGTTCCTATCCTCCTAGGCTGCAGCCGTCCCTGATTGGCCCGTTGCTACTGTCCTCTTGCTATGTTTCTTACACTTTCTGGAGGCCTTTTGTTGGAGGCCTGCTGCACTACCCTGTCTAATGACCTCAGTAATGATGGCCGCCATATCAGGAAGAGAAGTACTACTACACAGGCCAACAGCTACCGTGCCGTAGGGGAGACGGCAGAACCTGCGGCCCCTGGGCTGTCTCTCCCTTCCCAGGCACAGGTGGAGGGGCCTCCTCCATGTCTAGGTCCTCTATCCCAGAACCCTCACTGTCTATAGATAGAGCTTCCTCTGGGGCCTCGGCTGGTGCAGGGGTCTCAGAAGGAGCGGGAACTGCCACCGCCTGGATCACCGCCTCCAACCATTTCTGGGCCTCCTTCTGGGTCTTAGAAATTTGCTTGTCTATGATCTTTTGCCTCCTGAGTTCTGCCTCCTGAGTTCTGTGTGGCCTTTGACTTGCCCTTGGTTCTACCTCCCTTTTTTGGGGGGGAGGGGATTTGCGCCTGCTGGGTAGGCAAAGGGTAGATGGACCTTCCAGAGGGTCATCCAACAAAGGGGATGAGGTCTCTCCTGCACCTCCATCCATTCCTGTATACTATCTGACTAGACACTGAAGGTTAACAAATGGAGGTGGATATCCCAATTAAGGGCACACCAGGACCCAGCTTCTGGGTAATGAGAGCAGAAGATGGTCCTCCTAGACATCTCCTATACAAACCTCCTAGACTGGGCCTGTCTCTTGCCCACAATGAGAGACCGAATCGTCCCCGTGCCAGAAGCCTCAAGTGTTAGCGAGGTAGGGCAGTACGCTCCTCACTGAGGGAGCAGATCCAGTTGGCCCAAATTCGTAACTATCTTTATAGGAAGCCTAGGCTGATTCAATAGGCCTGATAACTTAGAGGGAGTCATCTGGAGTGGTTAGTAAGAAATCGCCCCAGTAAAAAAAAAACAGTGTTTCACAATTAGTGACCATCTCACACTTACAACCAAAATGGTGACCACAATCCTCTCCGGAGCCAACAGATGCTCCTGAGTTTCAGTAACAAAGGAGAAGCCTCTCCCAAAATCCAAAATGGTGGCCGCCACATGTTTGGCACCAAAAAATGGTGCCGGACGCACTCTCCGGAGCCCAAAGACGCTCTGGAGGTCAACCAGGCAAGGAGAAGCCTCTCCCTGCCTCTAAGGCCGAGCTCCACCTGCTTACACTCTCCGGAGCTTAAAAAAAAAATGCTCTGGAAGCAGGGAGAAGCCTCTCCCTGCCTCCAAAATGGCAACCCCCACCTCTTTGGTGGCAAAAAAATGCCGCTCCGGAGGATTAAACAGGCAAGGAGAGGCTAAATATTGGGCACTCTAAAATGTCGGGTGCTGCCTGTCAGCACTCCCCGGAGCCAAAAAGAAGCTGTGGATGCTCCGAAGGCACAAGGGAACTGATCCCAGCTCCCACGCCTCCAAAAAAAGATGGGGACAAAAACACCTCCACCCTCCTGGCCTTTGCATTCCCTGGGGCCCTCTGGATCACTTACAGGGCATCTGTGGCCGCAGATGCCCTCCAGTGATCACCCACGCTGTTTCCAAAAGCATCCAGGCAGCTTCCAGGGATCCAATGAGGAAGGGATCTAAGAAATCTAAGGGAAAGGGAGAAAAGGGCTTAAAAGAGGGGGGAAAGGCAAGAAAAGTAAAGTAAAATATCACACTATTCAGGGAGAGATCAAGAGCACGTCTGGTTCAAGTGGTGGTGAGTCACAAAAGCTGGGGAAGCTCAGCAGGAAGAGGCGGGACTTAAACTTTGCAGACTCAGTTCTATTGGATGTACGTGAGAATAACCCACACAGGGATGCTGTCTCCAATGAGTCAGGAAAATATAAATGCTTCCATTCCCCACTATCCTGTCAGATCTAAAGAAGCTTCTTGGATGAGAAGGGAAACGTCCTCAGAAGAAAAAACAAGGAAGTTGCCTCCTGAAAAAGCAGCTTTGGTTCAGCCGTGTTGATGACTGCATTCAAACACTCAAGCCTTAAACAAAATGAGAGAAAAACCACCTAATGAACTTTAGGAGCAGTACTTCAAAAAATACTGCAGCGCAGGATGATCATGTCCTACTTTGTGACACAAAGCAATTTGATGTTTTGTCAATTCTGGCACAAAAACCAAACAAACAGAAAAAACACTAGTTTTCTACTCCACCGTCTGGCGATCATTGCATACCATCATTGAAACGCTGACCTACAACCGATTTGTCAACGTGGTCATGCTGAGAAAACGACCTTCACTTTTCTCAATTTCATCACATTGATAGAACAAGCTACAGGCTTTATACCAGGTAAAGCCTTTATATCAGAAAACAAACAGAAGAGTTTGTCAAATGAAGGCAGCAGCAAGAATTTCAAACATTGTCTCTGCATTTAAGGCACTCAATGAGCAGTTTTAAATTACTCCTTCTTACAACATGATCAAATAAGCCACCTGACAACTGGTCCCATTCCAGATGGATTCTAAGTTAAGTTAAACTTCAGTTCTTACCATCTACACATGCTGGTCTCGCCCTTGTAGTTCCGGCAATCTGTCCTTTTTTACATGCACAACGAGCTGTTTGTCGAGCTATTGTTCTTCGAGGCTGACTGCTATCTCTGTCCAAAGTAACAATTTCACATGTACCTGCAGCCAACTGACCTGGAAAAAAAAATCAGCAACAGGTATCATAGTCAATAACTATTGTAATCCAAAATAGTTACGACCCAGTGTTGCAACAGACACTTCTCAATACATGGAAATTCAGAGAAATATAGATTGGTATTAGTAATAAAAAAGCCATTTTCTTCTCATGTCTCATCTTGAAAGAAACTGGTTAAAAAACATGCTAGTTCTATAAATTATTTCAAATTAACAGCTACGGTATTATGAGAGTTACTTAGAGAATTAGGGAGAAGCAGATTGTAAAACTGAACATTCTCAGTCACCAAAGTTTGATGAGTTTCTATGCCAAATCTACTCCAAAGTAGAAAAAAAGGGAGGAATTTAAGACTTTTGAAGAAATTTGGAATATAAATTACACCAATAAATAATTTTAATAGTAATAGTTTGAAAGAGGAACTTTATCAGTGATTGACACATTTCTAGAAAAAAGAACTAATGGGCAATCTTTTTTTTTTAAATTTTAACTTCCCAAGTATTTAACTTGAAATCATCATTTTTCAGAAAATAATGTCAGACAATGTTGAAAATGAGAAAAAAGTGCCTTTTGTAAAATGTGATGTTACACAAAATTAGACAATATTAGAGATTGTATGTGTGTATACACACATATACACACACATTGTATATAATATTGCTATTAAGAGCAACTGAAAATTTACAATCATTCCAATTTTTATAAACCTACATTTTTTCTATGTTCTTTCATAATAACTGAGCTGAGAAAGACTCTAAAAAACACTACATTAAACCAAGTGTATTTAGCATAATGTAGAGCACACACATATAAAAATAAAAGATGGATTAGCACACTAATCAAGGAGAGAACCTAGAACTAAGGAGAGATTTCCAGACAGAACAATTAATCAGTGAAGTGATTTGCCTCCAGAAATTGTGGGTGTGACAACACAGGTTTTAAGAAGAGATTGGGGAACCATTTCTCTCAATGCCTGAGCAGGGGAATGGACTAGAAGACCTCCAAGATCCCTTCCGACTGTGATTCAGTTTTCTGACCAACTTCTCTCAACATATAGTTGTCAAATATAACTACATCTACATGAAGGACAGCATGTAGTAAGGTAACCCAAGATTCTGACTTAGGCCCACGTCTTCGTAAATAATTTAGACAAGGTGATAGAAGGGTAACTCATCAAATTTGCAGATAATATCAAGCTGGGGACAATAGCCAACTAGAGCCAGAAGGATCTTGACATTTCATTTCATTTTATTTGTCTTGTATGCCGCCCACTCCCGGAGGACTCCGGGCGGCTCACAACAGACAAGGGAAAGGGGATAAATAGACAAGACAACACTTTAAAAAAGGCGCAACATTCACAATTTCCGTGGGGCTGGGTGTTTCACAAGCCCCCCGGCCTGCTGGAGCAGCCAGGACTTTGTGGCTTTGCGGAAGGCCAGGAGGGTAGTAAGGCTTGAACACTACGCCCTACCCTGGAAAATGAAATTCAATGTGAAGCAAAGTAAGTTTTTACCCTTAAGCAAGAAAAACCAAATGCACAGGTATAAAATAGGTGATAACTGGCTCAACAGCAGTAACTTAAGGGATCCAGGAGCGCTTAAGTATGAGCCAGTAATGCTGCTGTTGCCAAAAAGCCAATGTAGACATAGGCTGCTAAACAAAGGAATACCAGCAAGATCACTTGGAGTGTTAATACCATTTTATACTGCACTGGTAAAAACAAAACAAAAAAACACTTCATCCAGTTTTGGTGACCACGATAAAAAAAAATGTTGAGACTATAGAAAAAGTGAAGAAAAGAAACAAAGATGGTTAGGTGACTGGAAACTAAACCGTGTGAACTGAGTATGTCTAGTTTAACAAAGAGAAGGACTAGAGGTGACATGAAAGCAGTCCTCCAATATTTCAGGAGCTATCAGAGAGATGAGGGGTCAACCTGTATTCCAAAGCACCTGAGGGCATGACAAGAAGTAATGGATGGAAGCTTAACAAAGAGAGATGCAACTTACAACTAAGGAGAAATTTCCTGACAGTGAGAACAATTGACCAATGGAATGGCTTGCCCCCCAAAGTTGTGAGTTCTCCATCACTGGAGGTTTTAAAGAAGAGATTGGAGAGCCATTTGTCCAGAACGGTATAAGGTCTCCTGCTTGAGTCAGCAGTTGGACTAGAACATCACCAAGGTCCCTTCTAACTCTGTTATTCTTTATTTAAAATGCTGGGCAGTCATTAGAGAGATCCTGAAGCTAATATATCCATAGCAGGGGTGGGTTTCTGTACCGGTTGGTACCGGTTCACTTCGCATGGACTTCACGCATGTGCAACACATATTGCTCACACATACTCAGTTGACAGAAAATTGTTCTTCGTTTGCGGAGAAACATGCCAGCAGGAGAGACCAGGGAACCGGTTCGGGGGTGTGGCCAGCCTGGGTCACTGCCGGTTCTGTGACCCAGGCCAAATCACCACAACCAGTTTAGGTCGAACCGGGACAACTCACCTCTGATCCACAACCACTAAAGCTTTATGAGTGAGTTTGGAACAGTTACTCTCTCTGTCTGCCCGATCAATCTCATGGAATTGGTGTAGGAAAAAAATGACACTGGGGAAACTGTTTTGAGCAGAAAGAGACATTTATATCTAGTAATGTAACATGGGATAAATTAAAATAAAATAAAGCAGTAGAAATAGTCTGTAGCAGGCTTTCATAACTATTGAAGTTTCAAAAAGTTTATCAGCGAACGAGAATCACAGCACTAGAAGTTTGTGTAGGTTTGTATTTACTGAGCCCAAGGCCATTTTTTCTCCAAGATTTTTTTTGTAGTCCATCTTTTATTTAATTTCTCTGTGTAGCTGTTCCTTACCCTTTAATTTTTTTTAAATGTTCATTCCTTCCTCCCTCTCTTCCTTTATTCCTATTCCTTTCCTTTTGCATTTGTGCATGAAAAAGGGAATTGTCTGTGTATGCATGTTTCCTAGTTTTAAATTCAATTAATTTTAATCATTAGTTATTAATTCAATTATGAATTCTTTCACACAAGGGGACAATTATATTCTTTGTGGGTTAAAAGCCTGGAAGCCAAGGTGATTCTGCAATTATTATTATATGGCTCCAGGCCTATACTTTTGATTCACTTAAACCATTTCTGCTAAATTCCCCCCCCCCTCTCTGTGCGTGTGTGTGTAAAAGTATACATGAACAGTCTTCATCTTTAATTCTCCATAGAACTGTACTTCGCCAATCAAAATTGTGTGCAACGTATGAACTCAAGACTACCGATTAAACAGCCAGTAGTCAGGTAGAACTTTGCTGAGATTCACCTTGTTTATCAATTGCCTCCTTCACTTTACTTTCTTATTGAAAGAAAAAATGTTTTTAGTAGACAAGGTATGTTAAATATACTGCATAATTAATTTCATCCATTCACTAGAATTATCAGTCTTCCCTGTTCTTGGAAGATAGATCAGTCTTGTGAGGATTTTAAAAAATCAAGTTTTATTAAAATAAAACTATCAGCAAAGGACCATTGACTTACCTGAAGGGTCATTTTCAGGACGCTGCGAAGGAGAGTCCAAGCAAGGGTTAAATACAGCCAAACTGCCCAGAACTGAATTGAAACTTTAAGCCACGACTCTGGTGCTTATTATCTTCAGATTTTTTCAATAAAGACGTGGAACTGTTGCACGTTGAGAAGTCCAACAACGAATCCGAAACTACACTCAATAATAACAGGAACTGCCAACTTGAACCAAGGCCAGCGGAGCCAGACCCCCGGGTGGGATGGATTCTCCTTCGCAACGCCCTGAAAACAACCTTTCAGGTAAGTCAATGGTCCTTTTCCAGGGTGCTGCTTAGGAGAGTCCAAGCAAGGGACATACCCAAGCTAAATGTCACTAGGGCAGCATCAGTCAGAGTCTCTCCACTGGTATGAATGCCCTGAAGCACATGCCTCCCAAAGGCCCCTTCCGCTGAAGCGAACTTGTCCAACTATAATTCCGTACAAATGGAGATAACGAAGTCTTAAGCAAGTCCTCCAGACTGGCATCAACTGTATATAACTTCTTATCATTGCTACTGGGGGTAGCCATGGTGACAGGCTGCACCCATTGCTTCTGAACCATATTAAGAAATAGCTTGGGGATAGGCACTATCTCCTGGGGCGAGACAGGCTCCTCAAAGAGGTCCCCGGAAAGATCATCTGGTTCATTGGGCGCCTGAGCTGGGGGCTTGGACCCCATACGGGTTGCTTTCTTAGTTTTATCCAAAATGGTTTTGAAATTGGCCAATTTAAATAGGCCGGAAAGGGAAGGCTTCTCAGAGGTACCACCTTCGTCCCCGGAGAACTCAGCTTCCTGCCTGGGTAAGAGATCCCCCTCCTCCTCCCATTCTGAATCCTCAGAGGCCATGGAAGAATGGGGAGACTGAGGGTCTTGGGAGACAGAAGCCGCTCTGGGAGCCACCGGGGGCTGCAGATGTCAGGTCTTGCAAGTGCACTTGCCCCTCTGCTGCATGCCTGCCTTGATACCTTGAGAAATGGCTCTATTAATGATCTCCTGCATTTCCGCTGAGAGATTGGGTCCCCGATCCTCAACACGGCACAGCCCGGGATCTGGCCTCGGGGGCGGATCCTGCGGTGCCAAGAGCCCCATGACTGACCTTTCCTTCAGGTCCGAAGGACATGCAAACAGGTCCACCTGGTCCAACATAGACACACCAGGGGAAACTCCCATGGCCAAGGAAGCCATGGGGGAAAATTCCTGGCCTTCCTCATCACTGTCGGAAATAGGATGGGCTTGAGCAGGAGGGACTCCCAAGGAGGGCTCCTCAGGAGACACCGGTTGAGAGGCTTGGGTCTGCTGTTTGGCCTTGGAGAAGTGTTTTTCAAGGGCCTTCTGGCCCTTGCAAGGCATCCTTATCAGGCCACGATCCCTGCTTAGGCCCAGGTCTGGCATAGGGTTTGGTACCCCTAATAGCCTCCCTGGCAGCCATGCCTGCCTGCCTAGAAAAGGCCTTGGAGGAGACCCTGACTGGCCAGGTTCCTCTACTGCCAAGGCACCAACTCAAAGGCGAAGGACCAAATACAAAGTGACACTGAAGCACGAGAGATCTCAGCTCCCAGCGCCCGCAGGAATAACAATTTGTAACCCAGGTGGCCTCAAATTCCCACCGCTGTGAGTGAAAGGCTTTGGAGGAAAATTGCCAGCCAGGCCGGACAACAATAGCTCCACGCAGCTCCTGCGATGAGTCAGGCTTCAGGAAGCTGCGGCATGTGCAAGGAGATCAAAAGCGAAACAAGCAGATCAGGAAAAATGGCAGGCAGATTCTTTTCCCACCGTGCCTGCACTTTAACTAGCCGGCTGAGTAAATAAGTGACTGGAGAAGCCGTGCTGAATGCCGGCTTCAAAAGCACGGACGACAGCCCATGGAGCTCTCCGCGGGGATTCAACCACAGCAGGGTTGCTGCGGCAGTGCTGGCATCGGTACTCCGACCCATGCGCCCCCCCAACAGCTGCCTGTGTCCCCCCGCAGTGCCTAAGGTATCCAGGACACCGGGAGGACTGGAAGGGAGAGAATGGCCAATTAAATTAATTAAAGAGACCTCTTATCTTTTGCTCTCCAAGCCTGCTCCAATACAATCAAATTTAAACTACTTACAGATAGAAGTTCAAGCAAGTAATAGAAATGAAGAGAAACTCTAAGCGCGTCCACTGGGCTAGCTGAATTGAAAAAAAACTGAACATAATCAGCACCAGAGGCATGGTTTAAAGTTTCAATTCAGTTCTGGGCAGTTTGGCTGTATTGCTTGGACTCTCCTGAGCAGCGCCTTGGAAAACTATATAAGATCACCTTTTCATGTTCAAAATGTTAACATTTGAAATCTATAGTCTTGCAGAAGCTTTCTAATTTATGCCAACGGAGAAATTGGTGAAATTTTTAAAAAAGTATTAAGTAGATTTAGTATTTGGATATGTGGAAATTATCCAATGGGGGGGAAAAACAAGCTTCTTTATGGTTTAAATACATTGTGTGCATCCCAAATAAAATATTATCTGCTGTTAAAATAAGCATGTCATCAGAGGTGGGTTCCTACCAGTTCGAACTGGTTCAGCCAAGTAGGTAGTAGCTTGGCCTGCCACACCCCTAAACCAGTTCTATCAGCGGCACCATCTTTTTTTTTTTTAGTACTATGCATGAATGTATAGCACGCATGAAGTGTGCACATGCACAGTGCGTCCCTGAGAGAACAGTAGCAGCAGCTGGAACCCACCCCCTGCATGACATAGAAGGGAGGCAGAGTAAATTGATCATAGGGAGGGAGGAGTTCTGTCATCCATAACTTTAGGAAAGGAAATGCAAACTAGTTATTTGTCAAGCTTGAACTGTACAGGAGATAAAGATCTATGTTATATTTATCATTAGTTAATAACCTGGTGCTGCCCGGATATTTATCCTTCCATGAATGTTACCACAATTTCTAATATTGGATTTTCCCCCTTACCAGAAAGAGCTTCCTTGTGGAGTACTGTGAAGCCATTATCATGGCAACTCCATAGCACTATACAGTAGAAGCCATTTTAAGGCAAAACAGGCTGTATATTAACAGAACACACACCCCAAGGGTTGTTAGGGATGTCCTACTCCCACAGTATTTGTTTCTAGGGAGTAAGTAATCTGTGTAGCAAATTTGGTTGAAATTGCTCTAGGCATTCCAGAGTTATGCTGGAACACAGACATACACACAGCCATTTTTATATATACAGATTTTATTGTATAAATTTATAGTATACTCCAGCAGTGTCTCTTTGCAGGAATTAGCTCTCAGAAATATTAAAGAGCAGGAACAAGAAAAAGCAGTTCCTTTAAGTAGATATAACAAATATCTTGAATATACCCCAAATCCTGATGGCAAGCTGTGGATACATTCAATGAAACTAAGTGGGAAGCCATATTATCACACACATAGGACAGATGTAAGATATCAATGTAAAAAAGGCTATAAAACTAGCATAATGGACTGGTTCAAGAACTGAGGCATAAATCAGTATACTCCTAGTCTAAATCTGTTCCAGTCATAAAACTTATGTGGTTTTAGGAAATCCATCATTCTACACTCAGGTTGCAATAAAAAGATAATAAACAAGCTACCTTTTTATGAATAATACAAGCATTCTAAATATATATACAAGAAACATTTAATTTATGTGAACCCTTTAAAGAAATCATCAGCATCAAAGACCAAATGCATCTCCCCCCCCCCCCCCCATTGGCAACAATTCATTTTTTTTAAGCACCCAGATAGAATTTATCTCTGGTGATTAAGAAGCTCCATTTCATTATATGCAAATCTGTCTGACACGTAACAGCATTTGAGATCTTAGTTTTTAGGTCTAAAAGAAACATTTAATTTTTTTGTATAACATATCCTACTTTCTATGTAATGCAGCTCTACTTTTTTGCTACTTTAAACAAAAGCCTTAAAGATAAACTTGTTTTAGCTCATATAAAGTGATTAGATACTATATAAAGTATTGTTTTAATTGTGGCTGTTAATCCAAACCCTGGCTCTTGACAATAAATTAATAAAAAACATTTATATGATTTGGTTTTGTACAGGTTATTAAAACCATACAAAACCTTTGTACGTTTAAATAATCAGAAAAGTTGTTACGTACTTTTAATGATTACTGTTTAAGCTGTAAAGGACACATCCATATGTCAATAGCAATATTAGCACCTAGACTTATATACTGCTTTACAGTGCTTTATAGCCCTCTCTAAGCGGTTTTACAGAGTCAGTCTATTGCCCCCAACAATCTGGGCCCTCATTTTACCCACCTCGGAAGGATGGAAGGATGAGTCAACCTTGAGCCTGATGAGACTCGAACTGCCAAATCGCAGTCAGCCGGCAGTCAACAGAAATAGCCTGCAGTACTGCACTCTTAACTACTGCGCCACCATGGCTCATATACATATATATTTGCATAAACACACAGACACATACATTTATACATACATATATACATACACACACATATATACATATGTGTATATGTAAAAGTTGTTACATAACACACACACACACACACACACACACACACACACACACACAGAAATCAATGCCTATACACATTTCAGTAGTATTCTGAACTTTTTTGATTGTAAAGATATTGCACACTGAATTTTTCAAACAATATAACAGATAAAACTTGGATTTAGGATCAGTCTTTTTTTAAAAAAAATTAAAGCAGTTTCCGATATATTTAGCTTGCTTCAATTAGAGAAAGACTGCTGTGTATGACCATTACATTACTAAAAAGGTGAATCACTCTAGCATATAATGACTTTCTAATGAAAACCAGGATTAAGTCATATGTTTTTGTGAACAGCAGCATCTGTAGGGAGTCTAAATGCATAATTGGTGGCACATGGGAAGATCGCTTGAGGAAGTTAAAGCAGTATCTGCTATCAAGGTAATAGCTGTCCATGGAAGTGACAATTTTCCAAAAAAAACCATAGTATTTTATATGATACAATTCATTCAAATTACTTTGTGACCTGACTTTCAAGCCAATTCAGTATCAAAGTGCAATTAAAATACTATAGTTGGTAACCTGCACGTTGTCTTTCATAGCTGCTTGATTCTCTGAATTCAACAATCCCTTAGAAATGTTATGTAATAAATGGCTTGGAAATGTTTTATAAAATAATATATGCAAGCATTTTAAAATAGGAAATTATAAAAAAATAAATGTTGAAAATTACAAAAAATAAATGTTGTATTACAGACAATAACAATATTTTGTTATAGAAGTAACAACTTCCTATTCCATAAACCTGGATCTGGCTGTTTCTTTTTGAGAGTGAAAGCTGCTAAACAAAAATGAAAATAAAATTATGCTGAAGATCTCAAGAATGCCACTGGCATTGTTTGGTAAATGTAAATAGGAGTAATCATATAACAATCCTTAGTGCTCTTGCTTGTTCATCGTAATAAATGTTCAAAATTCTAAGCACACTACAAGCCAAATGCAATATATTTGATTATATTTGATTTCCACACTGAATTACTACCACATTCTTCACACATCTGATTTTAATGATAAGGCTATTAGCAAAGGTAAAAATTGTTACTTAATATTGAATGACTATGTTTATTTTCACAACTGGCTTATTTTCAGTGACATACAATTGATTACTTGCTGTCACTTAGGAAGGATCCATCAGTTCCTATAACCTTGATTAGATGATAGACAGACAGACAGACAGACAGACAGACAGACAGACAGATATAGACATAGAGAGCTAGAGGGAGGGAGGTATCTATCTATCTATCTATCTATCTATCTATCTATCTATCTATCTATCTATCTATCTATCTATCTACCTACCTACCTACCTACCTACCTACCTACCTACCTACCTACTCAAGGTTATATATATACACAATATATAAACATACTTTGGCTCTGTTTTGATTTTTTTTTAAAATATAGAATATATTATTACTGAAAGCAACTTCTGGAGACCAAAGGCAAGAACTAACAAAGAAATGTCTGACACACACTAAAATTACTTTTTTTTGGGGGGGGGAGGAAGTATTCAATGAAATTTAGAAATTACAATTCTCTGTGATGTTGTTGCCTTCTTTGCACAGTTGCATTCATTTGTTTCTTTAGTGCCATAACTGCAGCCAATATAGACTTTAAGCTAAAACAATCATCAGGCAAAATAATTTAAGAAATTAAACACTAAAACCCTTAGATTTAAATACATTTGGAAACATATCTCATTGACCCAGGATAATAAAATGGTTTCATAATATCACTTTAAGACTCAGATACCTACACAAAACAGTATCACCCTTTGCATTTAAGCATAATCAATTCCTGCTTGTTGAATGATAAAATAATATATTTGAACTGGTTGCATTGGTATGGAAAACAGTGACTTATTTAAGCAAATTTTCAGTTGAACTGTCTGGTTTCATGCTACTCCTGGCTGTTGTCAGATCTTCAGGGAAACTAAGGTACATATTGCCTTTTCTAGTTTTGCTGTAAGGTATGTCACATTCCTGAGTGTGAAGTCCTATGAGAGATAAGATGAAGCTTTGGGTTGCTAAGAAAGGCTTTGCTATTTATCTCAAGCTTTAGCTGAGCACAAGCAATAATCACTATTGCCTAAAATATACTGGACTGAAAAATATATGGGACCATTCATGAAAGTTCATCAGCATTCAGGAGGCAAACCACACAACTGCAGTAACTGAATACAGGTTCAGTCTACTGGCTTTAATCTTCCATCTCATTCATTCAGCCTTTACTTTTGGCACAGCTGTATGATAAACATTCTTACACACTGCAGTTGTGGGATTCCTTAAGAGGGTGAACAAGCAAGAATGCAGGCTTAATGTATTTAAAAATGCATTTTACATGTATTAATGACAGCGAGGGGGGGGGAGAAAAAACATTAAAAGGAATGTACAACTCATACATACTTTGTATTCATACACATTCTTAGAGAAAGGATAAAAATGAAATCAGCCATATATTAAACAAATTAAATAAAATGGTGGCGTATGCATAATAAATATTAACACAGAAATTGGCGAGGAATGTTTAGGCTGCAGAAGAGGTTGTTGATGGGGAATATCAATCTTTAAACATCTGAAATATTTACTTTAGAGAGAGTGCAGCTTATTTGTTCTGTGTGGCCTGGAAGGAAAGATTGGACCCAGTGGGTTCAAATACTAGGGAAATAGATGCGGATTAGATATTAGGAGGAATATCCCTATTGAAGGAGCTTTCAATTATATGCTTCGTAGTATGTACTTCTCTCCTGGAAATCCTTAAACAGAGGTTAGATATACACCTGCCTGATTGAATTTGTTTACTTGAGGTCAAAGACCAAAATAATCTATCCTTGTGAAAAATTTTAGCAGGGTCTGGACCAAACAGGAGATTGGGTTAGATCAGTGATGGCAAACCTTTTTGGCACCAAGTGCCAAACTGGAACATGGGTGCATGTGCGTGCCTGTACATGTGCCAGAGTTCCGCAAACCCAAAGATCAGCTAGCCAGTGCGCACATGCCTATTTTTTGGATGTTTTTCGGGCCATTTTCCAAAAACAGTGCATTCATAATAAACTACATAGCAGAGAAATAACTGTTTTTCTAGCCTACTGTGCTTTCCCACTCACTCATTCACACGCACAGACACATTACCGTGGTTTAGTCAGTTTATTCATATTCCCCAGCAATTCCATTCATCAAAAACCCCAGAACTGTCCCAATTAAGTCCCGCCATGAGCAGACCAATACTAGTTCACAAACCAATGGCCAAAGAGTCCATAAAGCACATGAAAGTTTCTCAATTAGAATACATTGACCAGGCGAACTTAAATCCACAATGAAAGAGTTCACAAGGCAAGAAAGGTCCAGAATTTCCAAGGCATGAAGCAAGTCAAGGCACAATCCAAAGCGAGTTAGGAATTATAACCAGAAAACACATTGCTAGGAAACAAACATATCGTCTACTCTGCTAATAGCCAGATTCCTGTACTGCCCATCAAGAATGGTGAGGTTTTCTCCTTGCCAGTTATCAGGCTGGCCTTCTCTGCTCCTGCCTTTTCTCTGGCCTACATTTTCTTGGATCAGGTGTAGAAGGCAGTTCCTCTTCCGTCTCACTGAGTGGCTGCAGCTGCATGCTTTCTATACCCGGAGCCTCAGCCAAATCCCTTCAGAGCCATCAATTAGCTCCTGACATGCCAAGAACTGGTTCATCGTCTCCTGAGCTGACTTCTAGAGAGGTATCTGGGGAAGCATCCCCGGGAATCATCACATCGGTAGGGTGTTCCAGTGCCTGCTGGGAGCACCAGGTACCGTTCCGGTACGGTGCTCCAGAGGGCCCACCCCATTTACCTGTATTTGAGCTGATCAGGGCTTCCTCGCATGTGCACTGAGCATACGGCACCTGCACAACGTTCTGTGGAGCAACTGGAGCATCGTGGGCGGTAAGTACGCATGTGTGTGCTGCGCATGTGCTGAGTGCATGCATGTGGTGGACGCCCGGTCCCAACCCACCACTGCACCTGCCCAATGAAGAATTTTGGGTAATTTATTTTATGGTGACTCATCCTTAGTAGCAATAGCAATAGCACTTAGACTTATATACCACTTCAGAGTGCTTTTTACAGCCCTCTCTAAGTGGTTTACAGAGTCAGCCTATTGCCCCAACAATTTGGGTACTCATTTTACTGACGTTGGAAGGATGGAAGGCTGAGTCAACCTTGATTCTCATGCAATTTGATCTGCCAAATTGCAGGCAACCACTGCAGTCAGCAGAAGTAGCCTGCAATACTGCATTCTGACCACTGTGTCACCGCAACTCTAATATCACCATCCATCCATAAAATGTGCCCAAGATAATTGAAAGCTCTCAATTTTCTGGAATTCTGTTATGTTAGCTGTGTTTTTGAATCTCTGTAACGTGAGATGTTGAGATATGCATGCAAAACAGATACTTTCCTAGTAAACAGAACTATCAGGAAAAAAAATCTGCATTCTGCATTGTATGTATCGTAACAGTTATATGTTTGACTAACCTGTGTTTTATTCCAATCTGATTTAACTATGTTTATCTAAAATATTCAAAATCAGAATGAAAGTTACCCAATGTATGGTTTGACTTTCCTCTTACAGTTACATTTCTTTACATACACTTTAATGCATGTTGTAATTGAAAACTATTATAGATCTGAATATTAGAACTATTAAAAATACATTTCTCTTTCTATTTATCATTAATTACCACAAGATGTATTGCTTCCAAATTTCATAGGAACAAAAGAAAATTAGAAATGGACAAGACTCTGATGATACTACCACAGTCACCATTTTTACTTCCCTTTTCATATGGGAGTCTTTTTCGATGCCAGGATACCTTAATGAATGGCATTAGGAAATGCGGTTGCAAAGTGAGGAAGGAAGGAAGGAAGGAAGGAAGGAAGGAAGGAAGGAAGGAAGGAAGGAAGGAAGGAAGGAAGGAAGGAAGGAAGGTAGGTCAAGTTTGTTGCACAAAAGGAGTAGAAAAAAAGTATAATAATTTGAATCTTGATTTTATTACAAATAAGGCTTGCATTTAAGAAACAGCAGTTGGTGGAATTCTTCTATAATTATTTCATTAGGTTTTCCAATTATCTGATATTTACTTCCTTGAATATTTGGTTGTGTCTGTTTCAATTTTAGCATTTTGTAAAACAAATGCATAAACAAAACAAACACCTCTAAACCACATTATTCTGGGGGTTAGTTCACAAAATGATTCTATTGAGCCCTCTATGGGCCTGGTTTAGGGCCAAACTGCTGCCTGGTTTGCCATGATCCAGTGGTGGGATTCAAATGTTTTTACTACTGGTTCTGTGGGCGTTGCTTGGTGGGCGTGGCTTGGCTTGGTGGGCATGGCAGGGAAAGGTTACTGCAAAATCCCCATTCCCTCCCAATCAGCTAGGACTCTAGAGGCAGAGAATAGATGGGGACAGAAGCAGTCAGAGATGGTATTTACTGGTCCTCTGAACTACTCAAAATTTCCGTACCGGTTTCCAGTACTGGTCAGAACCTGCTGAATACCACCTCTGCCATGATCTGAAATAAAAGCAAAGCATTTCAGAGTTCTCCAGAGCATTCCATTTTGAATTTGAGAGTTTTGCATTGCTAAACCAGCATTTGCTGGTTTTTAAATATGCTTATTAAAGAATAGGAGAGGGAAAAATAGAATATATGTACAGTACAATGAACTGATGCACACAATGAGAATTCTCTAGAGATTAGTGCTTAATGCATTTAATTTTTTTTATAAATTGTCAAAAACTCCACAAAGATGTTTCCAGACTGGAAAAAAGGACCCTGCAAGATAAATGCAAGGCCAATTAAGCAATTACAAAATGAACTTTGCTGGCTCTGAAACCCCAAATTTTAGAGATGCATCCATGGACTTGATAATATTTAATTTCAAAAAAGTCTTTCACAATTATGATTAACAGTTTCAAGACTATGTCTATGTACCAAGCTATAAGAAAGCACATTCCATGCAAGGAAGATAACTGTGTATATGTTCCAGAATAACTCTGGAACGTCTTGAGCAATTTCAACCAAACTTGGTACACAGATGACTTACTCTCTGTGGAAAAAATACTGTGGGGGTAAGATACCCTAACACCCCTCGGTGTATGTGTTCTGTTAAGATGCAGCCTGTTGTGCCTTAAAATGGCTTCTACTGTACAACACAGTGGAGTTGCCATGGTAATGGCTGCACAGTACTCCACAAGGGGGAAATCCAACATGAGAAATTATATTTGGTCCGGACATTTGTGAATGTCTAATACAGGACTGGGATAAACAAATACCTGGGCAACACCGGGTTAACAGGTAGCAAGTTATAAATATATAACTTTTTGCAAAAATAGATATAAAAAATAAAGGTTGTTTATCTCGGGGGGGGGGGGAATAAACTGAAAGGCAACTAGAATAATTAGGGATTTATAGCCAGTTTAAAAAGAACACGTCTGCAATGTTTGGGTCCTTTAAAACAAAAGAGACCAAGCACAAAAGAGATATAATTGAGGAAACTAAAATGCTAATGAACAAGAGTAGTAAAGGATTATCACTTTTCTACATATAGAGTATATTTGTGAGTTTCATAAATACATGTGATTGCCACCAGATAGTGCAAGCTCTGTTCAGTTAATACATACAGATGCACATGAGATGGATTGAACAACCTAATTCCGTCACGGAGAATTAACTGACTTCCACAACTACAATTGTCTGTTAGCAACCTATAAAGTTTCAGTGCAGAATTTTAAACACACAGCTCCCATATGAGTTGGAACCATGACAGCATTCAGGATTACATGGACATTTTCACATGTCAAATTTTACATGCAAAGGAAATCTTTAGATGTAAAGGCTAGGCCACCAAGCCAATCATGTTTTTTTTCTTGTGGAAAACTGACAATGGGGTGCAAATTTATAGATGGGAATTCATTTCTACTTGAGTGCTACATGAAATATTATCTCAACGAATGTTAAGATTGTAATACGCAGCCTGATCCTGCAGAGCTTTTGCAGACAACTGCTCTATGCATAATTAATTTCATTAGCAGTTGGAATGTATTATAGAGAACAAACTTCGCCAATTAAAAGAAAAAAAATGGGTTGAAGATTATAGACAGAGAGACAATTTGCTGTATGTACCATTGACGAAAATAACTTCTTTCCTGTGATCTAACTAAACTTCACTTTTATAGGTACTAAATAGCTTGGGTGGGCACTTACTATCCATATTATTATGGCACAACAAATGAGATATAAATATTTTTAAGGGAAAGGTATAATTGTATATATTTTCACAAAGATATATGAAAATAGGTGGAAGTGTTAAAACTTACAGGAGATATACGGACTGTAAAATTATGCATATCACATAGCGCAAAACCGATGTGTCATTGATACAATCCTATTTATATCTATTCAAAAGTAATTCTATATTCAGTGGGGATATATATCAGCTTTAATGAGATGTATTTTAAGAACAACTTTATGCTTGTAAAGTTATCAATAGTTATTTTTAAGCAAGCACTGAAATTATTAAAGATTTCAAGAAATCAGCAAGTAAAATTCTAATAGAAATATTTCTTCCTTCAAGGTCACTATGCTGTATTAACATATTGAAATGATATGTATTAGCATCCAGATAAACAGAGATATTTTAAATAGGAGCCAAGGTGGAGCAGTGGTTAGGGTGCAGTACTGCAGGCCACTTCAGCTGACTGTTATCTGCAGTTCAGCGGTTCTAATCTCACCGGCTCAAGGTTGACTCAGCCTTCCATCCTTCCGAGGTGGGTGAAATGAGGACCCAGACTTTGGGGGTGATATGCTGTAAACTGCTTAGAGAGGGCTGAAAGCCCTATGAAGCGGTATATAAGTCTAACTGCTATTGCTATTGCTATTGCTAAATAAAAATACAGGGCCCAACCAAGATATGGCTCACAGGTTACATTTGACCTGCCATGTGTGTAACCCACCATTTAAAAATAAAAATAAAAAGTAGTAAATTTACAGCTGCCTCTGCCACTTTTTTACTTTCATCACTCTACTAGCATGGAACAGCTGATCGGAATATTTCTTTATAGTACACAATTTTAAAAAAAATCATCATGTCCCTTTCCTTGCATACGTTAGGCAGCATGATATTTCAATGAGGGATAATAAAACAGTTACCCATCTTTTTTTGCAACTTTAAATGACTAGTAATGTTTTTTAGGTATTGTTTTAAATTTTGTTTCATTTTCTTTTTAAATCATTTTTGGCCTGTACTGGCGGGATATTTTCCTAAAGTGGTTTTTTTTGGGGGGGTGGGGGGGAGGAGCAGAGTGCCTTTGAATAAGGCTTGAGTTCTAGCAACTATCCACACAAGTTCCTGTAGTTTTCTTCACAATATTTCAGAAGCAGGTTGAAACTGCCTTCTTCCCAAGACACCAAAATGGTTGTTTCCTAAAGTATTGCAGAGAGATTCTTGATCATTGCCTAAGCCCATGATGGTGAACCTGTGGCACACAGAGCCCTCTCTGTGGACAGGTGCGCTACCGCCAGATGCTCTTCTGGTTTCTAGCACATGCATGCATGTTGGCCAGCTGATCTTTGCATGTGCCGGAGCCCTGGAAACCTGAAGATGAGCTGGCGAGTGCACATGCACTCGCTGGCCAAATGGTTTTTGGGTTTCTAGGGCTCCGGCACACATGAAGACCAGCTGGGCGGTGTGCATATTTACACCGCCACCTGGCCTTCATGTTTTCAGGGCTCTGGTGCATGGATGCACAGACTCCCATTCGAGTTTGGGTGCTCGGAGTCGAAAAGGTTTGTCATCACTGGCCTAGGCCCTAGGGAGCTTCATTATTTATTTAAATATTTGTATGTTTCTTCTGATTTAAACTGATCTCAAAGCAATTCAAACTAATAATTACAATTCAAAGAAGAAATTAAACTATATACCTAGAGATTAATAAAAGACAGTATTTGGAGCAATGGTAAATTCTAAGAATGAGTACATTTCAATATAAGCTCTTTATGTTATAAATGCCATAGATAGGTAAGGCTGAACCGAGGATATAGATAAATACATGGAAGGTGAACTATGGTGCAGCCTTGACTTGTGTGGTTAATCTGGAAAGTCTTGACATGCTTTGCTTTAACAAATTCAAGAGAAGCTGAAGATCTTAGAGGGCAAAAAGAGAGGAAAGAAAAGAGAAGAAAGAAAACACCATAAAATTATGAGATTTTGAAACTAGTCCTAAACATGATTTAGACTGTTAATAAAATCATTGGATTAATCAAAAATAATACTACATGCCAATGAACGGTAATGAATGAAAATATATCTGTTAAAACAACATGGCACACAAACCTTCCAAAAATTACAATAGCATCTGTGTAATTTGTTTATGAATGTTGCTGAAATTCAGTTCGAACCTAAATATGCCAAAATAAAGCACTGGAGGAAAGGCAAAATGACAAAAGGTAAAGGTACATATGTGTACCTCTGTTTCAGAGCCGAAGAGCCAGTGCTATCCCAAGATGTCTCTGTGGCCAGCATGACTAAATGCCGACGGCACACAGAACGCTGTTACCTTCCCACCAAAGGTGTTCCCTATGTTTCAACTTGCTTTTTACATGCTTTCAAACTGCTAGGTTGGCAGAAGCTGGGACAAGTAATGAGAACTCACTCCGTTACGTAGCGCTAGGGATTTGAACCGCCGAACAAGCTCAGCGTCTAAGCCACTGGGCCACCGTGTCCCTAATAAAATGACAATAGCTATGATTAATTATAACCAGAAGGTAACTATGGAAGGATCAGTCCATGCAATATGGATAAAGAAAGATCCTGCAACTTCATTCTTTCCCATTCCTTTTAAAGGACCCACAGTTGTTGACACTGACGGTATCAGCAAGAGAAGAAAAGATATTTAAGAGACAGTTCCCCCCTTCTTATTTGGAACTGAAATGATACGGTGGTCGCTCCATCCAAGAAGCTACAGTAGATAAATACAAATGCATTCACAATGAGCAGGAGTGTTAAAAACTGAGCATTCTGAACACCCAGATAATGAATTGGGGGACAAGAAATAGAGCAAACTCTTAGAGCTTCCCTGCAGCTATAGAAGAAAGAAAAAAGCAATGGAGAAAACAGACCAATGTCAGTCGACAGCAGGATGGCTTGGATGACACAGCAGGAACGGGCATCCAAATATCATGATCAAAACTATGGAAAAAGCCAAAAGCAAAAGTGACAATGGCAATGGTCCAGCTCATAAAACACTCAGCACAAAGTGTCGGTTCAAACGAGGTAAGATTGGGCAGCGAGATTTTTTGGATGAGTGTTGTGTGAGATAGCGAGAGGTCTGCCTGAGAGAGCGGCTACCTCACTGAGAACTGCTCCAGAAAGGTTATCTGCAAACTGCTCACTCTGACCTTGTTAAATATGGTGACATTTTCCTTAATACCATTACAATTGAGGGGAAAAATGAGTGGAGCTAGAGCGGGGGTGGCAAACTCAATTTCATTGAGGGCCGCATCAGGGTTGTGTTTGCCCTTGGGGGATGAGCAGGAGGATTGGCCAGCTCAATATCCATTTTTGGCTGCAACAGCCTCCTGCAGCCCTCTGCCAGCAAAAAACAGAGCTCAGTGGATCACATGTGGCCCTTTCGAGCTCTGTTTTCGCTGGCATAGGGCTGCAGGAGGCTGTCACAGTCAAAAACAGGCCCCACCGAGTTCTATTTTTGCTGGCAAAGGCACCACCGGCCAGTTTTCGGCTTTTTCCTGGGTGGCCCAGTGGGGCCAGACTCAATGGGCCAGATCCAGCCCACAGCTTTTGAGTTTGACACCCCTGAGCTAGAGCCTAGGAAGGCAACTTGAGGAAGGAAAAACTGTAACCAATTATATCCCAACTGCTAATCCAGTTTTCAGAACTGCCCAATTTATTAATCTTATGATCTCAGATGTATTCATGGTAGTTGGAAATTTATCTAAAGCAGGGGTAGTCAACCTTTTTATACCTACCGCCCACTTTTGTATCTCTGTTAGTAGTAAAATTTTCTAAGCGCCCACCAGTTCCATATTAATGGTGATTTATAAAGTAGGGAAGTAACTTTACTTTATAAAATTTATAAAGCAGAGTTATAGCAAACCCCTACCGCCCACCATGAAAGCTGGAACGCCCACTAGTGGGCGGTAGGGACCAGGTTGACTACCACTGATCTGAAGTATAAGACTACATGTATTCACAATATTATTTTCCCCTCCCATGTTTTCCCCATGCTAGGAATGTATTGTACTCTAAATTATCCATGGATCCCTTTCTAGAAATTCAAATTGACAATATCCTACATAAAGCAAAGTAACAACAAGGACAGAATACTACTTATCCAAGTAAGCAATAGCTGTAAACTTTGTACATCAATAATTTAATATAGAGTAAGAATACCTCCAGCAGCATTAAGCAATCAAAAAAAAAATTAAGCAGATGTGATGTAAAACCCTTGTTTCAAAATATAAACACTTTTTTTTCTAGTATCTTCAAATTCATGTTCTGCCAATGTACATTTTTCTTTCCTTTGTATGCATCTGTTTTAATTAAATATTTTTAAACGTGGCTCCCACAATACAGATAGTCCTTAGTTTTCAACAACAATTGAGGCCAAAATTTCTGTTGCTAAGTGAAGCATTTGTTCAGTGAGTTTGCCTCATTTTACAACCGGTTCTCCGCTACCGGTTCTCCAAAACATGTCAGAACCTGCTGGATTTCACCCCTGTTGCACAACCATTTGCACTACTCGGGTGACCTGATGACACACATAAACCTCCAGATGACCTTAACGGTTCAATAAAAGAATGCAAATGACCAGCTATCTGCAAGGAGTATATTTTTTTTTCCATTCCCCACCATTAAAGTCAGAGCTGAAGAAGCTTCTTGGATAAGAAGCAAAATGTCTTCAAAGAAATTCCAGAAAGTCCAGTCGCCTCTTGAAAAAGCACCTTTGGGACAACCATGGCCTGGATGACTGAGAATCTCCGTAGACATTCAGGGAATCAAGCAGTTTGTTTTACATGTTGAAAGAGCATTGGCATTTCTTTTAAAACAGTCACTACTTCACCTAGCTTTTAAAACCCAGGCCAGTGTGAAAAGCAATATCACAATGTAAAAGATGTGTTCATGTGAAATAACTTTAACAACGTCAATAAATTGTCCTTTTTTTCATTTGAAGAATGCAGCTATAAATATCTATACATTCTTTGAGGTTGACATTGCTCCTAGCATGATAGTATTTTCCTGCAGAAACAAGACAAAAAGCTTTAAAGCAAACCATGATGTCACACGACATGTGGACAAAGTACCAATGTCAAAAAAGCAGTGGTGGGATTCATATAATTTAACAACTGGCTCTCTGTCCTAATGACCAGCTGGGTAGGTGTGGCTCGCTGGTCATGTGACTAGGTGGGCCTGGCCAACTCAACATCACTCACATCAATGGCGCGGTTACAATGTAATAAGGGCTAACCAGAAAGGCATTTTCTGTAAGCAGGCTAGAAACAACAGCAGAATGTTTCCTTCCTGCCTTCCTTACAGGATTAGCCCTGTAAAGTGGAAAAAAACAAAATGAGATTTCTTCCAACAACCAGTTCTCCAAACTGCTTAGGAAGTTAACAGCCAGTTCTCCCAAGTAGGTGCGAACTGGCTGAATCCCACCACTGCAAAAAAGCCACAGGTGAATAAATTACAACTGTGCTGCTTGCTTGGTGGGGAATATCTTATATTATTTTATAATATGAGATCCACTGATGGCTGTGTGTGTGTGTGTGTGTGTGTGAGTGTGTGTGTGAGTGTGTGTGAGAGAGAGAGAGCGCGAGAGAGCGAGAGAGCGAGAGAGCGAGAGAGAGAGAGAGAGAGAGAGAGAGAGAGAGAGAGAGAGAGAGAAAACTTATGGAAGGTCCACTCCAGGCTTTTTGTTATTTTTAGAGAGGTAAATTAATCCTGGTCATTTAAGAAATGAACAGGATTAATGAAAAGCTGTTTCTCAGACAATGTGAATATTAGATGGTCAGAAGTGTAGACTATGGTGCAGTTTTAGTCAGTAGGTAAAATATATATTTACCCAGAGATAGGATTCAAGTGTACTGACTCCTGCTTCCCATCAAAATATTACATTTGGGATACAGTGAGGTAACTTGAAAGATGCTTCTCAAAATGTTTGACTGAATTTTTAAAATGTATTTCAAACAGAGAAAGTCACTTTAACAAAGGTATTTGTTGCCATACACTAACCAAATAGAAACTTTATGCCCTTGGATTCTTTGATGGTAGACATTTCAAATTTCAAAAGGGCTACTAGTCCCACTGCCAGACTTTTAATATTATGGTTCACTTTTCCAAACTGAAGATAGTTAGGTATTTACTATTATTTGCTAAATAAATTAGAATGTGGGCTGTAATTCTAAGATACACAAGACTTATTATTTTCCAAATAGGATCAATTATATTCATAATCTTCACTATAACGTACACTACTGATCACCAAAACTCCATACACACCTGCAGCAATCTTGAGGCTTATTGATCTTATCTGTTCTCTTGGTAAACTCTTGCAGTGAAGCAATTCATGGTTTAACTTATTTTAATTCTCTAAATCTTCAAAGGCTTTGCATGACGCCATCATTTCGCCCCTTAATATACCAACATTTTATTGAGAGACATTAAAGGAAGTCTGGGTGCTTTTATTGTTGTCCTTGAGGCAGAAAATACTGCATTGAAAAGGTTCATTATTAAATATTTTACCACTGTCCATCTGGCTTACAGTCAATTACATTCAGTTAATGTGCATATTAATGAAGATCTTGATATCCATTAGAAACTGCATTCTCCAGTGTCACTTTTTAACACAAGTTTAATACTTAATTGGCATACTTTTATAAACACTTTGTCTTTATATTAGCATTCATTACTAGCAAGAAGACTACCGTAAAATAAACATTCTACATTCAATTTTATAAACTGGAACATAAGAGTCAATTATGAATCATCAATAAGTTTTAAGAAAACCCAAAGTTCCATAGAAAACAGTTTCAAAATACTTATTCATTTAACAATAGCTTTTAATTGCTCACCTATGAACAATTGCTACATATAATTACAATAAGTACTTACACGGGCATTTATAATTAGCAAAGCAGTAAAATTCACCAATTATTATAAGACACTTTAGATAGAATTTTTCATTAATGTTGAGTGCCAGAAGGTAGTATAAGGCATCTACTCTACCTTCCAAGAATGAGACCCATTCCTAGAATCTCACCATACAGTATGTAGCTGTCAGCACTACATATTAACATCTGTAGTATCTGTACCTTCAAACTTTCCAACTTTCATTCCTCCTTTAAATCCTAGGCATCATCTAACACAGGGTGTCAAACTCAATTTCAATGAAGACTGTTTTTGATCTTGGGACGACCGGGGGGGGAATGGCCAGGGTGTGCATGGCCAGCTTGATGCCACTTGTTGGGGGCACCTCTGGCCCAAGCACTCTTGCCTGTAAAAACTGGCTCCCAAGCTCCATTTTCTGCTGTGGTGGCCTCCTGCAATCTTCTGCCAGTGAAAACAGAGCTCAGGTGGGCCACACACAGCCCTCCTGAGCTCCGTTTTCATTGGCAAAGGCAGCACAGGCCAATCCTTCACTGTTTCCGGGGCCGTGGCACGACAAAACCGCGCTACGCAAAATAGCGGAGATTAAATCGCATCGCTAAAGCCGCGACGTCATCACCGCGCGTCATCACCGCAGCGACAACAGCGCGGTGACAGAAGGGCGTTCTATATGCTTCGTTCTTTGCTTCCGGCGTCGGCGGCCCCGCTCGGGCTTCCTGCTGGGTCCAGCTCCGGCTGAGCTGGACCCTTCCCGCGGGCTGCTGCTGCTGGGCAGCCCGCTTTGCCCCGTGCCCGCTGCCGCTGTCAGCTGGAGGAGGAGGGCTACCTTTGGAGGCAAAGAACGAAGCATGTAGAACGCCCTTCTGTCGCCGCGCTGTTGTCGCGGCGGTAGGGTCGTTTTTTTCTTAGCGCTTCAGACGCTGCGGATTTGCCTCCGAGCTTATGTCGGCGCGGATAAGGGCATCATGGTTTTGTGGTGGAACATCCAGGGCAGCCCCATGGATCAGATCTAAGCACTTTGTGGGCCTTGAGTTTGACACCCCTTATCTAATATGACCACAACAGCAATCAACTGACTAGCCTTAGCTTATTGAAAGTCCATTATTTTCCCGAAACTGCTTCTGTCATGACATGCTATCATCAGCTGCAGGGGATGCCTGGTTGTTACAACCCACCCAGCTATGCTCACTGTCACCCCCTGTGCATTATTTATTCCACTTACTAAGCCCTAATCCCAGTGGGGCTAACAGAAAGTGCAATACTGTTCTATGCACATAGTCTCTATAGGCAGTCTAAGATATAAGCAAAAACACAATGCAATAGATCAAACTCAAGGCACGTAGTCCGAAACCAGCCTGCTGGGTGCTTAGATCTGGACCGCGGCCCTCCCAGGCTCCATTTTTGGCCATTACAGCCTCCGGCAACCCTTTGCCAGCGAAAACAGAGCTCCGGTGTGTGTGTGCATATTTCCACTGGCAGAAGGCTAGCAAAACAAACTAAAAACAAAACAAAAGAATAAATGTTTGCCCTTTTGCATTTGAGCATGCAAGAAGGGAGAAGAAATGAGAAAGGGAAAGAAGAAAGACAAAGAAAAAGAAGGGAAGATGGGAAGAGAGCAAGGAAGGAAAAATAAGGAAAGAGGGGAAGGGAGAAGAAAGGAGAATGAAGAGGGAAGGGAAAAGGAAGGAAGGAAGGAAGGAAGGAAGGAAGGAAGGAAGGAAGGAAGGAAGGAAGGAAGGAAGGAAGGAAGGTTGGTTATAATCAGTGAGGGAGGGCCTGAAGGAAGTCCTGCCTTAGCACTTGGCCACCAGAGATGGCCCCAACACAAGTGATGTCGAATTGGCCATGCTCAATCTGGCCACACCCACTCCAGGCCCCCAAGTCAAACACAACCCTGATGCGTCCCTCACTGAAATCGAGTTTGACACCCTTGCCATAGATGCAATAAACCTATAAACCTATGGCCCAATAGATCAATCCAGCAAACAACCTTTGGAAATGTGTTCTCCAGAATGATATACTGGTAAGCAGGAACCTATCTATTTCCAGTTAGCCACAAGGTTCAGGTGAATCTAGTAGTCGCACCTTTGTCTATTCTTGATGCCCAGACTGTTCACCGCAGCATATTTTGTCTTCACCTGCCAGAAGTCTGGCCTTCTCTAACTGCCAATTGTCCTGTCACCATGACATCTTCTGGCTGTCAAAAAGGCAGGTTATTCAATCATATTTACAGCATTAATGTGTATTAATGTTGGTAACAAACTGCATATCATTAGAAGCCAGAGGCAAATTTAATATTATGGCCAAGCTTAGAAAATACTGATTAAAGGGGGGAAAGTACATTTTCCAGCCAAAACGAGTACCTTCAGATGAGACTACCAGGCATGTCTGAGAAAAGAACTCTCAGTCTAACAGTGTGAAACAGGAAATACAAAAATGCAAATCAGGGATGATTTAGTTACCATATTTGATGATTAATAGTTGTCTACAGGCAACTTGTTTAAACATATTTAAGATAAGACCACAGAACAGATGCTTGATGTAAGCAGTTCCCAGAAACAGAAGTAATGTAAGGTTCTTCAGGCAATAGTAGGTTGTGATTTTTTTTTAATTCACAATGTAATGTTTAACCACAATACCTAATTCAAACCTAATGATAAACAACATAAGCTTTGTTTCTTTTTGGCTTATCATAATATGTAAATCCAAACCAAGAAAGAAACTACGAGTTGCTAATAATTTCAAGCTTTTTTGTTTACTCTAATGAACAAGAATTTTTTTTAAATTTCTGAAGACTTATACATATATGTATTTGATGCAAAAAGAAACAAAAAAACCCCAAACCCGAGTAGTATTCATTATAAACACATTATTAATTCAGACAACGAACAATTTTAATTTGAAAAAAAAAATGTGCATTGCAAAATAGACTTATATAACATCCTTCTAGGACAAAATAATGATTAGCTTAGGAAAGTAGATAAAAGTACCAAGTGAAGGTCAGCTGTTTATTAGCATAAATAGAGTAGAGTAGAGTAGAGTAGAGTAGAGTAGAGTAGAGTAGAGTAGAGTAGAGTAGAGTAGAATAGATGGAAGGGACCTTGGAGGTCTTCTAGTCCAATCCCCTTGCTTAGGTAGGAAACCCTACACCACTTCATGTGTAGGCATATAGAGGTAGCCAGTTTGGTCTAGTGGCACCAGGCTAGAAAGCCGGAACCATGAGTTCAATTCCTGCCTTCAAAGCCAGCTGAGTAACTTTGGACCACTCATTCTCTTTCAGTGCAATCCACTTCACAGAATTGTTGTTGTGGGGAAAATAGGAGAAGAACTAAGATTATATGTATTCTCTGCTTTCAGTTATTTGTAAAAAATACATAAAGGCTGGAGGAAAGAGAAAGAAAGAAAGAAGGAAGGGAAGGAGGGAGGGAAGGGAAGGAAGGAAGGGAGGAAGGAGGGAAGGAATTATTGTGTTTAAAACTATAACACTGTCTTATGTCTAGTTTACAGCTTCTCCCTCATTTCAAACTATTCAAACTCCTTTTTAAGCTACATTTCAAAAGACTCTTATAAATACAAATATTTAATTGTTTTAACAAGTCAGGGATCAACATCATTTGCATGCACTTCTGCTCCCTGTGATACCAGTTCAGCCCCATAATTCTGGCCTCTTTAAACAAAAGCTGCCCTTTAAGCCAGAAATAGAAAACATGAAATTAATGTCAGGTTACCTGACTGAACTTCAACCAAGAACATCTCACGGTGAGTCAATAACTGTGCAGAGGCTGATAAACAAAGTGACTCCTTGTTAGTTAACTGACATTAGAGTTCCTATTTACAATGCAGTGGGGAATTGCAGTTTGAACAAAGCAAAATGTTAGCACCGAAGATGGAACATAAGGGAAGGAGGCAAGAGAGGAACATGCAGGCCTAAAAGTAGTCTCAGATAAAATCAAAAATAGTCAAACACTATGTAACATGTTGAACATGATGCCTCATAGGCAACCGTTCTTCATGTGACTAGCCACCACTGAAGAGATGAAAAGAAATAGGAGCAGAAGGATTATTATTATTAATTGTTCTCACCCAGGCTTCCTTAAAAAGCAAGAAGCAGAGTCCTGGACCAAAACCCCTTTTATTTACACGACTGTGAATTCCTTTCCTTCAGAGTCAGCAAGGCAGTTTTTCAGAGGAATGTTTATCAACACGAACCTTATCACATTTGGAGAGCTGCCAAATAACTAGTTTCCAAACGCAGGGCAAGGCAAAACTTGGCACAGAGTCTCTTATCGTCACAAACAGAACTTTCCACTCTTGAAACGACCAAATGAATGGATAGTTCCCTGAAAAAGCCCACTCCCCATTCGTGATTCTTTTGTTTCCTATGGGAAGGGCCAATCACCTCCAAGGTGTGGCTTTACTCCAAAGTCAAGTTTACTCCTGGCTTTCTTAGTTGTTCTTGGAACAGGCTCCAGCTGTTCTTCTGCCTCACTGCTGTCCAGCTCCCTCTCTGCCTCAAATGCAGAGCCCTCATTTGAGCTTTCCTCAGCCCTCAGGACTGGCCCATGTTCCTCCCCAACCTCCTCACTGCCTGATTCTGCTGCCAGCTCTGCTGGCCGCCGCTAGGGCCACAACAACAAGAAGTAATTGCCTAATGGTGAGAACAATTCACTAGTGGAACAGCATGCCTTCAGACGTAGTAGGTGCTCTGTCACTGGAACTTTTTAAGAAGAGACTAGTCAGCCATCTCTGTGAAGTGGTATAGAGCAGGGATGTCAAACTGGTAGCCTGTGGGCCGGATGCCAGCCCAGCTCCGCAAAGGAGAAACATCACATGACGGCAATGTGACACTGTGAGTTTGCCACCCTTGGTATAAAGACACCTGCTTGAGCAGGAGGTTGGACTAGAGGACCGCCAAGGTCCCTTCCAACTCTGTTATTCTGTTGCAGACATATCAACTTGTATCCTTCAGGCTACCAAGCCCCATAGTGGCTGCCTCTTTATAATTCATCGCAGAAACATAGTACAGGTAGTCCTCAGTTTACAATAGTTTACTTAGTGACTGTTCAAAGTTACAATGGCAATGAAAAAGTAACTTATGACCATTTTTCACACTTACAATCGATGCAGCATCCCCATGGCCACATGATTTACATTTAGATGCTTGACAACTGACTCACATTTATGAAAATTGCAGTGTCCCAGAGTCATGTGATCACCTTTTGTGACTTTCTGACAAGTGAAGTCAACGGGGAAACCAGATTCACTTAACAACTGTGCTACTAGCTTAACAAAGGCAGTGATTCATTTAACAAATGTGGCAAGAAAAGTCGTAAATTGGGACAAACTCACTTAACAAATGTTTCACTTAACAACATAAATTTGGGGGTCTATTGTGGTCGTAACTCAAGGATTAGCTGTAATAGTAATATTACAAAATAATACTTTTGGATATTGGAGTGGACTTAAAAATAGAATGTGATTACTGATTCTTTTTTTAAAAAAAATATTGTTTTAAAAAATATTTTTAAAAATATCTTTTTAAAAAATCTTTAGAAGAGAAAATATTGTACCATATGTACAATATTTGTACATATGAACCATTTCATTTGAATGTTTCCATTTGGAAAAATATATTTTATCCTGCTTTTTATATGACACAATAGTTACAGGCGTATAGATTGTATAGAACTCAAGGTAACAAATGTGTGAAAAATGTATTCTGAATACAGTTACACATCTCTGAACGTGTGACATTCAGGAAGTAGGCTGCTCTGGGAAGAATAAACATCCTTAAATTATTCAAAACCAGCATTGTTTTTCATTGCTTCTTTCTGTATGACTGGTTCTTACAATAAATAAACTTGTTTCTTCTACATACAGTATTAAGCTGCAACCAGCAAATCGTTAGAGCAGTGTGTCTCCATCCATGTGGTATATATGCATACATATATGTGTGTTTACGGTTTGCCTCTAATTGCTCCAATAGAGTGTTATTTCAGCTTGGAAGCAGAAAACAGCATAATGATTCATTCATTTAGTTTGGCAGTTTAACGGAAACATTTGTGTAATTGTTAGGCTAACAATACAATTTCTTTTTTAAACTGCTGCTTGTTTTGTTACTTAAAATATGTAATTACTATATCTTGAATATAAGAATCACTCTCAGAATGATCCAACCAGAAAGTGTTCAGTTAAAAATAAAACTTCAATAAATCTAAAATGATGAAATTATTATTTAATTGGAATAACTTATATTTAATTTTGTGACCATTGAGTCACAATGATGTTATTCCCAACATAAATAAAATTAAAGATCAGATGTCTTACCAATAATACTCAAATGCTCATAGCTTGAATAAAAAACAAATCTCAAAATCATATTTCTAAAAATAAAATGTCTGTATCTTCAACTATCTATACCTTCCCCAGACCAAAACCCTAGACCATATCTAGAAAATGTGCAACATAGTTTAACATTTAAAAAATCATAGCTCAAAATAATACTGTTTTCTGTATTACAGGATAATTCAAGCTATTCTTATTTCATCCAATATTTTTTTTTAGCTCAAAGTAATGAAAAGTGACAAGACATACTTCACTTATGGCTATAAACAGAAATAATAAAGTATTCTAATAAACAGATACGTTTATATATATATCAAGATGTATCATCTTAAATGGAATCATATGACCTGAAAAGATATGCTACATTACTTCCTGATATGATTATGCAAGTCTGAATTTTTGAAACTGTCAAAAAATTAACATTATATCTGAACTACTCTTACAAATTATAGATATTAAACATATGAAATCTGTATGCATACATAGCTTTAGCAACAAAAACAAATGATAGGCAGAAGATGCTAAGCAAACCTCAATTCAGACTGACCACTAAATTCATTCAAAATACTGTTTGAAATCTTTCCATTCTATTATTGTATATGATATTTATACATTTATAGCAGATGGAACTGAAAACATTTTTTTCAAAATTCAGAACAAAAATCTCCACTAGCTTTATAATATTCTTATACTAACCAACTCAACTTAATTATTCTTTATGTTCAAGTGAGTGCTTATGAAATTATTTCCCATTATAGAAAAGAGCTTACTTTCAAACATAAACTCACATTTTGAGCTATATAAATCTTAAGAGGTATTTTAGGATCATATATGAGTGCAATTCACAACAATTCAGTTATGATTTTTCAACTAGGAAGTTAGTTTGTAACTCCTAAATGTGACTTCAGTTGTAAAATAAATTTACTCAAGCTCCCATGAATATATATTTTTTTCAAAATCACTGAAAATTTAACTGTACTGCAAAGTGCACAATTTAATAATCCTTCCCAACTAATAAAATATATTTTCATTTTCAGAAAAAAAATCACATTTGGAAGGAATTTAATTTAAAAAAAAATCAGAATAAGCTTGAAAGCATTTTTATTTCCTAGAGAGAAAGCGTGGTATTAAAATTCTACAAGAATTTTAATACAAATCTTTCCCACTGCTGAATACCTAATTCTTCTACCATGTTTCCCCGAAAATAAGATAAGGTCTTATTTTCTTTGGCGCCCAAAATAAGCGCTTGGCCTTATTTTCAGGGAAGTATTATTTTTGAGGTACGGGAAGCAGCGAGCATGGTCACCCTCATGGCTGCTTCTGTCTTGCAATATTTTCAGGGAGAGTTATTTTCAGTGGAGGGCTTATTTTAGCGCATGCACTCAAAAGTCTGATTGGGCTTATTATTCGGGGAGGGTCTTTTTTCAGAGGAACAGGGTAGCTGGGTCGATGGTTACATTCCCACCCCATTGAATAATTCCGCCTTCTCTCTCTATAAGGTATGCACTGTATAGAATAGAATGTTTTATTCCATGAGCACTTAATTGCAACTGAAATTGAAAAATACATTATCTACCCCAGAGGTGGGTTGCTCCCAATTTTCTACTGCTTTGCTTCCTTTTGCACAGTTCAGTGTAAATTGTTCTTTCTGCATGCACAGAACAATTTACAGTGAATTGCTCATGTACACATACTACTAAACAACAAGCTGGCAGTGGAAGTGGTGACCAGGAAACCATTTGGGGGCATGAGTCGCTGCAACCAGGGAACCGGTTCTGCGACCCAGGCCAAAATACCACTACTGGTTCAGGTGAACTGGGAGCAACCCACCTCTGATCTACCCTCAGATTAGCTTCCTAAAATAAGTTTCACAGCATTCAGGGATGAAAATGTAGCACTTGTCTCCAATCCTTCAATGGAGCTACTTCATATCCAGAGCATGTAGTATCTGCAAAGGCAGTCTCTGAACTATCTTTTTCAAATTATTTCCAAAATGCTGCACAGCTCTAATAAAAATACATTTTTTTCACTGTGCTGCCTTATTCTTTACGTAAGGAAATGTATTTCTAAAAATATCAATGAGAGAATGCACAGAAAATGTAGCACAGTTTCTATGCTAACCATAAGAAAAATCTAATTAAGAATAGATGTTGGCATTTTCCTGATGACTCATATTCTCTGCAGAACCATATTGATTTCTATTTTATGTTTATGTTTTTTCTCAAGATAACGCTCTGTGAAAACAAAAACCTTTGCATTAGCATTAATAATTAGATATTATGTTTGTCCAATTCCTCTGCTATTTCATTATAGCAACTGCAACTAATACTCATGCCATCAAAAATATTTTATTTAACAATCAGATATTAATTCCATAACAAAACTTTCCCTCCAGCTCTACTATCTGGATTATCTTATTTCTTATCACTAAGTGTGAATTGGAGAGCCTGATTTTCTTTCAATATCTGGAATACAATAATTCAGAAAATGGAACTTGCTCACATTCAGAGCATAAGAGTGATAGGAAAAACTGAAGTTGTGCTTCACCTTGCCTCTTAATTTTATAGACTTTCTTCCTAAAAGGAGATGCTGTTGCATTTCTCTCCTTTCTTTTAAAAATAAAGACATTTTATATAGTTGAGGACTTACTTTGCCAGAGGAGGATGAGAGCTTTTCCTATCTTTGTGTATAGTCCACATTTAATGTTGCTAGTAGGGTGAGTTTAAGGTACATCTATTTAAAAAGTATATCTTTGTCTTTCTACTGGGCCCAATCTAATATTCATGTCAATGGAAAATCTTGTTCTTACTGTCTTGCAGAAACAAACTATATTGTCAAAACTCAAACTGTAACCATCTACCAGAAATCTAAATTCAGGCATTTCCCCCCCCCCAAATATTTAATTAAAAGCAAGTGCTTTCCAAATTTGTACATTGTATAGAGCTGTTAATAATGCAGGAGAGAGAAAAACATTGAAAAAAATGTCTAAACATTGTTGCATATACTGTATATGTAAGACACATACAGGACAACAAACACTGAGCACCGAGAAAGAAACACTGAGCTGTGGTGGCACAGTGGTTAGAATGCAGCATTGCAGGCTAATTCTGACTGCCAACTGCCATTTCAGCAGTTCGATTCTCACCTCAAGGTTGACTCAGCCTTCCATCCTTCCAAGATCGGAAAAATGAGAACCCAGATTGTTGGGGTCAATATGCTGACTTTGTAAACTGCTTAGAGAGGGCTGAAAAAGCACTATGAAGTGGTGTATAAATCTAAGTGCTATTGTTTTGCATGATAATACTTATTTTAAAAAGTATTGAAAAAGATTTCATACAAAAGACAAGAACCCTGAATGTTCTCATCTAAAAAAGATTTCTAACTCAAGTTAATTTTTTTCATTTAATAACATTGACCTTTCCTTAAAACTTTTTTTGGGAAGAGTTGAGATCTCCAACAAATACCATGCTTTGTTAATTCAATAATCATATCAAGTCATAATTAATTCCCTTAGCTATAGTCTGGCATTAGACATGACTTAAGCCTCATAATTAAAAAAAAGTATTAATTATGCATAAATACATTAAATATATAACTAAATGTATTTAGTAAACAAATTTAAGTAACAGCCAGTAAGTAGCAAAAACATTTGTGCTGAATCCAAATTAATCATTGAAGCTGCATTGTTTAGTTCCCAGCTAGCAGTGTTAAAAGATAACAATGGCTATCTTAAACATTGCTAATGGTCCTGACTTTTTTTATTTATTTACTTTGGGTTTCTCAGTTATCCAGCATTGCATTAGTAATGTCTCATGTTCCTCAGTCTTTTCTAAAGCCAGTTTGAACATCCAGCATCTTATCCCACATAGAGCTCTCATTTGCATCGAGTGATCTTATGCATTATTTGATTAGCATATAAAATTAAGAATACACTACAATAGTTTGTATGCTCTGAGAATTTTTCTTTTGACAGTCTGACAAGAAGCTTAACTATAAATTTTATATAATTCAGCAAAGCAATCTGTGGGCTGTTCTCTATCTTTGGGTAATAATTTTCTGCCAGTGTATTTTTATACATTAAAAATAATGTATAACATATCACTTCTTTTCTTCTCAGAAAAAAAAAAATTGAATAAGGAAACAAATAATTGAATAATACTCTGACTAATATCATTTTTATTATAATTCTTCCAATAACAATAGAGAAAGGTTCAAGATTTTATCATTTATAAAGTATTTTGGTGTGTTCAAATTCCTTCATATATATTGCTACATGCTATTCTAAATTATAACCTATGTAATATGATTAGAGCCAATTTGATGTAGTGGTTAAGTCATCAGATTAGAAGCCAGGAGATAGTTCTAGCCTTTTAGCAATAGCAATAGCAATAGCAGTTAGACTTATATACCGCTTCATAGGGCTTTCAGCCCTCTCTAAGCGGTTTACAGAGTCAGCATATCGCCCCCACAGTCTGGGTCCTCATTTCACCCACCTCGGAAGGATGGAAGGCTGAGTCAACCTTGAGCCGGTGAGATTTTTGAACCGCCGAACTGCAGATAACATTCAGCTGAAGTGGCCTGCAGTACTGCACCCTAACCACTGTGCCACCTCGGCTCTAAGCCTTGCCTTAGGCACAAATCCAGCTGGACAAACTTGGGCCAGTCACTTTTTCTCAGCCCTAGGAAAGAGGCAATGGCAAACCACTTCTGGAAAACCCTTGCAAAGAAAACTGCAGGAACTTATCCAGGTACTTTCCAAGAATTGGTTACAATTAATCAAAAGAAAGAAAATGATTATTACGGATATGAATTTTCCAAATTTATTAATTTGGTTTAACAAAAAAAGAACTAACTGGAAAAAGCAGATGAACATACCCTAGGTAGATTGTATAATAAAGATGAAAAAAGGAGGAATTTTAACTTGTTCATATCTTCAGAAAAAAACCAGTGAAATATTGTGAGATAGCAAAAGCCTTTTGAAAGAAGCAAAATGCTTCTGCCCTTTTTATTTTATGTGACACTTTAGTATGCCAAGAAAAAAACATAAAATTAGTTGAACACAGTAAGAAACATTTTATTACTGATAAAATAAGAAGAAAAGAGATTCAAGAATGAATGGCTACTGAAGAATATGGACTGAATATTGAATAATCTTACAACTACTTTTTTTTTTTTTACAGAATTAGCACTTTAGCAATATAAACACATATTTTTAAACTTTTATTTCTCATACTGGTTTACCTTGTGCTATATTTCAATCCTATGACTACCGTACTTAGTTGTAAGTCTAATTACAAACAAGTGTCAATAAAATTGGTTCCTGCTATCGGTACGATTACTACTTCAAATAATAATTTACTTGGGAATTAACAAGTGTTTAGAACGTATATGTATTGTGTTTGGAAAGACAGATTTCTTTGTCACTTAATCTAATCAATCAATTTTAGAAAAAAAAAATCTAATTCCTCTGTTTAAGATACATACATTGTACATGCACAGTAGTTAGACTGTGAGACTGGTCTCAATGGAAATATTGCCTATGTATGTCTAGATAGCTCCAGAAGCAATTGTGCAAGACTTTAGGCTACCACTGCTTTGAAAAGCACTCACATTAACAAATGTTGGGACATGATTTTAATTGTTTTGCAGAACCCTGGTACTTATGTAGAAACAGTCTGATCTGAAAATACCAAGAGCAAGAGCACTTGGACTTGTATACCGCTTTACAGTGCTTTACAGCCTTCTCTAAGCAGTTTACAGAGTCAGTCTATTGCCCCCAACAATTTGGGTTCTCATTTTACCCACCTCGGAAGGATGGAAGGATGAGTCAACCTTGAGCCTGGTGGGATTTGAACTGCCAAATTTCAGGTAGCTGGCAGTCAGAAGTAGCCTGCTCTAACCATTGTGCCACCGAGACTCATGTTACTACATTGAAAGTCACTTCAGAGTTGTGCCTTAACCACAAAATAAAGCCTATCGTGTTTTCTAAGTTGTTTTCAAACTTGGAAGATAAAAATGATGTCTTCTGTTCCATTTTATTTCCAAAATGTTCCTACGTCCTATAATTGGCCTTGACAAGCTACAGATATTATTGGCATAGAAGGCAAAAATTTTCACCTCTACTGCCATTGGCTGAAATAGGTGAGGGGAGTATAGCAGGAGTATGAAAGACAATCATATTAAAGACAGATTCAGAGATGGAGAAACTGCTTGGATAAAAAACAAACAAACAACCGTTTGTCAACTCGCAAAGCATCCCTGGCCTGCTCTAGAGTTGCTATAGGCAGCAGGAGGGAAAACTGATAGAGCAGCATGGCAACCACAACCTAGAAACACATTCCACGCATACCTTTCCCAAGGCTGTATCCCAGGATACCTGCAACAGGTAGGGGCTTACCTGTAATCCCCTCTAGGGATTAAGCCCCTCTTACCCAGAGGGGCTTAATCCCTACAGTCCGTGAAAGTGCTGTGTTGGAGAATATGATTTATGACAAACCCTGGGAGGAGGGGGAAAACATAGTCATAGTTGGGCCATAAATTACATAGGGGCAGAGCTGGCTTCACCTGGGCCCATGCCAACATGTTGCTCCTAATAAATAACTGGATTTCTTTTGAAGCTTGGCTCAAGGCTCATGATTTAATTAGGGCATCCATTCAAACCCTGACACCATTCCTTGACTGCTTGGTCTGTAAGCTTATTGGTGTTTTATTTTGGTTTGCTGTGGGAAAATTAGAATTAGAGGGTACATTCGGTATATGTTATGGTTGTATTTTTAGGGAGCTGCAAATTTGAGTACACACATACATTAACAGGTGTTGCTATGGTTTTTAGTTGCCAAATACAAAACCATATTGCTTTGGTTCTTTGATGAACATGGCAGACAGTTTACCTCCTGAAGAAATGTGTACTACGCTAAGCATTAGGAAGAAGCATCAATCCAATTAACTCCTAAAAGTGTATTTTTGATTTTATTATATGTTCAAGAACAGTACTGAATTCATTGTTGTTACTACTTTGCTTTTTCTGGACTCAGTTCTGGAGTCGTTTCTGTTTCTGCATGCTATAAAAAGCAAACTTAGTTATTTTTACTAAGTATGTATGTTTAATACATAACAAACATATAGAAATGCATACACATATGCATGCATGCATGTATTTATGTTATGTATTCATTAGACTTGCATCCTACTCATCTCCTGTTTGCTCTGGAAAATATAATTCAATTTGACAATTTTTCTGCAGCTGAAGTGGTATGTAGCACTTGTTCTGGACTGCCATGCCAACTATTCTTATAAAACAAGAGATTTTGTCTGCTTCTTGTGGTGGATCAATCAAAATGTTTTTAATACATGCACACAAAATCAGTAAAGAGTTAATATAATTGTGACTAAGTTAAGTGCGACAAAGAATTGAGGGCTTTAAACTATGGTGCTGGAGAAGACTCCTGCGAGTCCCTTAGATTGCATGGGGATCAAACAGGTCAATATTACAGGAGATACCAACCCTGACTGCTTTTTAGAAGGCCAGATCCTTAAAATGAAACTCAAATACTTTGACCACCTAATGAGAAGGAAGGACTCACTGGAGAAGAGCCTAATGCTGGGAAAGATTGAGGGCAAAAGAAAAAGGGGATGACAGAGAATGGGGTGGCTGGATGGAGTCACCGAAGCAGTAAGCGTGAGCTTAAATGGACTCCAGAGGATGGCAGAGGACAGGAAGGTCTGGAGGAACATTGTCCATGGGGCTGTGATGGATCATATATGACTTTGCAACTAACAACAACAAAATTAAGACACTAAATCAAGTAAGTTGTCATTGATTTCAATGTGTGTTCCTTGGTACCAATTAAGCTAGTATCCAATCTATTATATGGCTATGAAACTTGTCCTAGGATTTACAGTATCAAAATCAGTCATCCCATTGTAATACAACAAGGAACTAACTGTCCAATTACTTGTGTGATAATACCTTACAAATGTTTTAAACATATTTGGCTTGATATGGAAAGAAAGCACAACAAAGCCATTTCTCCCTTTCTCTGACTAGATACCAACATAATACATCATGTTACCAGAGCCTTTTTCCACATTTCTGTTTTTATTTTTCCTTCTCACTTCATGTGACCCTTATTCGTTTTTTTAATGTTCATAACATAAACTGTGTCACTCAATAAACTCTCGGGGCTCTCTAATACTTACAAATGTGTAGGCGCACACCGAGACATTTTCCCTTCCGACTCATAATCATCCCCTCTTCTATAACCAGCCTAATTCCTCCCTCCCTCTCCCTCCCTCCCTCTCTATCTCTCTGCAGTAGGGAATATAAATGAAAGTAGGTGATTACAAATGCATGATTTAGAGTTTAGTGACTACACTAAAAGAAGTATATGAGTTTAACTGTGTTTCTGAATGGGTAAGAGCCGTGGTGGCACAGTGGTTAGAATGCAGTACTGCAGGCTATTTTTGCTGACTGCCGGCAGTTTAGCAGTTCGATTCTCACTGGCTCAAGGTTGACTCAGCCTTCCATTGTTCCGAGGTGGGTAAAATGAGGACCCAGATTGTTGGGGGCAAGATGCTAACTCCGGAAACCGCTTAGAGAGGGCTATAAAGCACTGTAAAGAGATACATAAATCTAAGTACTGTTGCTATAGTTTTGACTAGGAATATTCCTGGACTAATCAGGAATGTCAGTCTCACCTATCTCAAGCAGTTTGTCAGTCTCACCTATCTCAAGCAGAAAATAAAGGGCAGGCACTAATATTAAATCTTGTGCTCTCAGATAAACTGTGGATTATAAATACATAGGTATGCATATTTGTATCTTGTACACATTAAAAAGGGTTCTTCTTTTAAGAAGTTATAAATATAATTCAAAAGATAATTCACCAATGAAAACATGCAGGTATTCAGTGGTATACAGAAGACGGGTATTTGTAAATAGATGTATAAAATTTCTCTTTTGATGCACATTGCAATCAGTAACTAAGCTTATTGTTAATCCCACTTTTCATAACTGACAGATGCTCATTTAAGAATTAATTCTAATATAAGAGCAAGTTCCATCTGTCCTTGTGTTATAATAATGCCTAGAATTTTAAAAAGTATCTTTCTTCATCCAGTTATTTTTAAATCAAAATTAGAAGTTTAAAATACATTAATAGATCAATATTCATATACTTTCAAATTATTTCAGTCATTAATATCCAATAACAAATATGAAACTAATATACTAATACATCTATGAGGGATTCAAAACAAACCTTATCTAGTATTTTATCTAGTATTGTCTAAAGTAATTTTTTTTTTTTAGACTGACCACATGAAAACTTGTTATTAACTCCTTATATATTATTGTTTGTTTCATTTTTTCAGGAATGAATGGAACAGCAAAAATGGAAGACATTTCTTTAACAATCTAGCTTCTCTTGGACTTGGGTTGAAAACGTCAGTACTGTAGGAAGTTATATAAGATAAAAGACAAACTAACAAACTAACATAAATGATCCTGAACCCTGAATAAGGAATGAAACTAGATATTACTTCAGCAGCATAGTATAAGGCAGGTGTCTGCACACTTAAATACTCAAAGAGCCACAAAGCTCATAACTGGAAGCCCTGCATTCAATTCTAGAGTGGACTGAAGTCCAGTTCTCCCACCATAGAGTCTCCTTCTAGCATGGCAGTCTTTTTCCTCTTCCTATCCTAACCAAAAGTCCTATCAATTGTGGAGCCAACTGGCAAAGGGAGCAGCAGCAGAGGGATGAAAGAGCCATATGCAGCTCCAGAGCAACAGATTGTGGTCCCCTGGTATAAAGGATTGGTGGAAAACAACACTAACACAATCCCAGTACTCACATAACCATAGATATCTTTCTTAAGTACAATGTCAAAACAATGATATCAAGATGTCACAAAAGATTCTCCTCCCTTCTGCGCTTTTCATTGCAAAATGGACTACTAATATCTAAAGAGCAGAATTAGCTCTCCAATCACTGGCACATGGCAAGTGACATTTTGTGATGGGTTTCTGGAGATGTCTATGCATGCAAGTCCAGAAAAAGTTAATAATCTTAACATAGTCCCATAAAGGATAAAGAAAATGCCAAAGTGTAGCAGAACAGAGTCAGAGATGATATAAATTCTGATTGTGATGTGGAATTTGAGAGTCAGAAGACGTTTACAGGATTTTCCTTACATTTCTTAGACCTTTGTTCTTGGAATTACTTTTCAGGAGAGTAGTTTTAATGTTGATGGCCCTGAGAATCTAGTTTTTAGGCGGGGGGGACTCTAAAAATAATTCATTAATTTAGCAACCTGAAACTTTGTCCTTTAGACTTCCTGTCCCTGACCATCTAAATTATCAGATCTATCCTTCAAAGCCAGCTTATTAGAAATTGTTCATTCCTTAAAAGAAGAATAGAATCATCTAAGCACAACCGAGTTCAAAGAAGAATAAGGCAACCAGATGGAGGAAAGAAGTAATTCAGAGCACATTCCTGACATCCAGAACACATAGACAAGAATCAAAAGCTGCAAAAAACAATGAAATAGACCCAGAACTTCCCTTCCCTCTTCTTTACATAAAGTATACACAACTGCAAAAAGTGTTGTTTGTTCATATTTCAGAGCACTTGAGAGTGTGTATGAATTTTGCAGTTTAAATGTTTTTATTTTGTTTTTCTTCTCTAATTTGACATCCCTTTCCTTTTGGTTAAGTACCAAGAAGAAAACAAATCCCAGAATCAGCCAATAGGCACTTAGGAATGCATATTTAGCAGTTACCATGACAACAGAATTTTTAAAATGACATTTTTTAAAAACTGTTCCTTTCCCTTCAGATCTTTTTTTCTTGGTGGGCGAGATAGGCAAACTGGGACAACTGGTTTAGGTGTGTGAGAATCTCCTACAATACTGCAATGCAGACTTTAATATTAGAAAGGCTACATCTGTTTGGAACTAAATTTAATCACCAGGCTTATTTGAATGAGTGACTAAACAAACTTTTTTTTTTAGTTTCCTCTACCCACAAACCTCTTTTCTTGATCCTGGGGCAGACACAGAACTTAAACATATTGTCAAACACTTTAAAAAGGAGAGGAGAGGGGTGGGGGAGGAGAGGGGAGGGGTGGGAAGAGGAGAGGGCATGAGAGGGGTGGGGAAAAGAGAGGAGTGAGGAGAGGGGAAGGGTAGGGAAAGGAGAGGAGAGGCATGAGGAGAGGGGAGGAGAGGAAAGAGGAGAGGAGGAAAAAATAAGAAAAGAATCAATATTACTCATTACTGATGTACAAGACTCATTGATTCAGGAATGCATTATTCCAAGAATATTTGAATGCCCTACTTTCCTCTGGATCATGCTGAAACTTCTCTGCACCAGAGCCATTTAAAGATTTCCAGGAGTAATTCTTCAAAAGTGGTTTTGAGGGTTTTGGATAGTCCAGTTCCAAAGCAGATGGAGAAGGGAGAAAAATACCCAGTCAAAAGGTACTGCGATCTAGTTTGACAAAAAGCCAATGTGCAACATTTTTTTTCCCTATCCATCTGCTTAGCTTGGAAACCTTTCTTCTGTTTGTTCCTCTCCTCAAAGGCTTGTTCCCCTTTGGGGTTTGCCATGTAAAAATCATGTATCTGAACATTACTTCAAATAAATATTATTAGTATCTGACAGGAATTATTAAAGTGAAACAATGCAAACTAACCGCATAACAATATGGGGTTATGGGGCTACGGAAGGGTTTGATATGATTAAGAAGTAATTTCTACATATCCCTATGATTGAAGGTTGTACTTTTGATATATTAAACATTACATTACATCTTCATATATCCTCTGCATAGCAGAATACTAATAGTTCAAAACTCTGTTCAGAATTAAGTAAAAGATGCTTTAGCATATAAAATATTATTTTAACCTTGCTGCAACTTGTCTCCCAAGGTAATAGCTCCAGAGGGGGGGAAATATAGATAGTACTTTTCAAGTAACAAAGTAAGCTCTTATGAGATAATACAATATGGTAAAAGGGCTATAGCCATACCATCTATACCTATATATATCTATCTATACATATTTACAACTCCCATTATACTTAATGGACATTAAGTCAAAATGGAAGTGGCAGAGTAAGCACATTAAGCAGGACTGCACTACGTAATGGTGTTAAAAATAATCTTAAGAGAAATAACATTTTTAATTTGATCATCATCATCTAACTTACTTATAAATTTCATTTATGCGTGAAACAAAATTCATTTTTCAAATTACTTGTTAGTGTAACTCTATCGAGTAGCGATTTCTTTATTACTATACAGATCACGTTCAAATTACAAATAGTTCTTAGGCGGTATAATTTGCATTATGAATTACATTCAGTCAAATGGGTGGTATTTTTATTAAACAAAACAGTTTAACAAGGCAATAGAAACTCCTAATCATAAAAAGAGGATATCCAATCAGTTCCATATAGAAAAGCAGGATGACTTAAAGTAGCAAAAGAAAAAGAATTATTCGTCCTAAAACAGGTATAGGAAAGAACACTTTTTTTCTTTTTAATGAAACACAAAGCTACTAAGGTACTATGATTTTGAAGGGTCTAAGCAGTGATGGTGAACCTATGGCATGCATGCCAGAAGTGACACAAAGAGCCATCTCTCATGGCATGCCAGCCGTCGCCCGTTGGTCTTCCGGATTCTGGTTTTCATGTGTGCATGTGCACCAGAAACCGGAAGACCAGGTGACCAGCGCACATACACACGTCACAAACTAGAAGCCCAGCCTCCTGGCGCACCCGAGTTCTGAGGAACTGCTCTTCAAGTTTCCAGTGCTTCCCAGCGCATGGACTGGGGAAACTCCCGTTTCAGCACTTGGTCTATAGGTAGTCCTTGCATAACAAGGATAATGGGGCTTGGAAGGTCCATTGCTAAGCAATGAGGTCATGCAGTATGCCATCATGTGGCCAGTTTGCTTAGCAACAGCAGTTCCAGTACCATCATTAAGTGAAAATCCTAGGTTAATAAGCAAGAGCTTCATATGATTGCAATTTGTGACTTTTTGTCAGCCTCTCAGGTTGGGATTCAGTCAGTTTGGACCAGTTCAGGCAAACCGGTAGCTTCAACGATCAGCTGAGAGCAAACCAATGGTCAGATTGGCCCGCCTACCCTTGCACTTTCTTACCTATATCCTTTCAGATGATTAGCGCGGCAGAGCAGATTGCTGTGCCTCAGTTGGTTACTCACCAAGAAGTAGTGTGGAAGGTTAAGTTTTGGTAAAGCTGTGCATGTGCACAAAGTGTGCACGTAACGCGCGATCACCGAACCGGTTGTTAAACCGGCAGGATCCCACCATTGCAGCCTCCCACAAGGGAAGTCAATGGGGAAGCTACCAGGAAGTTGCAAAAGTCCCAGGCACCTCACAAACTGGTAGGAGGAAACATGAAATGAGGCAGCTATGTGGGCTGGGGAGAGGTTGCTGTGATACCATACAAGTCTGTATGGTATATATACATATATCATACGTATAACTGGCTGCAGCTGATAAGGATTGCTGCAGCACTGCACAAGTGCACAAGTGCACAAGTGCATGAGGATTGCAGAAGGGTGCTGCAATGCCATGTGACTACATGCAGGCTATGGAGGGAGTTCTGGGGAATAAGCACACTCCTGTGAGCCCGAGATTTTCTTGTATTCTGCAATGGAGGTCCTTGGAAAAAAAGTTACAAAATGGCAATCACATAACCACAAGATACTGCATCCATTGTAAGGGTGACCTAATGGCCAAGCGTTCAGCTTGCAATCACAAGACCCTGGGGTATGCCGTGACCCGTCAAAACCGCGCTCGACTAAACCACGCCCGACTAAACCGCGTCGCTGACGTCATCAACAGGGCGACAACAGCCAGCGCGGAGAAAGAAGGGCGCTTTAAATAGCGCTTTGAAAGCAAGCTGATTCAACAAGGTAAGGGTTAGGGTTAGGGTTAGGTTAAGGGTTAGGGTTAGGGTTAGGTTAAGGGTTAGGGTTAGGTTTAGGGTTAGGATTAGGTTAAGGGTTAGGTTTAGGATTAGGTTAAGGGTTAGGTTAAGGCTTAGGTTTAGGGTTAGGTTTAGGTTTAGGTTTAGGGGGGTTAGGTTTAGGGGTTAATTTTAGGTTTAGGGTTTACAGCATGCTTTTGTCTCCGCGCTGTTGTCACCCTGTTGATGACGTCAGCGATGCGGTTTAGTCGAGCGCGGTTTTGTCGGTGAACCTGGGCATGCAATAATGGAACCTCAAGGACTGATTATAGTCCTCAACTTAAAGGTGTGCAAGTTGTTCCCGACTCTAGGTGGTGGTGCTTATCTCAGTTTCAAAGCCGAAGAACCAGCGCTGTCCGAAGACGTCTCCATAGTCATATGGCTGGCATAACTAAAGGTTGAAGGCACAATGAACACTGTTACCTTCCCACCAAAGTGGTTCCTATTTTTCTACTTGCATTTTTACGTGCTTTTGAACTGCTAGGTTGGCAGAAGCTGGGACAAGTAACTGGAACTCACTCCGTAACACGGTGCTAGGGATTCGAACAGCTGAATTGCCAATGTTCTGATCAACAAGCTCAGCGTCTTAGCTACTGTGCCACTGCATCCCTGTCGTCACCTTATCACCACAACTGAGCCCAAAATTTCTGCTATTAAGCGAGCCATTTGTTAAGTGAGTTTTATGATGTCTCTTACCATGGTTGATAAGTGAATCACTGCAATTGATAAGTTAGTAACATGGTTGTTAGATGATTCTGGCTTCCCCATTGATTTTGCTTGGCAAAAGGTTGCAAAAGACCTTTTGATCTTGGGACACAGAAACGGTCGTAAGTATGAGTCAGTTGCCAAGACTCAGAATTTTGACCACATGATATAGATGTGAAAAACAGTCATAAGTCACTTTTTTTCAGTGCCTTGTAACTTTGGATGGTCACTAAATGGACTGTTGTAAGACGAACATTACCTATATTGGTAGCTGTCATTCAGCACTCCCACAATTTCAAAAAGGTAATTAACACTACCTGTATTATAATAAGTATCACTAATAAAAACAATGGGAAAATTTGAAACTGCATGAGAAATTGAAGACAAAATTATTTCCAGTAAAAATTCAAATCTAAGCTGAAATAATTCATTTCTTATTTCCTGTTTTATTAAAAAAAATAGTTGGATTTGATTATTATTATTATTTGTGGTCATGATAGAATAATGGAGAATCTTTTTTTTTTTAAATACTTTTTAGTGTCAAATTTTACATCTCCTTCATGGAAAAATACAGAAGTACAGAATCTCCTAAACCTGATGTCATTACCCAAAATGTTAATGCCTTCAGAAAATTCATAATCAGTTACATTTCTTAATGCTAACAATTTTATCTTATCTGTCAGATATATCATAAAGTCTTCCTTAAAATCATGTACAACTTATAACCTGGAAAGAATATTAAAAAGCTAATGAATCAAATAAAAATCCCCTTGTCAAAAATGTTAACAACCAGAGTAAATAGTAAGTGCAAAAACCAAAGGTTCAAACTGTAATCCAAAGGTATAGAAAACTAGTGAGCTTTTCATTTTTTTAAAAAAGCAGTCTTGAAAAGTCAATAACTGCAACTTTAACAGACTTAAGTCATTTCAACAATTAATTAAAAAAAAACAGATTTATGTATGGAGAGGTTCTGTCAGCATCCCAAATTCCTTCAGAATTGCACTTTAATGACCTAATAATATCAGCTGGACTTGAATATAAATTTGTTATAAACCACCGCCAGAAATAAATATTAGGTAAATTTTATTTAGAAAAAATGCCTTTGGGAAGTAGTCTAGTTACTCTATTTTAAATCAATTCTAACTTGCAGGAAGCAGGGGATACAAACCAATGGAAGAGAAACTACGTGGCATATAATCAAAAAATAATAAAATGTTCCTCTATATATAGTTATCCAATAGCTAGACAAGATTTAAAGCACTTCCAAAATAAAGCTTTATCTTAAAGGGGAAATGTTCTGGTTAATTTCCAGATGTACAATAAGTTCCGACTATAAAATTAGAACGTGTCTGCGATAAGATGCTGTATGTATATATAGCCTTCACTCATTCTATTTATTGTCCAAAGATAACCAATAAAACTAATTTCTATTCACTATTCTTTTCATCCAAACCTAGATTTTCAGATCCTGCTTCCTTGACTGTAACTATTATGTTCCTGCAATTCTTTGTTAACTTACTTTAAAGGTAAATTTTTTGGCAAAATAAAGTTTGTTCAAAGTATATTTTATACAAATTTTCCAAAATAAACAGGATTTTAACAAGCATTTAAGCCTTATGAAAATTTGCAAGCTAAGTAATCGATAAAACTACCCATCAATGATACTGTGCAGGATGTTGAAATAAACTGCAATATGTTTCTAATTGTTTTTAAATTTAAGCATTAATTAAGTTTTAGTTTTGAATGTTAAAACCTTGATTCCATAAATTATATTTAGCAGTACGCATTCATCCAAGACTTACATGGGAAAGAACAAAATAGAATTAAGTTTGATTTTTACACTTTATTTAAATTTTTCCTTCCCCAGAGTTGGTTCCTGGAATAGCCTCTTTATTTGGGGAGGGGGGAGATAGGAGGAAGGAGTGGTTTATTTGAAATGTTCATGACCACTTACTCAAAATAATAGAAACTTTAAAAAAAACCAGAAAAGCTTGTCATCTTAGAATTTTTGTGTGTGTATAGTACAGGGTAAAGAGTTTTCCCTTAATTGCCCTTGAGCTTCTGTAGAATTACTGAAAATCTAGCCATTGGTTTTAATTAAGTTAAGCAAGAAGGCATGGAACTCTAATAATTAGCATAGATTAGCTGTTCGACAATAATGAGTACATGCCAGTGTTGGCTAACCTTTTTGGCACTGAGTGCTGAAACGGGAGTGAGCGCGCGGAAGAAAGAGGAGCTCCCCAGCATGCACATATGGGAGCCCCGGCCTACCAAAAGAGCAGTTCCTATTCTGAGCTGAGCTTCCAGTTTCAGGCGTGTGTATGCATGCTGGTCACCTGGTCTTCCGGTTTCTGGGGCACATGCATGCACGAAGACCAGCTGCTGGAACCCGGAAGAGCAAGGGGCAACGGCTGGCATGCCCTGAGAGATGGCTCTGCGTGCCACTTCCACATGCATGCATTAGGTTCGGCATCATGGGTATATGCAGTCTTACGGGCCTTGAAAAAAAAATCATCTAGCTTAAAAAAAACCTATAATAGTGAATAATAATAATTCAGGGTAATACATGATCTGCTTGCAGCATACTGCACTCTATCTCACAGGTGGCAAACTCACTGCATCACGTTGGCACCATGTGATCTTCGTGACATTTTTCCCCTTTGCAGAACTGGGGTAGGCGTGGCCTGTGCATGATGCATCTGGCCCGCGGGCCGCCAGTTTGACACCCCTGATCTATGTGTAATGGCTAATAATATGCTTCTGGGGAGCCTATCCATTGACAAAACAGAAGAGGCTTTGAAACTATTTCCTATCAAGGCCTTCAAAATGACATGCAGTCCTCATGCTCTTCTATTCTTCTAGCATGGATCTGTGCTTGGTTGATACTGCTATATGCTAACTAATAAACGGCACAATCAACAACACTGCTTTTCCAAAAGAAATTTTCCTTATTCTTTCCAACCATATGAAGCACTGGACAGAAAATAAGTAAAGCATTTCTGAACTCTTATTCATCTGTCTTTCAGTCAACATCACTCTCTGAAAATTTAACACAATGGGATTAAATTTGATCTGGAGAAGAATTGTGCAAAAATAAAAATAAAAATAGTAAATTAAAAAAGGGATTAAATCAAGTATCCTCTCTAACAACCTGGACTGAACTTTATAGGAAGCGGTTGGAAAGAGTTCCAGAAAGCATAATCTGCTTGCTTCTCCTACTTTTTTACATATTTTCATATTATTACATAATTATTTTATTATATATTATATAATTATGCCACATAAGTCTTTCGTTGGGTTCTGCCAAACTATATGGTATGTGTATATATCTATGTTAATATCAATATCTATCGATTGATCAATAGAATCTTTTGAGAGTTTATGTTTTGACGAGAGAGAAGGGGAGAGAACATAAACTCTCAAAAGATTATAAACATCAATAGATAGATCATCACTGGACCGATCATTCTCTTTACAATCTTATATGGCTTAGCTATTTTAACAAGCATGTTAAACGTATATGAGATAATTCACCAAGTGCATCAAAATACTATCTCAAGTTGCAAATGCAATAAATAAAAATATGTGTTACCTTCTTGCAGTGAGATAATGGTCTACAGTTCAACTTGCAGGAAGATAAATGTCTACAATTTCAAAGCTTTTTTGTGGCTTTGGTACAGTATGGTTTGCCTTCAAAGCAACGGTTCTTTAAAGTTTAACTTTTCATACAACCACTTCATTATAGCACAGCACAACATTCCACTATTCAATGAGAACCTAACAACATCAGAAACATACATGGTAAAGTAAATATTCTATTAAAATGAAAGACTTCAAAAATAAGAAAATAAGTAAGCTATACAGCAAAATGTGCTTTGGATGGAACAGTAGAATTCATCTCAGTCTCTAATTAAGATGTTCAACACAGAAGGCATACAAAAATTATCTCCCGCTCTTTCACGGTCTTTCATTGTCATTGGTATTGTGTTATCAAATAGATGCTATGGGGTATGGGGGAAAGTATGTTACTATTTTGCCAGAGGAAGAATTGCTCCTTATAATGTTTATTTAGTTCTCTTTTCTATTAAAGATAATGTCAGAGAAATGATACATGGCTTTGAACTAGAAAAAGCTAATCAATATACCATTTTATTTTTATTTTCTTATTTTATTGCAAATTTATATGCCGCCCTTTTCCCTGAGGGGACTCAGGGCGGCTTACAACAATAAAGGGAAGGGAGTGCAAGACAAGACTTAAAAAGAAAAGAAACGTGATTAAAGGAAATTGGTCATAAAAACACAACATTCACTCAACATTCGGGCGGGGTGAGAGTAATCCTATCCCCAGGCCTGACGGGATAGCCAGTTCTTGAGGGCTGTGCGGAAGGCCTGGACTGTGGTGAGGGTACGGATCTCCACGGGGAGGTTGTTCCATAATGTCGGAGCTGCAACTGAGAAGGCTCTCCTCCGCGTAGTCGCCAGTCGGCACTGACTGGCGGATGGAATTCGGAGGAGGCCTACTCTGTGCGATCTGATGGGACGCAGGGAGATGATTGGCAGGAGGCGGTCTCTCAAATAGTCAGATCCACTACCATGGAGCGCTTTATAGGTGGTGAGTAAGACCTTGAAGTGCACCCGACGATCAACAGGTAGCCAGCGCAGCTCACGGAGGATTGGTGTTATATGGGCGAACCGTGGTGCGCCCATGATCACTCGCGCGGCCGCGTTCTGGACTAGCTGAAGTCGCCGGATGCTCTTCAAGGGCAGCCCCATGTAGAGCACATTGCAGTATTCCAGCCTAGAGATCACAAGGGCTCGAGTGACTGTTGACCATGTCCACTTTTAATTTTCTATAGCAATTGCTAAATGTTTTAATTTTTAACTCCTTTTAAAACTGAAAGGAGCCAACTGAATATGTTAAAGTGCTTTGTATGAAGATCAGACAGGCATGGAACTGCAATTATATATCACAATAGCCTTTTCTTGGTTCAGAGCTCTATTCATCTTTTCGAAACAGTGAAAGGCAGATTGGACATAAGGAAATGGATTAGCCACAGGATGACCTGTGTTTCCACACAAAAACCCAAACGTGGAAAAATGGCACCCTGTTAATACCTTCCTTCATTTTGGGGAAGAAAGAAAAAACCCATATTCATGGAAAAAGTCAAAACAGTACTTTCTCACTCATTTCAGGACAAATCTAATCTGTTTTCTTATCACCTAATATGCATAGCATCATCCTCTGTTGATGTGAATTGATTTGTACTCCTGCTAAGTATAATGCTACAACAAAGAAAACAAATATGTTGAAATTAACCATGTAGCATTTGCATAGGAAGCCAATGCAGAAAATGTATTGTATACAAAAGTAATATGGCAAATACCATTGTATTTCCAGCAGGGTCACTTTCCAGGAAAACATATACTGACATTTCCTAGGTATTAATGATAATTAAATCCAAATCTTGTTTACTGAGAATATGCAGAGATTGAGTTGATTCTTAGATTAGCCATCTTAATAAGCACATTCAGTGAAATATATGGAACAAATCTGTAAAACTAACTCACGTTTCACTGACTTGATGGACATGCTCTAAACTAATCCTGAAAGAAGGCAGTGGCATACAGCTTATCATTGCCAAGAATCTATATGAACTTTTCCATGTAGTCACCAAGCAAGTTCTACTGAAGCAATTATTCTACCCTTACTACAAAGACAATTTAGTTTGAAGCCATATTGTAATATTTTTGCTACAGTTCTATAAGATCTGATCTAACAATTATTTTATAAGTAAATTAACCAGTTATTGTATTCCATTAAAATGTATTCTCTATCTAAATCAGATGACGGAATGTAACTATACTTACAAAAATCAGAATCGTGCAAGCAACAGTTTTCTCTGTTATAGTTTATGGGAGCTAAAAGCTGGACTATAAAGGCACAAGAACATTTTGAACCTGGGTGATGGGGAAGACCCCTGAGAATACTATGGGCAGCTAAGGAAAGGGATAAAAAGATAACTGATAATAATATCAACCTAGATCTGGTGGGTCAAGGCAGAAATGATCAGGTTCAATTAACATATTGCAGATACATTATGCAAAGACCCAGATGTTTGGAGAATACTGCTGGGAAAATTGGTAAGAAAAAGAAGAAGAGACAATCAGTAGCAATGATGGTGCTTATTGGAATAACTGAAGGTCCAGGATGGGATAGATATTCCTGGTAAATCTATGTGGTTTCTAAGAGTCAACATGAATTTGATTCTTCATAATCAGTTGATCTACCTCTACCTAAAACAACAGCTAGCATACTAGCCTATTTTACAGTAATTTTACAGCAATTTGCAGCAGTTACTGATGGAGTCTTAGGACTTCATCAGTAATTGCACACATATTTTCTATAGCTTTTTTTTTTTTTTTAGAAATCATATAGTTTAGAATCCTCTGCAAAGATTTCTGAATGTCTTAACAAAGTTTGAGCAATTCAATCTCATTGTACAGTAAGCTACTGAGATATTGTACACTTAAATCTCGGAAGATAGTAAAATCAGACTTGTTTCTTTTTTAAAACATATACAGGTATGAATCCCTAATATCTCCATTTAGTTATATATTTATCTTTGGTTGGCTAAAATTGAAGCCTTTTAGCAACCATTGACTTTAGTCCTAAACATAGCATAGTATTAAAAATCAAGCTTTTTGCCATGTCATATTCTCTATCCTCATTTGCATTGATCTAAAGAAGAAAGTAGAATCTGAATTCTAATTGGGCAAAAATTTCCCTTCATGGAGAACCTCCCTTTAGGATAAGCCATGAAAGGAACAGCCATGCTCCAGACTTGTAGGCAAATAAAACTTGCTTTCAACATGAAATTACTTCCAGACTTATTCAACTCTGTAATGTTACTAGAGCCCATCAATCATTTTAAACCATGGCCTTAACAGAATTGTTAGATTCAAAAACAAGTACCGTAGTATCAGAAACTTAGAATCAACATTGCAGTTCACATTAAAAAATATATTCCTTACTGCATATGATGCAAAATATAAAATGACGTAGGTAAATATTATTTTCTTCCAAAGTCTGAGACTTAATTTATCTTCTTGTAAAACTAATTTCATGTGCCACATAGTGTTTAATGTATATGCCTGGTTAAGTAAAGGATTTTACTTTTAAAAGATAGTCCACTATTTGAAATTTATAGACTTAGTTTTATAAATTTCAAATAGTGGGCTAGGTTTTAAACGACAACATGAATATTTAAATACTGTATTTCTCCTATTGATAGAGACACGAGGGAATTTTTACCCAAATAAATAATGTATGGAGAATATTTCTCATATTATTGTGTTGTTATTGTTATTTTTAAAATGAATTAGCTTCTGGGAGATAAAGCAAGGCATTGAAAACATCTGAACCTACAAATAAAATTGTAACTAAAAACTATGTTTAATTCAAATTTAAAAATTGTATTTCATCCCAATCAGCTACATAATTTTAAAACAACAATAATATAATGAGCAGCACATGTAGAATAAGAATGAAGTTATTACAGTGGTAAGTTGGATGGGTTTTTTTCCCTAAGATGAACTGAAAGTTCTTATGAGTCATCTGACTCTGTATTTATCTTTATAAATATGGGTGTGAACTTTATTTTGTATGTGTGTTTGTATAAACAAACACTGGCTATAACAATGAGAGAAAGAGAGAGACAGATAAAGACATATATAGCATTCTATAATACAGTATCATCTTATTCGACACCTGCAATATGCTCATACTTAATTATGAAATAGCACGGTATTTCTGAAAGAAATTAAAATTATAAATGAAGAAAAGGATCTCGATCCATTAATAAAGTTTTCAATTGATGCTGCTCTGTGTCCGAATACAATGCATGCTTTAAATTATTGGGAAGTAATTTACGCTGCTTGCAAATCGCTCCCTTTCCTTATATCATAATTTCATATTCAACTGAGAAATCCTAAAATTAGGCAGAAAGGCCTTTTCCAATTTTAGAAGGTGAGGAGGAGGAAGCAGCCTTCAGCCCAAAGAGCTCCTCCTTTTGCCCTGACCATAGAACATGAGTGCCATCTATTGAAAATGGACTGAATTGGCTTTTTAAAAGAGGGATTATGCATGTACACAGAGAAGCACACACACACACACACACACACACTCATATAAATATTATTTACTTTTCTGAGTAATGTATCATTAATCTTATATGAGAACTCCTATCTGTTGACTGAGTAACTTGGCCATTCCATCACCCATCAACAAGGAAATACAGCCAATGCATCCATGAACTGCTATCAAATTCCAGCATTCCTCAAAATACACCATAAAATGCGCTCCTTGGCTTTCCATGACAACTTTGCCAGTAAAATAAAGTTTTTTTAAAAAAAAAATCCTGAGAGAGAGAGAGAATTATGTAATGAGAATATATTGGACATGATAAAAATAGGCACTCCAAAATATTAACCTCGGAGTCAGCATTTGGAAAAAAAATTAAAAAGGAGGACAAAACCCAGTCTACGCAGGCATGCAGAGATATAATTACCTTCTTTAAGGAACTGGGAGTGGATTACAAATATAAGAAAACAGCAGATAGCTGTTCCTGCTAGTGCCCATAAAGCTTTCAAGAACTGCATCTCGGGTTGGAACTCAGCAAATACCAAGAAAGTCACACAATGAATTTCCAGAGCGAGGCATCAATGTTTCTCGGGGTTTTGAGCCAGCCAGTAAAAGCCACACTTCCGAAAATCAGAGGGGGAAAAGGCGAAACGATCGGAGGAGATAGCGATTTTTTCCCCCTCCCTCCCTTTCTAAGGCTGGGAGAGGGGAAGAACTGGGAAGGGGGGTTCAACACAAAGTCTCAACCAGCAGCGGTAGCAGCAACATGATCTCCCCATAGAGAGGACTAGGGGGAAGAATGGTTCGGGGCTCCATGAATCAGCTTTCTGTTTCCTTGCGAGTTGAGCAGCATGGGGGGGGGGGGAGGTCGAGAAGAAAGGGGGAGACAATCTGGGCAGAATTGCGCAATCGCTCCCCCTTATTCGGATGAGGGCTTTTTTCTTCTTCCCCCACCCCACCCCCCCGCTGCTGGTTCTTCTCCTCCGCGATGGCTTCAGTTCAGCAGCTTAGCAGAATGCGGGAGGCGATCCGATCCGATCTTTTCCCCCGGAAAGCCGATGCCCCATGGGCAAGGGGAATCTTCTTCGCTGCCACTGTTCACCCAGGGCTGGCAGGCTGGAAGAGTCCAGTTAAGGCGAGAAAGGGAAAAGTGCGGGCTGCGGGAAGGGTTTTCCTGCGTGGAAATGGGGGGGAGGCGGAGAAACGGCTCGCTAAATTTCCTGCAACTTCCCCCCCGACGCCCGCGGTCTGTGCTTCGCCCCCGCGAGGCTCCCGGATAGCCCCCTGGCTCTTCCTCCCCCAATGCAAAGCAATTCAATTAATTCTTCCTTTTTTAAAAATAATAATAATAATCGCAGGTGCCAGCTGGCCCAAAGCAGGGCAGTTTCTCGCCGTTCTGCGAAGCTGGGAAAGGATGCGGGAGTTTCCTTCTTCTTCCTGCCCCCCTCCGGCTCCCCGCTGCCACCTTTCAGTCTCCCCAGCCTCGTCCGGGAGAAGCGGCTTGGTGGCTTCTTCCTTTCGTACCCCGGTGCGCCTCCCTCGCCGCCGCAAGTCGCCTTTTGCCTCCCCCCCCCCAAATAATAATACTAAATAAGCAGGTGCGCCGCTTGGGCTGGCTTGGCTTCTCGGTTAGATAAGACCAGCCGGTGTCCCCCCCCCCTTTTTTTTTGCCGGTTTATTTCGTCGTCATCCGCCAACCCCAGAAATCCGTGCAGTTCGAAAGCTGAGCGAGGCGAACGACCCCGGCGAGGGTAGCAGCAGCGTCTGAAGAAGAAGCCTCCCCTTCGCAAAGGCTCTTCGGCTTCAGCCAGCCAGCGGCTTCCCCGGGCTGCCTCGATGGGCACTGGCGAAGGGGCGAGAGAACTGCAGGCGGCTCGCTTTCCCCCCGAGCTTCCTTCTCTTCGAGGGTGGGGAGGTTGGTTGTGGCTGGATTGCCGGCTGTAATCTCCTTGGGTTTGCGCGGGTGCCAAAGCTGCGTGGACGGCTTGCAAGCTGGCCGAGGTACGCCCGCAAAGGACCCGTCTCTGCCAAGCGGCAGACCCGAGTACCCTCCTCTGGAAGGAGAGGGAAGCAGAGAGGAGCGAGGATCGGATCGTGTGTGTCTTTTTGGAGGGGAGGGGGATCCGCCACTTCTCTTCCCTCTTCTATAGAAGGCGGCTGGCTCTGTTGCCGGATCGTCTTGCCCGATCCGCGGTAGCTCAAGCGGCCCCTCCTCAACGCGCTCGATCCCAGCTGCTCGTTTGAAAGATTGCTAGCGCCATCGAGTAACTTTCCCACAGCCTCGCTTCTTCGGCGCGCGGGGCTTCTTCGCTATTAATGAGCATGCCCAAGAGGCGAGCCTGCGCGCTAGGCGCAAGGAAACCGCACGGATTCCGATCTGGTTCCCCTGCAGTCAGCTCTCCGGGTGTAAACAAGGGGAAGATGAGGCGGGCGGGTCTTTGGGTGGTTTAACCCAGCTTCGGGTTTTCTTGGGGGGTCTTGGAGGCGGCAGGCGGAAAGGCGCGACGTAGCCATGGTGTCCAAAATAGGTCAAGAAGCTGCGTGATCCCCAAAGCCAAATCGATCTGGATGAGAATGATCCAAGTGAAGAACTTCAACGCTTTTGGTTCTGTCAACCAACCGACTGGCCAAGAAATAGTTTCGAGTTTTGAAAAAAAGGCAACAAGCAAACCTGTTTCCCAAAGCAGGGAGATAAAAGTAAACAGTAAACAGTAACAAGAGTTGGAAGGGTATCTTAGCTTGCGGAATGTAAAACAGATCGGTATGTATGATAGCAGTGAGGCAAATAAAAAAGGGAAGAAAAATAGTCTTGACGTCTACTATGCCAGCTCTGCATCCCCTTTTTACTGTTTAACGTGGATTGATTTCATTTCTCTTCCATCCCCGTTTCCATTAGTTTCTTTCTAACAATATTCTAACCCAATATTCTAGCAATCCTGTCTTTTTATGTACTGAGCATATTCACCAAAGGCAAATTCCTTGTGTGTCCAATCACACTTGGCCAATAAAGAATTCTATTCTATTCTTCTATTCTATTTTATATTGCCCGTGTGCCATCTGCAGTTTATTGCTGGCTTCCTGCTCACCACTTGCTACTCAAAGCTACCCACTGATATCCCAGCAGCTCCCAGGGGAGGGTTTTTTATTATTATTATTGGCATTTCATCTCCTTATCATAATTTCTTAACACTGCACGTTATCTACCTCTCAGTGACTGTCACTAAAATCAATAGGACTTACTTCATTGAAATTAATAGGACTTACTTAACCATTTTCCCATCAATCTTATTGCCTAGGCAAAAGATTGTAAAAGCCATTGTTATATGTGTACCAAAAACCATTAAGGTGTTATGAACTCTTGAGTTCACAACCAAAAAAGAACTGGTTGCTTACCCTTTAGGATTATCAGTACAAAAGACGAGATAGAGTATATTTTGTGCAGAGTGGGATATGGCTTAGATTTTATTTCAGCAATCACTGTTACTAGCCTACAGAACAGACCAAAAGAGTACAGTTTGAATTGTCTTTTTATGTTATACAGTGCAGAATTATTCAAGAATGAGCTTGCAGAACCACATGGAGGACAAATATCCTGTTTTGATACCATCTCTAGTTTTGGAGATTTATCTATTGTGGAATGTAATCCTTATTCTGTATGTGCTGGTCACATATGGATATTTAAGGCAAACAGGCTGAAATTCTATTCACACTTGGGAAGTTAAATATTAATAAGTAAAATATGCGGGAATAGTTTATTGGGCTTATTCTTGGCAAGAATGCTCTCTTCAAATATAAACTGAAGAGTTTAAAAGTTAATATCTTGATGCTATAAAAAGAAGTTGTGACGTCTAATATTCAGTCTTTTTGGGAACCATGCTAATATTAAAACAATAAGATGATCATGCAGGTCTGACAACTGGGGAATAGGTGGAAAGTAGTCATTTTTTATCCCATTTTTTATAAGTTCGCCATCCACATTTGTTTACAACTAGAGTTAATTCCATCAGTGATATCTTCTCCAGTTCTCAATATCAGCTATCATTTCTTCAGTGTTTTCTTTCCATCAACAAATTATATTATGAATTCTTCCAGCATTTCATATACTATGTATTTTATCTGGGTATTTCTTTTACAGATTCATAACATTTAAGAATAAAAAAAAAAGTTTTCACACAATGAATGTCTTTACTGTTCTAAATTGAGGACCTGTATGCTTGTCCCCAATATTGCTCTTGTGATTTGAAGTACCATTATGTCACCAGAAATATATTCCCTCATTAATAATCATATATCCATCTAGTGTATAATCTATTTTACTATCAAGAAGAATAAAATTGCAGTGTATGTATTTTCCAATATCGCTTGATCTAGATGTATCTGTCTAACATGCGAACATCTCTTTAAATAGAGCAGAGTTGAGTAATAATAGCAATAGTGCAGAAACATTAGTCATTAATCACTTTCATCCCCCTCTTAAAAAACAATCTCATAACTGAGGACAAGAAAAAATCTACACATAACCAATACTACCGCAATGTAACCATGTCTAAGGTTGTGATGGCAAAATCTAAAGAACAGATGATAGCATGCAAGGCACCTTAAAGCCATTATTGGGTACAATATTGTGATGGAAAACAATTAGAAGAAAAATATGTGTACTATTTCATATTTATACCATTGTTAATATCCACCATATACAAATGTCTTTACATTAGAAAATATTGAGAACCTGCATTTACTTGGGTCTTCAAAGCACAAATAATATGCATCTAGGTCAACAAAGTAGATATATTTCTATACCCAAACAGATGTGAATTGTCTTTCAGTGTAGTTTTTCAATTTTTTGTTTCAATCACAAACCAGAATTAAAAATTAAAACATTAAAATGAAATGAAACAAAAACTATAAGAGGTTCCAAGCCCAAATATTAATATATGCACTATTCTACCTTCAGAATAAAAGAATGTAAACATGGGACAAAATAAAGTATCACGTGGTAATGTGAAGAATAGCTTAATCTTTAAAAAATAAAAATATATTATGGAATATTAGTGAACTGGAGTTTCCAGAAGACAGATTTTACAATGTATCAAGATTCCAATTATGTACTGATAATATAGAAGAAAACCAATTTGGAATCAAAGGAAATAAATACATTGTCAATTGGCAACTAATGGTGTAAACTAATGCATTTCCCACATTGCATCTGTTTCTTGTAAACAGGAAGGAGAAAAAAGCCATGCATACTGTCATAAAATTGCTTTGCAAGGATATTTGTGGAAGTATTTGTTTATTATTTATTTATCCATGCATTAAATTTATACAGCTGGTCTAGGCAGCCAGCAATGAATTAAAAAAGATTTTAAAAACCATATCATCAAACAATAACACACTGTATCCAAGAACCAAGAGAAAACCAACCAAGACAATCAACATGATTATATAATCATGCACTCAGGATGCTGGGCTTGGTAACAAAAACAAGTCTTTATAGCTCTAAAATAAGCCAGTAGGGTCCATGCAATCTAATCTTCAGAGGAATAGTGCCAGGACAAAAAGAGACTTTCTGGATCTCAACAGATGATGCTGTTCTGACCTAGGCTTCCCCAAAAAGCAGAAGCAGATTACTGGTTCCGACAAAACCCCTTTCATTAAACAAATGTGAATTCCTCCCATTCACATTCAGGAAAGGCCTGATAAACAGTCTTTCAAAAGTGAATTTATGACCACCAACCTTATCTAGTTTGCAAGGAAAGACTTGGCACAGAGTCTCTGACATTCACCGACAGATCTTCACACTCCTGAAACGAATGAACTAATTGTTTCCTGCAAAAGCCCACTCCTCTTTTGCTCCTCTTTTGTTTCCTATGGGAGGAGCCATTCACTGTCCACCTGTGGCTTTACTCCCAAGTTGACCCTGATTTCTGAGCTGTTCTTCTGGCAGCTCTGTGCATGGGCACACTGGGAACACGCTCCAGCTGTTCCTCTGTCTCATGCTGTCTAGCTCCAAAGGCAGCTGAGAACTGCCAGATAGGCTTGGCCCTATCTCTGCCTCTGACACAAAGCCCTCATCTGAGCCTTCGCCAGCCTCCAGGACTGGCCCATGTTCCTCCCCAATCTCCTCACTGTCCGACTCTGCTGCCAGCTCTGCTGGCCGCTGGCGGGTCACAACAGATTCTCCCCAATAGATAGGAATTGGAGCATGCCTTCCCTACCAGATCTAACAGGACAAGTATGTACAGGAAGAGATGGTCCTGCAATTAACATGGTAACAGGAAAAATACCTTTTCAGTTACATTGAAAACTAGAATGCCTGTACAATTCTGAATTAATACCATGTTTATCAGCAAGCTATGTATATCTTAAAAACCTTGATCTCACCAACTAGGTATTAATGTGCAACATAGTTTATTGGCATAAGGACACAATGAATTGCCAACAAATAATCTCAAGATAGTTTATGTCTAAAAGCTATTAAGTAAAATACTCTTAGGGATGCGGTGGCTCAGTGGCTAAGATGCTGAACTTGTTGATCACAAAGGTCAGCAGTTCGGCAGTTCAAATCCCTAGCGCTGCGTAACGGAGTGAGCTCCCTTTACTTGTCCCATCTTCTGCCAATCTAGCAGTTCAAAAGCATGTAAAAATGCAAGTAGAAAAGTAGGAACCACCTTTGGTGGGAAGGTAACAGTGTTCCGTGTGCCTTCGGCATTTAGTCATGCTGGCCACATGACCACGGAGATGTCTTCAGAGAGCGCTGGCTTTGAAACGGAGATGAGCACCGGCCCCTAGAGTCAGGAACAACTAACACATATGTGTGAGGGTAACCTTAAAATACTCTTGCAAAATAAGAACAGGGATGGTAATTTTATCCACCATGACCTTCAATATCCACTTCCCCCTCTATAATACAAACCATTTTGAGTTACCATCATGAAATTATATACAACACTTTACAATAAGAAATCCAGCTAGCACATTGTTATTTGAGATAACTCAGTTACATTCCTACTCCAGCCCCCACATATATTATTTTCATAACTGTTTGATAAGGTATCATCTTAATATATAGATTCATCTCCCTGAAGTCTAAATTAAAGAAAAATGTATTGTAGTGGCATTCACATTTTCTGTATTACTTGCATACAAAGGCATTTAATAGATTAATTAAGCAGCCATTTAGGACTAGAATGTGTGAAAAACAAACATTATTATTATTATTTATTGTCGGTTCACAACATATGTACAATGAGATTGGTTGAGCGCCATATAATGGAGACAGTATGTATAAAATTACACAGTATAATCAAAGCTAAATCAGCATAAATTAAGTAGCAGCACAGCTCACTTTCATTTCAAATATGAAACTCCCTTGGGATTCATTTCGTAGCAACATATCTATAGAGAGAAATATCCTAATGTGTTTTCCTCATTTTGTAATAAGATCAGTATTTCTTTCATTCCTATTGCTGTATTAGGATATTTAAATTGTGCAACAATTAAATATTAAAAATAAAATATATAAGCAAACTATTTGCCATTTTAAACCTTAACAGGTTTTGTAACAACATGTATTTTGCTAAGTGTTGTTCTAATGGACAATCCATTGAATAAAACCTGAGCTGCATTACCAGGGGAAATTGCCCTAATCTAACTAACAGTACCACTCTGTAAGTTTATCAACAATTGGTAATCTTTTAAATATACTAATATTTTGCATAACAACCACAATTACAACTAGTGCTTTATTTTACATGTAGTGTAAAATGTAAAATGTACTGTATATAAAGTTTCCGAGGTATCTTACAGAGGAAAGTTCAAATCAGGATAGGATAGGATAGGATAGGATAGGATAGGATAGGATAGGATAGAATATGGCCGTGTGATTGGACACACAAGGAATTTGTGGATAGATAGATAGATGGATGGATGGATGGATGATAGATAGAAGAAAAAGAGAAAAAGAAAGAGAAAGAGAAAGAGAAAGATGATAGAAAAAGATGAAATATAAAATAGTAACAATGCGACAAAATGATCACTTAATTTAAAAACAAATAAATCAATTAAAAAAGAAAGAAATAGCCAAGGTTTTACTGAAAATGCACAGACATTCAAAAAATGCAAAGCCTTTTATTGCCGTATTACCAAGAATAATGATCAAATTTGCCCTTGAGTTCTGTGTGGGAAATTGCTATCCATTCAGAACTACAGAAGAAAATCCACGGTATAGGAAGAACCACAAATCCAAAGCCATTTAATCTTGTTAAAGTTCAGTTTAATTCCTTTGCTCTCCAGGACAAGATCTCTACAGCCCTGCTTGCTTTTCCCTCTCTTTCCTATTTCTTATTTTCAAGCAAATAAGTTTATGCTAAAACTATTTCTGATACAAAAATGTTATAGTTGTATTGTTTACATAAATTCTGCTCAATATCCTAGTTAAAGAGCTTTTTGAGAATCGAGGCACCGAAATTTGAAGATGGCTTGTTCAAAATTTATTCATATTCTGTTTACATTGCCATCTATTGCTTTATGAATGAATATTGGACATGAAATGAGGATTTGCTTGATCTAAAATGTCAAATAACTTCTTTATTTGAACATAAGCAATATCCCAGAAGATCTTTTTTTCCTCTTTGCATATCTGTTTCGTATCATTTTATTCATAGTACAAAAACCATTCTTGTATGCATTGTTTTTACCCTCGAAATGAGGTCTGCTTCTGATGCATGCAGATTGAATATAATTTAAGAAAATGATGGATATAAACATTGAGAATGCTTAAACTCCATAATACAGTGCAAGACTGATGTAGAATACTGCAGTCAGCCAAAGACTGACAGTATCTTAAAAACATGCATACATATGTACGTACGTACATACACATATATACACACACACACACACACATATATATACACACACATGCATACATGCATGCACATATCAAAATATAATAAAAGAAATGAGTACTGTACTAATTAAGAACTATATAAATATGTAAAGCAATGACTCTTAAAGAATGTATCTGCAGATGCACCAATGCAATATGTGTGAATTTGAAACAATTAAACTGTGAAATATAGCAAAAGCAATTGTTAGATATCAGAAACACTCTATCCTGAAATTATAATGATTTCTCTCTATGAAGACTCTGAGATTAGTACTGTGGTTATGTAAGTGTTTAAACGGAATAGTACTGTATGTGAAATTATGTATTCATAATTAAAATGTATTATACTATAATGCTTCAGCTCTTTCCACGACTTCTTGACTGCCATACTGATTGAAAAGCAATATTTATTCTGATTATTTCTGGGCACAGTGAAAAGGAAAGAGAATTGTATCGATAGAATTACACTTCTGTCCCATCCATATTCCATATTTGGGATAGCTTACCATGAATATAAATAATTCATGCATGTGGATAAGTTGAAAATATAGAGGAATGCAATTCAAACATCTCACTGAAATCAACCATGTAGATAGGAGACCTTTTATTTACTTCTGTTCCTGTGATATACCCTCTTTTAAAACTGATTATTGAAATGTATATAAAAATCCTATTCTGATTTTGACACCACTGGAATTTTAAAAAAGACATATCAGGCTAAGACCTATTTTTTAAGGTAGCTTTCAAAAATGCTAGGCAAAAGAGAAACTGAAAGAGAAACATAGATGGATTTAAATTATTTCACTCTCAATCAGTTTTACAATGGAATAAATTTACTATGCAGATATTATGGCACACAGTTGTCTTTCATTTGTAAACTGGATATATGATAACTTACTTTTTTTCTTGATTTACAAAATTCATAAAATATAACGATTAAAATGGCCTTTGGAAATCAGCTAATCTAGTATCCTACTTAGTGTAATAATGTCCTGCTATACAACCCCTGAAAGATGAACATTTTTTTTCATTAATTTTGTGGGCACCTGACTCTTTCATATACAAATGAAATGCAAAGCTCTAGAAAAATTCTTGTCTTCTGCAGGATTATAGGGAATAAAATTACACTGCGTAATTTTCAGAATCGTGTTTAACAATTTATTACCCTAATAAAGAGCCTGAATTATTCAAAGAGTACTGCCAAATCCATAGGGACTTGGGGGACAGAGCACTAGGCTCAATTGGAAATCTGGCAGCCCAGGTTCAAGACCCAACTGCCATGCGATAAGGTGAGCTCCCATCTTTGCCTCAACTGTTGCCAACCAAGCCTTTCAAAAGCGTGCAAATGTGAGTAGCTATATAGGTACCATTTCACTGAGAAGGTAACAGTGCTTTGTGATGTCATGCTGGTTATATGAGCATAGAAATGTGCGAGGACCCAGGGCATGGCATGGAAGCAAGACAGCTAGAGAACATGTCTAAGTCCCCTTTATTGCTCCAACTTTGCACCCAAACATCCCCACATTAACCACAAGTCATGGAGCCAAGCTCTCCCATGCACCTTCAACAGCCTCTGGCTGTGTGTAGTCCAGTAAGCAACGTAAGCAAAGCATTAACCAAGGTCAGCAGTCCAGTAAGCAACATAAGCAAAGCATTAACCAAGGCCAGCAGTCCAGTAAGCAAGGTGAGCAAAGAAGTAACCAAGGCCAGAAGTCCAGTGAGGTAGGCAAACTGGGCAAGGCACACAAGACAGAACACAGTAATCTCCAGACGTCAGCAAGTGCACATGACGCTCCACAGATTTAACACTTGTTCCCGACAAATGCCCCTTCCCACAGCCTCTCCTTAAGTCTCAGTCCCCAGGTGTGACTTATGAAGAACGGCGAAGTAGCCAGCTCAGTCTGCACTGTACTCACCTTCTCTCTTCTCTCCATGCTCAAGGATCTGGAAGAGGTGGTCCTTGCTCCTCACAAGCTGTATCTCTCCTGCTCACTGTTGGTCCTCCTGCCCCTGTTCCTTACTGCCTACAAGCTGTTCTAATCTTGAAAAGCTCATCAGGACTAGAAAAGCTCTGCCTAACCCTAACCCTAATCCTTCCCTGTTTTTCTCTGAAGCCAATGGAGCCGTTCCCTTGCTCTCTGTCTACATTTCCAGCTCATCTTCCCCCACAGATTCAGGCTCTGACAGGGGCATGACAAAATTTCTTTAGATGCTGTATCTCTGGTTCAATGGCCTTGAAATTGAGATCGGTACGTCCCCCTATAGTCAGCAACAACTACCAGAGTATAATCATCCAGGACACATTTTACTGCCCAGTACCAAATAACTTGTTGTTTGATGGTATCAAATGATGCTGACAGATCCACGAGAACCAGCAAAACTTGCAAGTCTTGCCATAGATTGAATCCTGGCTGAAACCCACAGAAATGAATCCAGATAATAGTTGGTTGATATTCTCTCAACTGAGTAATTAAAAAGTTTAATCCATTAAGATAGTTGGAATTTGATTATTAATACTCTAATTGCTAGATTTCAGAAAACTTTGGCCAAGAGTGTCCCATTGTTGTTATTGTTATTTTTCAACCACTGAATGGCAAAATTCTCTGTAAAACCTGTGGAAGATGGCTGGGAAATCAAATATAAACCAGCCTTTCCTATCTGAATTTAAATTTTGTTAATAGATAAATATAAATAAATTCCCTTGAGGTGATGGAAATGGGTGAGAGGGGAAAAATACCTAAAAACAGTATGCAATGCGTTCAGCTCACTAATTTGCTGTGTCCCTATATGGGAAAGCAGGAGAAAAGGATGAGGAACAGAGGTGGGTTTCTGCCAGTTCGCCTGGCCGAACCAGTAGTGGTGGCAGCAGGAGGCTCCACCCACTTGCCTGGATACTTCTGTGCATACGCAGAAGCTTCTGTGCCTGTGCATAAGTGTTGTGCAAGGGTGCGCAAGCGTGCGCAAGCAGGCGAGTGAACCGATAGTAAAATAAACTGAAACCCACCACTGATCAGGAATTTCCTGGTGCACATTTACATGAATCAAAGAACTTTTCTAGGACAAAGTGGCTCTCAGAAGAACTAGTCTACTCCTATTTCACATATAGCAGTTCTTATCTGATTGAGTCTACTTCTGTCCTTACTCTCAATTTAATAAAAGCAGGACAATTACAAAAAACATAGTTTATATATATCCTGCAATTTAAGGGATGCAGTGGCTCAGTGGGTAAGACGCTGAGCTTGTCAATCAGAAAGGTCGGCAGTTCAGTGGTTCGAATGCCTAGCACCACATAACGGAATGAGCTCCTGTTACTTGTCCCAGCTTCTGCCAACCTAGCAGTTAGAAAGCATGTAAAAATGCAAGTAGAAAAACAGGAACCACCTTTAGTGGGAAGGTAACAGCATTCCGTGCGCTTTCAGCATTTAGCCATGCTAGTCACATGATCACGGAGGGGTCTTTGGACAGCACTGACTCTTTGGCTTTGAAATAGAGATGAGCACCACCCCTAAATCCAGGAATGACTAGCACATATGGGCTAGGGGAACCTTTACTTTTACCTATAGTTTGCCCCTCATACTTTCTCACTCAGTTAATTATTTAAGAATCCCTCTTACTGCTTTTTCAGTACCTTAGTTGTCTCCAGCCTATTGGCCCTAGTAAATGTAAACGTAAACTATTTTACATTTCTATATTTTACAAGACACTATACTGCATTGGATTATGCCTTCTTTTTCATGGGTTTTCTACTCCACCAAGCATATATAGCATACAGAGACAGTTTTGCTACCATAGTAGCAGCATTTTTCTCCTCCTCCCCCATGTATGCTAGAATTGTTCTGTAAACTTTTTAAATAAAGAGGTAAAAAATTTCCCATGAAAACATTTTGACTAAAAATTACCCAGGTGGCCTTTCTTATTCCAACACATGAAACTGCGAAAATCCATTTCCAATTTATTTTGAAACACTATTCTACATCATTCTGTGAAGACACAGAAAACAACAGTCTAAAAATAAATGTAACTGCATCCTATCATGGACAAATGTATTTGAGTACAAAACATTGCTATGGAATAATGTCCATTGCAAAACCTCACCCAAGGCAATTTGATCAGTCATAGTAAGATATATGTATTTATTTCTAGATATTCCAACACCAAAATCACTTGCCCAATGAAACGAATAATATGAAACCACTAAGGAAAATATTTATTATAAAATTGTGGACACTTCAAAATGTTTTTGTAGATGTGCTTCAATGGTGGGTTACGACAGGTATGCCCTGGTACAGGCGTACTGGTGCCCGCCAAGAGCACTGGGTACCATTCCGGTATAGTGCTCTGGAGGGCTCACGTGCCCACCCGTGGTCCTTACCGGTCTTTGAGTTTGTCAGCGCTTCCATTGACGTGCATGGAGCATACGGTGCCTGTGCAACACTCCGCCAAGCAGCTGGAGCGTCGCAGAGGCATCGCAGGCAGTAAGTTCTCATGCGCGCACTGCACACATTCATGTGGTGGACGGCCAACCTCATTGCACCGTACCAGTTGCAACGGGATCTGGAACTCACCACTGATGTGCTTATGAATGTCATGCAATGCATTTATTCATTTATTTATTCCTTCAAACTTCATTTAAGAAATTTAAAAAATCTGAAACCAAAAATATTTCAATTCTTTGCAGGCACATTCTCAAGTGCTCAATTAATGTGGAAACTGAAATTTCAGTAATTAGCATTTCCAAACTCATTCAGTCAGATATGCTCAACTACCATTCATGCAACTATTAATAAGGTACAAAATCAAGATGATTCCCTAAAATTGAAATATTTGGTAATTTGAATCATATGTGATGTGGCAAATGGACATATTATTTTCACTGCTGCTTTAGCAAAATGAAAACGCCATATATTCTTCCAGACCAAATAAAAGCAAAAGAAGCAAAAACAGTAAACAAGAAAAAAGAATATATGCTATGACAGGCACCTTTATTGCAATAACAGTGCTATCATTTCAGCACAACAGCCACACATATTTGTTGGAATGTTGCAACTACTTTTCTGTATTTTGACCCTTCACACATTTATGAGGAATTTTATTTGGTATTTCAATCTACAAAGCAAAGTAAGCTTTTCAAGCAGAAGATGAGCTGCTATAAAAAATAATAGAGAAATGTGAGACCTAAAACTACAGTATGTTCATAAATAAAGATGCATTTTAAAAGCCAATGTTTTCACATATCTAAAAATGGTCTTTTGAGGATTAGGAATAAAAGGCATATTTGAAAAGTTAAAAGAAAGATTGTACTGAAAACACAATGCTAAAATTTATATATTCATTTTTCATTTGAAACTTTGACGTAGATTACTCAAAATTTTAATATCAGTATTCCTAAATTATATTGAAGAGATTAGTAACAATATTTCAACTTAAGGTAGGAATACTGCCTCCAGTTCTGGTTGCCATGATACAAAAAAGATATGAGACTCTAGAAAAAATGCAGGAAAGAGCCACAAAGGCATCTGGAGGCTAAATTGTATGATGAAAGATTAAGGGCTGACATGATAGCAATCATCCAGTACTTGAGGGGAAGTTACAGAGGACTTATTTGCCAAAGCACCTGGAGGTATGAATAATTAACCAATGAAACAGCTTGCTTCCCAGAGTTGTGGGTGCTCTTGTTGTGCAGGCCAGCAGCCAGTGGAGCTGGTGGCAGATTCAGGCAGTGAGGAGGTTGGGGAGGAACATGGGCCAGTCCTGGAGTCTGGGGAAGGCTCTGACTAGTGATCTGTGTCAGAGGCAGAGATGGGGCCAGGGCCGTCTGAGTTATCAGTTGCCTTCGGAGACAGATATCAGTGGGGCAAAATAACAGCTGGAGCCTGTTCCCGATGTGTGCATGCCCAGAGCTGCCAGGAGAAGGGAACAAGGGCCGACTTGGGAGTAAAGGCACAGGTGGACCTTGAATAGCCTCTTCCATAGGGAATAAAGAGGAGCGAAAGGGGAGGGGAGTTTGTAGGAGACAATTAGTTCATTAGGGTGAAGATCTGTTCCTGACTTCTTGCCAAGTCATTGCTGCTACAGTGTGGCATTTGGAAGATATCGGCCTGGCAACTCTCCTGATAAAGGCTTGTAGTTGGGAAATCTCATGAAAGACTGTTTGCCGGGACTTAAATAAAAGATGTTTTTTTCAGGACGAGGAGTCTGTTTCATGATCTTGGGAAGCCTAGTTTAGAACAGCTACATTGCTGGAGGTTTCTAATAAGATTGGACATTCATTTGTCTGGGATAGTATAAGGACTCCTCCCTTGGGAAGTGGGTTTTGAGTAGAAGATCTCCAAGGTCTCTTCCATCCCGGTTTCTAAGATATATTATCTCAGTAACAAAAATGTTGTATGTGCTAATGATTTTTTTTTAAAATGTATAGAACCAACAGGAGACCAATTTAAAGAATACTTCAAATAAAGTGGGTGGTTATATATCAGAACAGAATCTAAGTAAGGTGCAGGACATTTTAAAAGCACTGTGAATTTATGTGCCGAGAATCTAAACCGTTAAAATAAATAAATCATCTTAATTCCTAGAACTAATAAAAAAGCCTAGAATATCAAATGGTCTGGTTAATCAGTCATTGATGGCTGAAGTGAAACCTATGGTGAGCAAAAGCCTCAAGGTAAATTCTCTTTCTAAATATTAAAGAATCTTATGGGAAATGTATAAAAGGATACTGACATTTTTCTAGATTCCTATGGCAAACGGAAAAAAAAGCATACTCATAAAATAACCTTCCTAGCCTGGGGAACAAGAAAGTATTCAAACTTCCCTGCTTATATTCACCAGGCTGACTAGTGAACTTGAAATTCTAGTCCAAATGCATCTTGCATCAAACAATAAGATTTTAAAATGTGCATGTCAGATATAACATCAAGAACTTCCCTTTCAGTAAATGCTGAAATACATTTCAATTTAACCAACATTAAATATGTTATAGTGCCATAACATATTAGGAATTATATTTTTTTCTGTTGTAAAATCTTCTTTAAAATATAATAAAGTATAATGTATTCTGCACCAATTTCTTTGCATTATTATTTTGTTCCTTTCTAGGGAGTTTGTCTAGGGAAAAATAGACAGAGTCCACAGCCCTCTTACATTTCCAAAGAGAGACAGTTACATAATTATGTAAAGGTAAATGTTCCCCTACGTGCTACTCGTTCCTGACTCTAAGGGGCAGTGCTCATCTCTGTTTCTAAGCCAAAGAACAGTGCTGTCCAAAGACCTCTCCATGGTCATGTGGCCGGCATGACTAAATACCAAAGGCGCATGGAAAGCTGTTACCTTCCCACCAAAGGTGGTTCCTATTTTTCTACTTGCATTTTTACATCCTTTCGAACTGCTAAGTTGGCAGAACCTGGGGCATCACTCTGTTATGTGATACTATGGATTTGAACCTCCAAACTGCTGACCTTTCTGATTGACAAGCTCAGCATCTTAGCCACTGAGCCACTGCATCCCTTCTACATACTTATTTACTACATATTTATCTGCCATCAATGATTCAGAGAAATCTCTGAGAGTCTTTTGCACCCTAATATAGTGCTTAAGTAGGCTCATTCTCTCCATCTTCCCTCCAGTGTTTAAGCTTTCTGTAACTGCTTACTACTATTGGAGATTCAGCCCAATTTCCCAATTGTGAAAGTTGTGATCATGGTGTTTTATACAAAAGTGTGTGCAATTAGCAAAGTCTAGTAAGGATTAGTGGGGAAGACCTGAAGAGTGAAGAAGGAGAAAGCTTCACATAAGTAGTCAGTCCCTTTAACTTGATTAGCAATGAATGCTGTCAGTTACTGAAATACTTTTATATCTTCCCCAATCTGTTCTTTCTGGATCACTTTTGGTACTCCAGCGGAAACTTATTTTCACACTGCACCACATTCATAAGGTTATTGTCTTTATCATTCCTTCACACCATGCCCATCAAAATAAGATTCTTAATTTGTTTAGATGGTTCACATGTTACCTTATTTTTATGTTGCATCATTAAGTTCATTCTGCACTTGTTATCCTCTAATTTCTAACCATTTATTACTGAATTTCTATGAAAAACCTTTCTGATTCAGGGATTCTAATAATTAGAAATACAAGAGAGCGGATATGTATTATCCTGAAAAGAAGAAACCATCTTCCACAATTAAAATATCAGCATCCTTAAAACTAACAGGACAGATAAGTCTAAAATGTTATTTGAATTAATTAGCATTGCAGAGAACTTACATAGATTAGGGCAGGCATTCCAAAACTCTTGAACAATCATAGACACTATTTCACTGACCACTGTTTTTATCTATTACTGCATCTGACTCCTCTTCCACAAGGTATAGCAATAGCAATAAGACTCATATACGGCTTCACAGTGCTTTACAACCCTCTCTAATTGATTTACAAAGTCAGCATATTGTCCCCAACAATTTTGGGTCCTCATTTTACTGACCTCAGAAGGATGGAAGGCTGTGTCTGTGAGACTTGAACTGCCAAACTATAGGCAACTGGCAGGCAGCAGAAGTAGCCTGCAGTACTCCATTCTAACCACTGCACCACCACAGCTGTATGGTGGTATGAAGAAAGAGTTAAATATCTTTGTAGGCTCTACATGATCAAATAGCTAACTGCTTTAATTTAAAAGAAATGAATACATGAAGTCCTGAATGTAGAACTGTTACATCATGTGTTCTTGGTTTAGAAAAAACATCCTGTAAATTATATAGTGTCATCTCTAGCATGATAAAAATGATCTTCAATTAATAAAAAGCTTTTTAACCCCATGACCATAAGATCACCAAAACATCTTCTTTTAGAAGTACTGATACAATGCAATGAACATTTAAAGCAGATGCTTTAGATGCTGTTAATTGCTTTCAAAGAAATACGCACTCAGAATAATCTGATTCCTTAATCCACAGCCAATTAATAAAAAAAGCATATTTAAATATTCCCCAAGAATCTGTTTTATTTTCCTCTGACAAAATTAACTGAACAGATTTGATTAGCTGTATTTGGAAAACTATGCATACCCCAGAACTGCAAAATATGCTTCGTAATGTATTTCTAGAACCTGTGTTTATTCATTATATTTTTCCCATTTCTTAAAGGAGCTCCTATTATTCTCTCCTTACTATTTCACCCAGTGAATAGAATAGGATACTATAGTAACTAACACAAAGTTTCTTAATTATTTCCATGGCCAAATGAGGATCAAAAGTAAGGTAGAAATGCTTCAAGCTAAACTCAGCACCAATGCCTTCTGGATTTATTTATTTTTTAATTTCAAATCTTGCCTGTAGCTCTAGAATTCATTGATAGTCTTCCATCCTTGTATCAACTAAACACTGTTGCAACAGTACTACACTATACTAGCTCTCCTTTACTATATACCAATAGCAATTATACTATAACTGAAGGCAATGCCAGAATTTTACTGAACTCAGTAATCAGTTTTGACACTGCTGGTAATTTCTGTTCAAATGGAAATGAAAGAGGATATATATCCCTTTACTTCCCTTGGGAATGCTATTGTATGGTGCCCCTTACATATACATCTGAAAAAAATTTACAAAAGCTGCAGACCATTTCTAAGGGGGGAAAAGAAAAGAATCTATAAACATTTCAGGCAATATGTTCACTATGGATACAAACTGGTCATATTCTGTTACTCAGAATTCTATGTTGTTCTGATCCAAAGACGTGAGAAAGCAACATATTTCTTATAGTTTAATTTATAATTTTTAACCATATGGAAAGCCAAGAGAGATGTATGAGTTGATTAATAGGGCTTCCAGTCATATATATTCTTTCTGACTCACGAAACTGTTTTACATAGGTTTTTACTGCTTTCCTGTTGCTCTCCTTAGCTCTTATGTAAGTCTGAAAAGTATATTGCTATATCAAATAAGTGTAAACATTCAGTGTTCTAAGAATTATTATTGACTCTCTTTTTAAAAAATAAAGTTAAATTACTTCTAAACGCCGCTTCCTTCAACAAACTTTAAATGTCTCCCTTTCAGATATACTAATGAAATCGTTACATCATTTCATGCTTGCTGGTAGTCGCTGTAGTAATATTTAAAACATTTATGTTTAATCTAGTGACACTACAAAGACATTTATATATTATTTTACTGAAGAACATACCATACTGCATCATAAACCAAAGATGTATAATCTGGGAACCAAAACTATGCATCCAGCCTTCTACAATCACAGATACACAAAGGTCCACACACAAACACACACAGCCATGAAAACACACATGCACACATGTAGTGCACAGGCTTTAGACCCGAGAGACAAATCAAAATGTTAACTCATAATAGGAGAGGATGGGAAATTCTACTTCTAAAAAAGAACTTTTTATAGATCTCACCAAGAACTCTAATGCAATGTATTAAAATAACTGTGAAGACTGAAAAGTTATATTTATCGGTCAGTTTGCTTTCCGGTTTCCTGAAAACCTGGCAGGTCTGCCATGGTACATAAAATGAATAACAATCAGCTGTCATCTACAAAGAATGGAAAGGGAATGAGTTGGGTATATATGAAATCTACGGTAGCCAGTTATTCTAGATACACTGTAGCAACAATTTACTTTTCATCCAGGCTTGCAATATTTAATCATTTCACAGTAAAAATATATAAGCTTTTCTAAAGCTTATTCAGAGCCAATATTTATTGAATGCAAGGTTTATTATATGATCATTCATCACACTTCAATTAAAGCACATCACGTGGAACTGCCTACTGATTTAGTCAAATGACTACACCACTAACAAAAATTAAATGTTAAACCGGAGAGCAATTCTACCTAAGATTCTGAAAGAAATTACTGTATTTTTTGGAGTATAAGGCACATCTGTTTCCTTCAAAAAAGAGGCTGAAAAGGGTGCGTCTTATACACTGAATACAGTATTTTTGGCCTGCCGAAACCTCGCCTCCTTCACCAAAATGGCTGTGCATAGCCTTTAGGCAGGGACGTGCAGTCAGGGGAGGCAGGGCCTCACCACTGTCATCATGAAAAGAAAAAAAAAATAAAAGGAAAAAGGCTGAGGTAGTTGCTGCCAGAGGTGCAGTGGATGACTCTGCTTAGTGCTTAACTGTTTAAAAAAGCCTCTTAAAACGTGCCCTCTACAGGAGGAGGCGGGAGAACCACGTGCCTCATTTAGTCTATATTTATGATCACTTGAGCAGAGTTAAGCAAGGATTAAAAGCTGAAAAAATCCTTATGTAGATGAGGCACGTGGTTCCCTCACCTCCGCCTATAGAGGGCACTTTTTTTAGAGGCTTTTTTAAACAGTTAACAGAGTCATCCATTGGAGACTCTGGCAGCAGTTAACTCAGCCTGACCTCAGCAGCTCTTGCCTTTTTCCTTTTTCCTTTTTACATTTTCATCATGGCAGGCAAGAGCAAAGTTGAAATCCTCTGTGATTGTGAAACAGCTGGAAAAGGTATGTGGGTTGGAGGGAGGGGGAGGAATTCAAAATTAACGTAATTTGTAAGTAATTGTATTATAAGTAATTTGTGTGTGTGTGTGTGTGCGCGCGTGTGCGCTCACTTGTTTGTTTCAATTTGAGAGAAAGTTTGTTTGAGAAGAGAGGGAAGGGGGTAGGAGTTGGAGAGGCAGGGAGAGCAGCTTGTTTGAGAAGAGAGGAGCAGCCTCTCTTCTTGAGTCTTTTACCCGCCTCTGCTGGCGGGCTGGCGCTTTCTTTCTTTTGCTGCAAAAGAAAGAAAGTGGCTTTTGGCCGCCCTGCCAGCTATGTCTGACTGCAGGCACCTTGTTATTGTGGAGTTCCAGCGGCCCGTTAGCCAGGCCGTGCGCTCCGTTGGCCAAGCCATGGAGCAAGTGCAGCATGCCCAGGTAGTCCAGGTAAAATGGCAGTGCTGAGCCTCGTGTCGGAGTGAGCAGGACTCGGCGGACAAGAGTTGGACGCCGCCGCCACTCGGCTCGCCTTGGTCTCGCCTCTCGGCCCGGTTCTGCACAAGAGGCTCTTTTCTGCGTCTCCTCGCCTACTGTGCCCCCCTTCCCTTTCTCCTCTCCCCCCACCGGGAGCCCAATCCTGCTCCCCTCCCCCTTTCCTCCTCCTCCTCTCCCCTTTCTTCACTGGCTGCAACTGAGCGAGGAGGCACTGCGGGGCCAGGCCCCTCACACCCGCGTCCAGCCCGCTGGAGCTCGCCGCACCAGAGGAGGAATGAGACCCTGTTCTCCCACAGAGCCCGCCGCCTACTTGAGGACGAGGAGGAGGAGAAGAAGAGTGGTGAGGCCTTGTGCTGGCTGGCTGGCCAGGCAGGGAGTAGGTCGGGTGGGGGGGCTGGCTGGCTGGGGAGGGGAATCATGGCTGCTCAGGTGGCCCCCGTCACCGCCGCCAGCAGCTTGGGTGTCCCGGCTCTGTCTGAGCTGAATAAAGCGCAGCGGGATTGTTCATCGGAGGCGGCGGGGGGCGAGGCAGTGGAGGGCAGCAGCGAGAAGCAGTCGGAAAGTGAAGGTCCAAAAGCCCCAGCGCTGTGTCCGCCATAGACACGGGACATCTCTATGTTGGACACAGCGGTGGAATGTCCGAATGCCCTGCCGCTGTGTCCAACATAGGGCGGCTTTTGCCCCCTTGCCTCACCAGCCATAAACCTCACTGCACGTCACTGCCTTTAAGAGGCTTTCAGAGTACTTCTGGAGGCTGGGGAGGGCAGAAATTAGCAAAAAGTGGGCTGTTTTTTGCTCAATTTTGCTCTCCCCCAGCCCCCAGGAACACTCTATAAGCCTCCTAAAGGCTATGCATGCCTTTTTAAAAAAAATATGGGGCTATTTTTATGAAAAATGGGCTGTTTTGGGAGGTCTGCAGAGTGCAAAAACATTTTTGTTTGAATTTGCCTCTTCAAAACTTTGATGCATCTTATACTCCGAAAAATACAGTATTTTCACTTGGAAACTCCTCAGATCCTGAAAAACAAAGCAAAAAACCTCCAGTGTATCTATCTATATTTTACTTCCAAAATATGGCAAATAATTCTGAGTATACGTAGGATAGGTGTAAAAAAATGAATTCTATTATTTACCCAGTCACAAGTGCCTGAATAATAAAGACATCAGTTTGAACTAGGACTTAATATTAAAAAAAAATGATATATTCGATCATTGTTAGAAACTATGTACTGTGTACTATAAATGTTAATTGGCCCATGTGAATTTTGATTAATTGTATGCCATCAAGTCATTGTCAACTTTAAGCAACTACATCAATGTTTTCCATGAGGATTTGATATTTCAGGTCTTCCAATGATGCTATCATCACCTTTGTAACTAAGCCAATCCACCTTACTGACACTTGTTATTCTCTTTCTTTTCCCAGCATAAAAAGCTGCTCTAGAAAATTAGGTCTTTGCATAACATATTCAACGTTAAGTAATTTTAACTTGGTCGCTTGAACCTTGAGTGAAAACTCTGGCTTGTTGTAGGATTTGTTCTAGGATTCTTTTTGATTTCTGGAAGCCCTATAGCTTTTCTCAGAAGTCTCCTCCATCACCAAAATTCAAAACCCCAATATTCATCCTTATTGGCTTCCTTCCTTTTTATTTTTTTTATTTTTTATTTTTTTTAATTGAACAAAAACACAAAAAAAGAATCATCCTTCATTACATCTTGTAGAAAGTGTGTCGATTGGTTACAGATAACTTTCATGCATTTCTTCCACAGTATTTATTTATTTATTTATTTATTTATTTATTTATTTATTTATTTATTTATTTATTTATTTATTAGACTTATATACCACTTCATAGGGCTTTCAGCCCTCTCTAAGCGGTTTACAATTTTTTTAGCAAATTGAGTCAGCAACTTTCCCCCACAGTCCGGGTCCTCATTTCACCCATCTCGGAAGGATGGAAGGCTGAGTCGACCTTGAGCTGGTGAGATTTGAGCCGCTGAACTGCAGATCACAGTCAGCTAAAGTGGCCTGCAGTACTGCACCCTAACCACTGTGCCACCTCAGCTCTAAATTACTTATAGTTCATATTAGATTATACACTTTAAATAAAACAAAATGTATATATTTATCAATGTACCACAATTCTCATTTGACTTCAATTATTTGAACATCCTTTTACCTCAAATCCTTCATACATAATTGCATTTGTTAGCTATTTCAAAAAACCCTTCAATAACATTACACCTTAATAACATCTTTAAGTCAATTAATAAAGTTTCTAAATCTTTCTCCCCCTTTCCCCCCCAACTCACTGTTTAGAATTTATATCCAAGTTACTTTTAGATTGACTTGAACACAAGTTCTTTTATGCTCTTCAAAGGAGAAGGGTTCTGTCCCCCCCCCTTTCTTTCCCCTGCCGAAATAGTTCTCAAAGGCACCTGCGAAAACAATTCATGCCCTTGGCTCTTTATCAGTTTCTGTAAACAAGTTGCAAACCCTTCAGCTACAAAGTCAGTGAAGTCAAAGAAGGAAAGATAAGAGATACATTGTTTCAAAAACCCCAACCTCTGACCTCCGAGTGGCAGTGTGCTACTTTTCACTTTCTAATATTTATCTCTGGCTTATAGGAAACAAGATTTCTTTTAGTGAAATTTAATAACAAGTAATAGGAAGAATTGTTAAAATAAGAAGGAAGGTTTTAATCCAGAAGTCAAAAAATAAAGCAACAAAAAGCAGAAGAAAAAAACAAACCGTTCACTTTAAGAGGAGAAATGAAAAATGTTGCAAGCACTTCAATCCACAAAGAATAGTTACAAAGGGAAAAAAAGCTTTCCACAGCAATCCAATTGGGGTTAATTTTGCCGCTCAGTTCTTTTGCTTAAGGATCTAATTTGGCTTTAAAGAAAAATTTCTTTGGGTAGTCTTTCGCAAAATAGAAAAAAATACCTCACAAGATGGACTCACGTTCTCTTTTCACTTCCTTCCTTCTGGAGCATCCCGATTTCATCAGCCTGGGGGCTGCCTGTTTACCTCCACCTTGAAGTGCTTCCCTTGGGTCAATCAGGGACTTTGCAATGTCCCTGAAACCAGCAAGGCTTCGTCTTCCTGATCCCCATCTCTACTGGACGGTTTCGGTCTCAATGTACCATCCAGCAGCAAAAGTGTCAACGGTGTCTCGGAGTATCGAGAACGCACATTGTGACATCACGACATGGCTCCTCCTTCTCCTGGCTTCCTTCCTTATAATCTTCTTCAAAGTCCAACTTTTGCTTCCGTGAAGCATCACAGGGAACTTTGCATTTTAAGGAAGGCCAAACCCCATTATCTCTTTATCCCCCCCCCCAATTCTGCTTTCTATACACTGAAACTGAAACTAAAATGGCCCAATGAACCGTATGTGAAATCAGCAATTGAAGGAACAATTTACTGATTAAAAATATATTAATTCAGACAAATTATTGTCCTGAACTTCAGGTGTTTTGGAGAATAGGTTGACCTCTTCTCCTCTGACATAGCCCCTCAAATACCAGAAGACAGTTACCATATACCCCTAGTTCTAATAGTCATTTTATCAAAGAAGACAATTAAGTTTTTCCTGCAGGATTTCTTTTTAACAAATATAGGCTTCTAGTAATCACCTTGATCGTTGTTAGGTGTTCACAAATCTGCTGTCTGATTATCTTTCCCAGGATTTTCCTGGTTACTGAAGTCAAGATGATTGGTCTATAGATTCCTAGATCCAATTTTCCCCCTTATTGAAGAATGGGACCATATCAGCTCTTTTTCTGGCAGTTCCCCAGTGCTCCAGAGCCCTGAAAGCAGAGGTGGTATTCAGCTGGTTTGGACCTGTTCCGATGAACCGGTAGTGGAAATGTTGAGTAGTTTGGAGAACTGCCAAATACCACCTCTGGTTCACCCCGCCCTCCTGCCCCCCGTCTTTCCCTGCCCTATATTCTCTTATTTTTTTTAGCTCAGTTGATTTACATGATAGAGCAGATTGCTAAAACACAGCTGAGCTAAAATACAGCTCTGTTCACCAGCCCTGACACCAAGGGCAGCCTTTGAGTGCTGCACATGAGTGTGAAGCAAGGTCTCATAAAATTGGTAGGAAAAGATTTGGAATCCCACCACTTCTTTAAAGACATGGTTCTGAAATCATGTCTGTCAGCTTCTTCCTAACTCTGGGGTGTAAATTGTTTGGTGCTGGTGATTTGAACCGCTCTAGAATGGATGGTGCTGCTTTTTGTAAGTCAGACTTTTTTCCCCTTCTGTGTGAAGACAGATGCAAAGAAGGAATCAAGCAGTTCTGATTTCTCCCTGATACCCATTACTTCCTTGTCATTTTCTTCCTTTAGTAGATCATTTCTTTGACTTTCTTCTTGGTCCTCTCATATTGGGAAAAAAAACTTTTTTGCTCCTATTTTTAGCTTTTAGTTTTCCGACTCCATTCTTTTTTAGTTTCCCGACTCCATTCTTGCAGATTTGGGGTATTTGCTGCTATTCTTTTCTAGTTATATGCCCATTTCCAATTTTTATCTTTTTTGTCCCTTAATTTGTCAGAGTTCTTTATGCAGCCATGCTGATTTTGTCAGGGATCTCTTGTTTTTCTTTATGGTATTGTGTTTGATAAGATTCAATAATCTTATTTTTCAGAGTTTGAATTGTTTTTTTTTCCCCTTTAGGATTTCCATTCATGGAAATCTTCCTAAACTCACAGTTTATTGAAATCAAATCTCTTAAGAGTCTAACACACTAGTTTGACCTTTGTACAATTAGCTGTGCCTGCCTTATGTTGAATTCTACTGTGACAGTCACTCTTCTACAAAGTTCCTACAACTTTTACCTTTTCTATCATTCCATCCCTATTAGTCAGAATTTAGACCAATGTAGCTGTCACTCCAATTTCCTCTTCTACCTTCCAGTTGTCAAAGTTGTCAGCTAGGCACATCAGCTGTTTAATCTCCCACCTTGCTGCAGAGATTGTCCCTCAGTTGATGTCAGGGTGGTTAAAATCTTCCACATGTTGTTGGAACGTGTTGTGTCTCCAGTATACCTTAGTTAACTGATTATCAAAAAAAAGTTCATCTTTTTCCTATGCTTGGTTGGGTGTTTATAGCAATGTCATTTCCCCCCCTCTTATTTTCACCTAAATGAATTCAAGGCGGCTTTCAATCCTTGATGTTGTATATTTCTGTAGAGGTATAATGATTTCTTACATGCAATACAACTCCTCCAATTCTTTTGTTGGGTCTGTTTCTTTTGAACAATGTATTTATAAAACAAATAAGACACTTCACCAAAACCCCACTGAAGATGTTATCTAGTTTAATAAAGAAACATCTTGGAGTCAAGCAGCAAGCTCTGAGGACAAACATCTGCCTAAATGTATTTCCTTCTAGTGGTATGTTCCAAACACGGGTTCCACTCCACTAAGTTTCAGTAATACTAACAATATTGGACCTGCCCTCATCTACTAATATATTCTTTCTGGTTCTTGTGAGATGAAGCTGTTAGAAATATAATCTAACGGTTAGGTTGGCAATATATAAATCATATAGCAATGTTGTAACTGTTTTTTTAAATCATACTGTAAAATGTGATTGAGTGCTGTTTTCCTCAATCGGCCATAAGAGGGAGCCAGAATGACTGTTAGCTCTCTGTTCGTTAGATGCTGGGCTGGTCTGATCTGAGTGTTTTGTAAGCTGGCTGTTAGAAAGTGCCGTGAGCTATTGTACGTTTTGCAACTGTTAGCAAACTTTGAGAACCAGACTGATTATATGATACTGGACTATGTTATTTGGATTATCCCTTAACTGAAAGACATTGATGACTGACTGTCTTATCCGTGTATGACTTGGACTGTTTGATGGACTCTGATACCTCTATTTCCACGAAAGTAAAAGCCTATTTAAACTGCAGTGTCTCTGTATGCTGGTTTGTGTGTTCTACAACACAACTCTCACAACATTTCGCTGAATGTACTTGCTCTCCCAACGGGGAACTTACCTAAGAGAAACTTTCCAGAAGCCCTTTCTATGGGTAATGTAAACCAGTGTCTAGGAATCCAAGAATCTCTTGACAGCACCATCCCTTAAGCCAGCAGATTACTTCTAGAATCATCCATTCCCTCATTGGATATTGATCTTCCATTGGAAATACGGATGAGAACATTACCTGTACTCCTAACTCTTTAGTTTTCCTGCCTAGCTGCTAGTCCTTTGATGTTGTTTTAAGGCTTTTTGTTGTATCATTCATCCAAAAATGAAGGAAGAGAAAGGTTTAATAATATGTGGGTTTGATTATTTTAATAAGACTTTCAGTCACCTCTTTGATTTTTGCTGCTGGGAGACAATATACATTCCTAGATTGATTGTCTGGTGTATAAATTACTGGTTCCATTCCTCTGAGAAGTGAGTCTTCTATCACCAACACATGACTTCCCCCCTCCCTCCTTGGGGAAGTCTCATTATGTCATTGGTGCACTTGATGCACACTTTTACAGGTGTCTGCATGTTTTCATCCAAAGGGAGGATATGAAATTGATTGCTCAGCTCTATTGGGCTGGGCTAGTGCCTGCTTGTCAGAAGCTGGCTATGAAGAACAGAAATGGAAATCAAGTAACTGTAGTATGCTACAATGGCCATACACAACTGTCGGTTGCAATGCACCTAAATCTCAGTCACATGACTGCAAGGATATTTGGAATTAGGAAGACATATTTGGAATTAGAGGATAAAACAGAGGAAGATTGAATTTGTCCCATTTTTCACTTGACAAAGCAGGTTCTGGACATGTTATTGGCCTCCCAAAGTTGCTATGATATTATGGGTAGCCATATAAATACATTTAAATTTTAATAAACAATAGCCTATTTTATCCATATATTCTTACAAGGAATGAAAAAGATCATCTAATAAATCATAGAAGTTTTTTAAAAAAACACAAAAGGACAGAAATGATTCCAAACATTTGATTTGCTCAAACATGCAGAATCTTATTAATTATTGTAAGTTAGCATTAACTCAAGAATCAATAGAGTTAATATAATTACATGGTACTGACTTAGTACAAGCTTAAATTCTTTAAATTTGCTCTCATGTACTATCTAACATGGTTTCCCATAGATAATTTTCATCCATCACGAAATTGACTCGGGATAAAATTTTGTTAAAAATATAATAAAATTCAATATCTTCTGAACTGATATGTTTACAAAATGTACATTCTGTCCTATCACCAAAAAGGGTTCTAAAAAGCTTATAACATAATAGATAAATGCAAAGCATAATATAGAAACAAAACAATCAAATCAAGAAAACAGGTACAATCAACTATATTTATTAACAAGCCAACTTTAAGAACAAAAGACTGTCTGTGTAAAAATGAGTGTGCCTGCTATTGAAAGATGATCTTAGTAATAATCAGAGAAGCCAAAATATGAGAACAGAAAACACATAGAGTGATTTTTTTTAGGTGATAATCTGTTTTGGTTGTGAAGTTTCTTATTTCCAGTGTATTATGGACACGATTATGAGGCTAAAAGAAGGGGATCAGTTTCTGGAAATTTCTTTTTTTTTCCATATGTGAAGTTGGTTTTTCATTAATCATTTCCTTTTCTTCTTTAAATGCAACCTCCATTGAATTAATTTCATAGATACTTCCACACAATATTGTTGGCAATTGCACAAAAATACTGGTACTGGTATTTCTTTTAGGATGCTTTTGGCTTCTCAGCCTAGCTTATAACCCTATTTCCCTTAAGTATGTCCCAAGAATTAAATAGGTCTTCACTGCTTAGTTCCAAGACATCATTCAGGCACTGTCATACACTCAGCCTTTTATCTTCTTTTCTCCTTATGTTTGTAATAACAGTTTCTTTCATACTTTCTTGTTATTCAATAAGCCCTAGATCAGGGATGTCAAACTCAATTTCATTGAGGGCCACATCAGGGTTGTATTTGACCTAGGTGTGGCCAGGGTGGGTGTGGCCAGCTTGATGTCACTCGTGTCAGAGGTGCCTGTGGTAACCTGAGCACTCTGCCAGTGCAAAACATCTCCTGAGCTCCATTTTAGGCTGTGACAGCCTATTGCAACCCTCTGCCAGCAAAAATGGAGCTCAGGAGGCCCACACTCAGCTTCGCAGTTCAGAACGCCAGGATTTGTACTGCACATGCATGCTCAATTCAGAGAATACTTACCCTCTGGATTGCTGATTTGGAAGTAAAACAGCTGAGGCACGGCCATCCACTCTGCCGCATGACTCAGCTGAGAAGATAAAGGTAGGTAAAGCGTAGGGGCGGGCGAGCAGGCAGCCCCACTTGCTCATGGGAATGAACCGGTTCACTTCCAGCTGATCTTCAGAGCTACCAGTTCGCCCGAACCGGTTTGAACCAGTAGAATCCCACCTCTGTCTAGGAAAGACCTTGAAGGTCTTCTAGGCCAATGTCTTGCTGTAGAAAGGAATCCTAGTCCCATCCCATACAAATGTTGTCAAATCTTTTCTTGAAAACCTCTAGTGATGGAGCACTCACAATTCTGGGAGACAAGCTGTTCTATTGACTAATTGTTCTCACTGTCAGGAAGTTTCTCCATAGTTCCAGGTTGGATCTCTCTCTTACACACACTAGCTTCACTCATTGCTTCTTGTTATGCTCTTAGATGCTTTGGAGCATAAGCCAACATCTTTGATCTCTGTGGCAGTCCTTCAAGTATTGGAAGACAGCTATCATTTCACCCTGAAGCCTTCTCTTCATTAGGCTAAGCCTTCCTAGTTCTCTTAGCCATTCATTGTATGGCTGGGCCTCTAGATGACTTATCATCTTTGTTGTTTCTCTCTTTTCTCTTTTATTTTTTTGGCCTCAGAATCTTTTTGTATCATGTCCAGAACTGGACAACAATATTCCAAGTGTGGGCTCACTAGCACAATATAGAGTGGTACCGTCACTTCTTGATGCTATCCCTCCGTTGATTGCATATATTAGGCATTAGCATCACAACATTAGATTTTTAAAGGCAATCAGGAAAAAAAACAATTCATTTCTCTTTTCCCTTTCGAGTTAATAAATTTGGGTTGCTGGATATATGATCACATTTTATGGTGCTCAATAACTTTTTTTCTCAGCTGTTTGTCCATTTTGTTTATTATAAATTTTAATATGGCCTTATAAAATGTTTTATTTTTTTTAGCTGGCGACATCCATAATGAAGCTTTACCTTAATAGCCCGGGAATTATTTTAAATCAATAACAATATGTCATCAAAGGTAACAAAACACCATATGACAGTGCTTCATGGGAAATTGACCATCCACATTTTAAGTTGCAAGTTAAGAATTTCAGCTGCACAAGCAAGATTTATTTAGTAAACCCTGTCATTTATTGTCATTACATATAACTGAAAAGGTAGTGCCCTCGGGCTCTGCCAAGCCTCAGTCTCCAGCTTTTTACAACACCGTTGTATCATATGCTGAAATACACAATGAACTTCTGGTTCTTCTTAGCCCCAGGCAAGACTCCTTACAAAGGTTGTTCTTTCTCTGCCCTACTTTCAGTTCCTTTTATCATGCAGAGCTTAAAGCCCTTCTTCTAATTTATTTATTGGTCTGAACACCAAGGAAGCTTTTTATTGTGATCTACAGCCATGGCAGCTTTTGAAATATTTTTTTTTTACCTTAATATCCTGCAGAATCCAGCAGCAACAATACTGCATCACTATGGAGGTGGACTAAGTGAACTAGCTTGATAATATTTTCTTCAACAGGCATGGAACACAAGTATAGTTGTATTTTCTATAGTCAGTTTACATATAATAGATATAGGTAAAGGTAAATGTTCCTCTCGCACATATGTGCTAGTTGTTCCCAACTCTAGGGGGCAGTGCTCATCTCCGTTTCAAAGCTGAAGAGCCAGCGCTGTCTGAAGACGTCTCCATAGTCATGTGGCCGGCATGACTAAAAACTGAAGGCACATGGAACGCTGCTACCTTCCCACCAAAGATGGTTCCTATTTTTCTACTTGCATTTTTACATGCTTTCAAACTGCTAGGTTGGCAGAAGCTGGGACTAGTAATGGGAGCTCACTCCATTACGCAGTGCTAGGGATTTGAACTGCCGAACTGCTGACCTTTCTGATCGATAAGCTCAGCGTCTTAGCCACGGAGCCACCACATATATGTATGTATTAATGTTTTTAACATTCTTTAGCATGCTTACAACATGAGGATTCCAAAAAGAGTGTCAAAAGAACTATGCCTAGAAGAGGAAAGGGCAAGTCATCTTTTAAAAGCACAACTAGAATATTGCATCATTTTCTTCTTTGCAACCTTCTAATCAGCCGAAGTTCAGGAAATACTTAGAAGTATTAATCAGATGATTTAAATCAAAGAAACATAAATACCATCTGTGAATAACAATAAGGCTAGCTGGTGTTTCTTTGCATCATTTCCCCCATAAATCATAATCCTGACAGGCACAATTTCCTCTTTTCCCTTTCCCCTGTCATACTTACTAGCTCCAGGAGAACAGAGAGGAGGAAGAAAGAGAGTTTTTTTGGCATAAAATAATAATTTTCCTTTTAGGAATGACAGCATGGAGGAAGAAGGAATCGCAGTAGTTTTTGTCAGTAATATGGGACTTCTAAATCAAAACTTGTCCTGTACACTGCACGAGTCAAAAAGAGGGCTGTGAAAATATTTACAGACCCCTCACATCCTAGACATAAATTGTTTCAACTCCTACCCTCAAAACAACGCTATAGTGTGTCCAATCACATTTGGCCAATAAATAATTATGTTCTGTTCTGTTCCACTCCATTCCATTCCATTCTATTCTAAACCAAAACTTTCTCCTTTCAGGGAAATTATCTGGTTTCATTAAAAATAAAAAGTAAATTAATCCCACACTCCTGTCAGTGGTTTTGTAATTTGACCCTAAATCCACAGGCTAAAGATACAGTTTATGCTCACAAGCTACACAGAGAAAAGGTGGAATATGGTCAGCCCTTTCACAAGACCAGAAGCATGAACTATGTGAACTATGTGTACTAATCCTACCTTTATTGTAAGATTCCAGTAACAGAATCTTGCAATTCTGAAATAATCTCTCCCCTTCTTCACTTTTGCTCTCCTAAAAACTAGGGAAGGTCTCTTCTGAGACACTTTCCCCACCCCTCCCCCTCCTTCAGACTCAGATTTTCTTCATCAGACAGACTGTTGCCTAGGCTGCAAATCTTCCTCCTGACTTTCAAGGTCATTCCCATTTCCTATTGCAAGTGTAGAATGAGACATAACTTAGTAGAAGCAAAAAATGATCAGGAAACAATACCTTCAGAGGAATTTAGAGTAGTCCTCCCTTACTTACTATAGTTGGGACTGGCAACTCTGTCACTAAGTGACATTTTAAAAAAAAGAAACATACTGTAGACCATACAAACATAAGGTTGGAAGGGACCTTGGACATTACTGTAAACCATACAAACATAAGGTTGGAAGGGACCTTGGAAGTCTTCTAGTTCAATTCTAGTCCAAAGGGGTAGAATCAGAATCACGTGAAGTGTTAATACCACTTTATAATGCCTTGGTAAGGCCACACTTGGAATACTGCATTCAGTTTTGGTCACCACAATGTAAAAAAGATGTGGAGACTCTAGAAAGAGTGTAGAGCAATAAAGATGATTAGGGGACTGGAGGCTAAAACATATGAAGAATGATTGCAGGAACTGGGTATGTCTAGTTTAATGAAAAGAAGGACTAGAGAGGACATGACAGCAGTGTTCCAATATCTCAGGGGTTGCCACAAAGAAGAGGGAGTCAAACTATTCTCCAAGGCACCTGAGGAACACAAGAAGCAATGGGTGGAAACTGATCAAGGAGAGAAGCAACCTAGAACTAAGGAGAAATTTCCTGACAGTTAACAATTAATCAGTGGAACAACTTGCCTCCAGAAATTGTGAATGCTCCAACACCAGAGGTTTTAAGAAGAAATTGAATAACCATTTGTCTGAAGTGAGGGGTTTCCTACCTAAGCAGGGGATTGGACTAGAAGACCTCCAAGGTCCCTTCCAACTCTGTTATTCTATTCTATTCTATTCTATTCAATCTCCCTAAGACAGGAAACCTTATTGCATCCTGGCTGTGCAGTATTTTCGTGAAGACCTCTAGCAATGGACTACCCACCACTCTGCGAGGCAACCTGTTCCATTGATGAATTGTTCTTAGTGTCAGGAAATTTCTTCTTAGTTCCAAATTGGATCTCTCTTTAATGATCTTTCACCCACTGCTTTTTGTCCTTCAGGTGATTTGCAGAATGAGTCGAACCCCTCCCCCCACTCTTTGTGATGGCCCTTCAACTATGGAAAGACAGCTATCATGTCACCCTAATCCTTCTCTTCAATAGGCTGGACACAGTCCCTTTAGTTTTTCATCATTTGCCAGACATCAAACAAATATTAAGAAAATGGATAGCCAAGATATTTTGTAAGTATTGAATTTTGTAGATGCTTTAGGAGAAGGACGTAGAACTTTTGAGAGAAGAATAAATAAGTAACAGGATTTCTCTCAGGAGCCAGACAACAACAGAGATCAAGGAACGAAGGAAAGAAGAGGGGGGGGGAAAGAAGTTATATTTCTAGTCTTTGAAATTAGAGTTATGGTCCAGAATAAGGTAGAAATACTGCTATTTAGATTCATTAGCAAGCCAGAGAACTTGCTGCTTACACTGGACCAAAATCAAAGTGTAAAATTCAGACCAAAGCATTAAGAAGTATGAGGCACAGGGATAAAAGGACTCAATGGCAATGATACATGTTTATAATTTACCATTATTCCTAGGACAGATAAAAAGATTTTTTGACCAGTGAAAAGAAACCCACGTATCAAATGACTTACGTGTCTGTTGAAGCCTAGGCAGTCTCCTAATCCACAAAGTGGTTACTGCAATTACCCTATTCCAATTTCTCTATTAGGGCTCTATTAATTGGGTTGATTTAATTCAAACATTTTCTATGTATCTTTACTGATATGATTCTTACAGATTAAGAGTGTTGGAAGGGACCTTGTAGGTCTTCTATGTAGATATATAGAAAATGTTTGAATTAAATCCAACCCCCTGCCCAAACAGACCCTACATCATTTCTTAATAAATTATTCTAGTCTCAAGTTATATCTAGCCGTACCCATCACTTTCACCTAACATTCTGACCAATCCAGGAAATATGCAGATGTTTCAGATTCAAACAAAAATCATAAAAATCAGGAGCACAGAGCTGCATGCTTTCTCAAAAATAGAAACATAAATATCAACAAACCCATAGATTTAAATACAAATTAGGCAGAACATTCTATTCTAATTAGAATTAGATTGCAATATTGTGACATTGTAACTCAATTGTCCATGAGGTATACAGGCAACAGTAATCACAAGTTTCTTTCAATAGAGTCAATGTGTTTAGAACAAAAATGGAAACAAAAGTAAGTTTGAATCAACTTTATAGATCAAGCAACCAGAATGCACCAAAACACACATAAACATAAAATATGTTCCTCCGAGCAAATAAAACAAAATATAGAAAATACACTGGCATCTATGTTACTAACGTTGTGCATGCTTTAAAAATGATGGAGAAACACTAGAATATTTGTTTTCCAAAAAAAGATGCCTAAAACCCTACCCATTTACCTGATATCCCAAAAGGAAAAGAAGATCTAAATCTCACAAATAACATATTGTTTATGTAGTTATTTTATTTTATTTTAATTGTGAACAATGTACTACAATCCCATCTGACTGAGACGTAGTTTACCTAAGGCCATATTGTTAACCAATATAGGTAGTCTTCAATTTATGAACACAATTGAGCCCAAAATTTATGTTGTTCAGGGATAAATTTGTTAAGTGAGTTTTGCCCATTTTATGTCTTTTCTTGCCACATTTATCACTGCAACGTCACTGTAAAATTGACTTTGCTTGCCAGAAGGTTGCAAAAGATGATCACATGATCTCCACCCACAAGACACTGCAGCCGTCATGAATGTGTGTCAGTTATCAAGCATATGAATGTAAATCATGCGATCATCGGGATGGTCATAAGTGTGAAAAATGGTCATAAGTCACTTTCTCCTATGATGTTGTAACTTTGAACTGTCACTAAATGAACTGTTGTAAATCAAGGACTATCTATACATACATGGAGCAACTAGTCCATTTCATTTAATTGCAAGAAACTAATCAGGATTGGACTAGTCCTGCACGCCTGGATAGAAAATCAACTGAAAATGCTATGGTTGCTTGTCAGAAAAACAAATGAAACGAAGTCAATGACTAATGTAGTGGTATTCATGGCAAAAAAGCTACATGAAAGTATCCAGGAAGTCAATCTGCCTTGAAAATTTCACTTTTTTTTCTTTTTCATACTACACTTACATTCAAAGAACACAAAAAGGCATTTGGGGAAATGTTGTCTGTAACAGTAGATTTGTCATCTTTTTAAATGGTGATAGGCTTATGCTAATAATGTTGTTGCTATTTATGCATTACGGTTTTAGTTCTTTCTTTGCCTTCCAAACAATCCTCATGTTTTCCATATAATAGACAGGCCTGGCACTCTATTACATGTCTTGCAATTGCTGTTTTCTGTTTTGCTCACTATAATGAAGATAAGGATGCTCAGGCGCCAATTAAGATCCTCAGCTGTCTTTTTTAAAGAAAACAGGTTTGCATATACAATAATCTGGCCTTCTTCTGAGTCAGTCAGTTCTGAAAGACCCTAAATATTATGCCCCATTGGGTATCCAACCCTTCCTTACAAATGGAATCTGTTTGATTTAAGTATTCTGTTTCTACAATTTACTTGCCCCCATAACAAATTAGGGTCTACACTGATAATAAATTTAGAAAAAGAGCTGTGCTGTTTCCCCTCTGCAGGAGAAAAACAGGATTTATGTCAGATTTCTGAGAACTATTATTTATAAATCTATTCGAATATAAATCTGTTTTTATTAGCTGAAAAATCACTGTGAACTGAATTTCTTTTAGTCTACTAAAGATCTTCCTATTTTTGCATTCTTTTAAATGTCCCAGCATGAATGACTGCAGTTTTTATTCTAGTATTAACATTAAGAAATTCAAAAAAGTGAACTTTAGCCATGGGCTTGCAGTGTTCCGTTTTATAGAAACTTAGTGACATGTCCCATGGAAAGAAAACAGAGAAAAAGTGGTAAATCACATTAGTATGCAGGCGTGTTCCTATGGCTTTCTTGTGTTATCTGACACACAAGGTACAAACAGAAACGAGGAGTCCAATTGTGTGCTTTACGACTCAGTCATCTGCCAGCAACTATGCTTCAATCCCACCATGCTTTCTCCTCCTGGAAAATCTAATTTAAAAAGGAGAAGAACAATGGTGCTCCATGATTGGCATCTCAGCTAACAATGTGTCAGTTGTCACCTAGTTTACAAGTTGAGGGCAGGAAACATTGCCATCCCACTTTATGGGCAGCACTGCCAAGAAGAGCATGTTTTTGTCAGGAGTGAACTACTGTCAACGGGAGTAGAGAACACACTTTGACAAGCCATCCTACTGATGAAAGTCAGTTGCCAATTACGTGCCATCCATTGAGCAAGCTTTTCAAATTATCCAAATTAATTGATAAGTACTTATAGGGAAATGAAAATCCAGGAGCTGACCCAGTGCATTGTCATTCTGCCTTGAATAGTTTTACCTAATTGACTATCCGATTAGGCATCATATATTAATGATAAGTGATCAGTATGAATATAGGAAGCTTGCTTTATCTACACAATTAAAGGTTTACTTTCATATTCTGCTCCAGCAACTGTTTCCATTGTTCTCATTAAACAAATCTGGAACTGAAACAAGAGTAGATGGAATTATTGCAATTTTATCTCCATCCTACTGGTTTTCAAGACCATCTCATCCTCCAATTCTCTAAAAACAATCTCCAAAAGTGTGCTTCCCAATTATTTTTTAAGGATTCATGGGGATCCAGATTATTATTCTCTTCTGTTTAGATCCATTTCGTCCATTTTTTTTCTTTCCAAAAACAAGTATATAAAATAAAAATGGTTTGCAACATCTTTCAATCGAAAAATACTATCAATCAGTTGTTTAGCTCATGGGTGTCAAACTTGATTGTGTCATATGATGTGTCATGACATTTTTTTGCCTTTGCAGATCTGGGGTGGGTGTGGCCTGTGTGTGACTCATCCGGCACATGGGCCACTATTTTGACAGGCCTGGTTAGTTAAAAATATAGAATAGATGCCCGAATTTTTCCATCTGCTTTTTTAAGTGGATAATTGATGAACATCCAGAAGTGGAAATATATTCAACATTTATATTTAATAAGCAACAGTATCTTTTGAATTATTAGCTCTGAATTTCATGAGTAATTTATGGTTTAAAATAAGTATGTAAGGAAGATGGTGGGAGAACTATACTTTTAGACTTGTAAGATTGTTGTCAGCTTTACCACATAGAGCAGACAAGAAACGTGATCTATTATCCAAAGCACCTGAGGGCAGGACAAGGAGGAACCTGTGGATCCAATCTAGAATTCCTGACAGGAGAAGAATCCATCTCTGGAATGGCTTGCCATCACTTGAGATTTTCAAGAAAAGACTAAACAACCATTTGTCCAAGAGCAGGGTGTCCTATTCTAATAGAAGGTCAGACTAGAAGATCTCTAAGGTCCCTTCCAAATCTGTAATTCTATGTTCTATTTAAAAGAAAGAAATAAAGCTCCCCATAGATACATTTACTGATTTATTTATTGGAATATCAAGCTTGAAAATAATGAATGTGTAATCTATTTAATTTTAGCAATTAAAATAATAAATTGCCCAACTTTGGATGGGGATTGTACTAAAACTTGGATGTGTGGCTAACCTCATGCATTCAAACATATTGGGCATTAAAGTAAGATTCTCCAACTTAATACTCATTGCAAGTTCTAGGAAATCATGCATTTGAAAAGCATTACATTGGAAAAGTCTACACTGTAGTAAATTATTAGACAGATGGTATATTGCCCTTAAATATTTTTGAACACTCTAAATGAATACAACTGAAAGTAAAAAAAAAATATATGCAAAGTCTAGATAACATAAATAAAATGTAATTGATTGATAATACTGACTCTTAATCAGAAACATTAATCTTAACTGATTTATTGTTGACCCAGCAGAATATAAGTAAAACTTGATTGTAATATTAACCATGCTGATTATGTCAAAATATACACTCCAGTCAGCACATGCATATTTACAGTTTATATCCAATACTATTAATTGAGGCTACTACTTTTGACTATGAAGTTTCTATATTGGATTTAATGAGTAGTATTAATCATACAAACATCAATATTCTGGTGAACATGCCAAAAAAAAAAAAGATAAGAAATTCTAAACAGGATCAGATTCTCAAAAAGAAAAAAAAATACTGTTAAGTTCTGCAGGGGAAAAAACCCCAACTTCTTGCATTTGTCCAGATATTCAAATGTTTGCTTCTTAATAAAATATCTGGCAAATAAGTGCTGGCATAAATTTTTGACAACATATAGTCTTCAACAGCTCAGCTATGTCATACATGTACAGTGGGGAGTACATAAGTAAAACATCTTCCTTAGACTTTGTATTGCTAATTCAATATTAGTCATAGGAAAAATATTTTTTTTAAAAAATGTCTTTTTATATATACTTACACACACACATACATACACACACACATATCTGTCTCCTAGATGTCTTAACTAATTGGGAGGAACTGAAAAAGGGACCATCTATATTGATGATGGCAAACCTGTGGCACAGAGCCCTTTCTGTGGTCATGCACACCATCACCAGCTGCTCTTCTAGTTTGTGCATGTATGCTGGACAGTTGGTCTTCATGCATGCCAGAAACCCAAAGACCAGCTGGTCAGCGTGTGCATGTGCACATGTTCTGGTTTTGGCAGTCAGTGCCGAAATGGTTTGCCATCACTGACCTATATAGTAGGTCAGTATAGGAGCTGAGGTGGCGCAGTGGTTAAATGCAGCACTGCAGGCTAATTCAGCTGACTGCAGTTCTGCAGTTCGGCTGTTCAAATCTCACCGGCTCAGGGTTGACTCAGCCTTCCATCCTTCTGAGGTGGGTAAAATGAGGACCCGGATTGTTGTTGGGGACAATATGCTGACTCTGTAAACCGCTTAGAGAGGGCTGAAAGCCCTATGAAGCGGTATATAAGTCTAACTGCTATTGCTATTGCTATAGTACAACTTATGCAACAGAGTCCATCAACATTAAGAATTCTTTTAGGGCAATAATGTAGTTTGTTAGCAAATTAACTCCTTTTATTCAGCTACTTTCCTTTTTTATGGTTTTCCTGTTATAATCCACTCAAACGCAAGACTTAAACTTACTCAGATGAATTTGTAAGAAAAGTTATAAACTCAAATCTAAATTAAGTCCATGCTCTTGGGGGGAAAATTATGCCGTTATGCCATAAATGAGCAATTTATTCAAACTGTTCATGATCACAATTAGATAACATGCAGCATTGGCAGCAAGGCTGAATGATTCGTTAAATCCAATATCTCAAAGAGGTTTGTCAAGTGTGGAGAAGTGTGAATGTGTATATCCAATCTGCCAAATCTTAAAGCAAATTTGTCTTAAGGTATTGTGCACAGGTATTATACTCATGATGCACACCTTCCAAAGAAAAACTTGCAGAGACTGAATCACCTGAAATGCTGCACAGACTTTATAAACAATATCCACTACTTACTTCTTTTGTTATAGTATTGATAGGATTCACCAACAACTTAAATGTAAATCATTTCAAAGTTCAGTCTAGGGAAATGGTAGTAGCTAGTAGGATAGGGATGCAGAAAGTTCTACATCAATCATTGAAGAGGAACCTCAATCAATGACAAGATATATAACAAGAAAAGGAAAGGGGAAATATTCCCATAAACTCCCCCCAAATAATTTCCCAGAGCAACATTATTGCACTATTAAAATACAATGATTGTATTTTTGTATTAATTGTATTTGTGTCATAATAAATTAGTTAAATGAATATATAATTTATTACTTAAACAGCAATGAATATACTGTAAGGTAAATTGAATAAATATATCTAACTAGTAGAAGGTTTGAACAACTAATAAAACATTTTAGAAATTCCTGAGGCTCCTAGGAATTAATGAGCATTTTGGAGAAAACTCAACAAACAATTAAGCTATTAATAGAAGTTTCTAACCCGAGATAATGGATTTAGAGTATACTTGGTTGAAGAACACATCATAAATCTAATACAATGGAAAGAATGAAATACTATCATCTCTCAATATTTAGATTTCACTCCATGTTCAAGGAAAGTAGAACTAGAAACATCAAAAAGAACACCTTCATGCACACAGTTATAGTGTTGACAATACTAGACCCTCAAATTAATGTAATATTAAAGACATACAATATTCATTAATCTGGCCAATACATCTGATCTGCTCTTGAAAACAGAAGGAAGTCATGGAGTATAAATTTAGCAATGAATTACTTCATTTATCTGCTTGCTGTCTAAATAAATGCATCTTCCAATCCCAACACAGATGTTAAGGAAAGATAAACATACATAACTATATTTTAGAATAATTCCAATGTAACTAATCAAAGGGGAAGTTATTATAAATGTAAAACTAAATTCTGCTCAAGCCCTTAAAATTGAGCATTGGTGAACTATGATCATAGAACATGCATTTCAATTATAAATAGATGAAAATTTGTTAACACTTACTTCCCTCATAGTCATGTACAAAAATAATTTATAGCAGCTCTTCAGAATGAAATGTTGAATTCATAATTTTCTTTTGAATACAATAAATTTATTGGTCATTACAAGAAGTGACATCTTTCTGAGTTTATACATTCATAGAAAGTCAGTTCAAATTGATCTTTTATAATATGATTAGGTCATCTAATTTTAATGCCGATACTTCCAGAAATCTACTGTCCTTTATTGTATATCATAACTATTTAGTCAAACTAAAATGACTACATTTAGTTTGATCCTTGTCAACATATGTCAACATATGTCAACATATGCAAAAAAAGAAGAAGGGAAACATTAAAATGTCAAAAAAATTGGCTCAGAAAGGGGTTCTTTTGGTTTCTTTTCAATGATATTAGAAACTATCCAAATCAATCTTAGAAAGTATCCTAATCAAAGAAAACTAATCAAAGAGATATTAAATCTCTCAGGCCATCTCTCTTTGCCACTATATCACTGAATAACAACCTACCCTTTTTATTAGTTGCTAGCTGATAACCTGGTGCTGCCCAGGTATTTATTTATCATAACCCTCCTTCCATGAAGGCAGCTGCAATTTCTAATGTTGGATTTTCTCCTTACCAGAGCAAGCCCCCTTGTGGAGTACAGTGAAGCCATTACTATGGCAGCTCCATAGCTCTGTACAGTAGAAGCCATTTTAAGGCAGAACAGGCTCTTAACAGAACACAATATGTATATTGTGAATACCAGGTACGTGCAGTCATGGGAGGCAGGGAAGGCAGAGTCTCACCACTGTCATCATGAAAAGAAAAGAAAATGTAAAAGGAAAAAGGCGAGAGCTGAGGTCAGGCTGAGCTAGTTGCTGACAGAGTCACCGTGGATGACTCTGCTTAGTGCTTAACTGTTTAAAAAAGCTTCTAAAAAAGTGCCCTCTACAGGAGGAGGCAGGAGAATGCCGTGCCTCATCTAGTCTGTCTGACTTGAGGCGTTTTATGATCACTCGAGCAGAGTTAAGCAAGGGTTAAAAGCTGAAAAATTCCTGACATAGTTGAGGCACATCATTCTTCTGCCTTATCCTGTAGAGGGCGCTTTTTTAGAGGCTTTTTTAAACAGTTAAGCAGAGTCATCCACGGTGACTCTGGCAGCAACTAGCTCAGCCTGACCTCAGCTCTCGCCCTTTTCCTTTTATATTTCTTTTCTTTTCATGATGGCAGGCAAGAGCAGAGTTGAAATCATCTCTGAAACAGCTGGAAAAAGTATGTGTGGGTCGGAGGGAGGGGGTTCTCTGAACTAATCAATATTTCCACGACTGGTTCTCCGAACTACTCAAAATTTCTGCTAGCAATTCTCCAGAACCTGTCAGAACCTGTTGAATTTCACTCTTGGGTTACATCAGGAAAATACCTGTGTTGCTAAGCACCCAGCCCCTCTGTTGCTAAGCACTCAGCCCCACCCCTGTTCCTTGCTGCACAACCAATGCAGGAATACAAGGAAGGCATGGACCAGCAGGCCAGAATTGGGTACTAAGCTGATGTCTCTGAAGGTATCAAAGGATGCCATACCTTATTTGAGGTGTGGCTTTCCTTACATGTCTCTTTTGTATATGTTTGGAATGGTTTATCCAGCTCTTTGCTTGGATCAAATTAAATGCTGATTCTTTCTCAAGCCTCTGCTTAAGTTCTTCTTTTGGCCTATCGTTGACTTAAGTGCATCACCAAACCCTACAGCACCATAACTCGTGACACAAATGTCATAAAATTAATTTGTTATACTCTATAACCAGCTATATGAAAAACAATCTTATATTGACTAATCTTCAAAGTGACAAGCCTTCTGCCACCAGAGATCAGGATGGAGGTGATCCTGCTGGCTTTTTTCATAAGACCTCAAGATCTAATTCTATGCCTGGGCCTGAACTCCACAATGGGTGAAGGGATCCATCTCCTAACTGTTTGAGCAGCTAAGGGTTGTGTGATATTTTCCTTGGCTGCCATGTGTTTTAATTTAAACTGTTTCCATTTTTATTTTAATATTGTTCCCTGCTCAGAGTAACTTATTGAGATGGATGGCTATACAAATTGATTACATGAACGGATTTTTTTAAAAAAATTAATTAAATCCCTTTGCTTCATTCTCTAGATTAACTTCATTCTTAAAATTAATTCACAGATTTCATTGTTTGGCCAGCAAAGCTAAATAGCCATGATTAATGTGATGCGACTACCTATGAATAGAATATACAAAAGGCATTAAGGGTTGTTAAATATATATCTTTCAACTGCCATGTAAAAAAAAAAAGGAAGAAAAACAGCTGGACATCATCACTTCCACACCTCTGTCAACATCTATTTCAGAGGAGAAGTTTACACAAGCGAGCATTGCTGAATTCAGCAGTAAAAGGTGGCTAACCATACAAATTCTAAACAAATGCATTAAGACAGCTAGTTACCATTTCAGGAAACCATGGAGCAGGAAGAGGGTGAAGTGACATGAAAATATTAACATAGCTGATTTTAAGAACTTCCCTACACAAGTCCTTTTTACTGGATCAGAAGGCAGCAATTTCAATTATGATTTTTTTAAAAAGATACAGCTTCTACAGTAACTGATGTTGGACCTGGAAAATGGATTTGAGGCTTAGAAATTATACTAGGACAAACTGACACTCTTTGACACTGAATATTTCTGCGTATAACATTATCAAGATATTCTTAAACATTATTGTACGTTTCAATATGAACCTGACATGTACTTAAAGGTTCTTTATAATATGAACTCTTCCTCCATCACAGACTTCATGCCATTTGATAAGAAACCACATATAACATTTCAAAGAAATTTCAACTGCAGTTTTACATATACATTATTTTATTTTATTCGTTTATTTAAAATATTTATATAGCCACTCATCTTATAAGGGGGCTGCCAAATGTTAAAACTGCATACAAAATCATATTAATATCACTTACTATCCCACTAACCTGGGAGCAAGATCCACTGAATATGTTTGTGAACAGATACATATAGGATGTATCTACCGTGTTTCCCCAAAAACAAGACAGGGTGTTATTTTCTTTTGACCACCAAAATAAGCACTTGGCCTTATTTTCGGGGAGAACTTATTATTTTTGAGGTGCAGGAGACGGTGAGTGTGGCCATCTCACGGCTGCTGATGTGTTGCAATATTTTCAGGGAGGGCTTATTTTAGCACATGCTCTCAAAAGCGTGATTGGGCTTATTATCGGGGGAGGTGTTATTTCAGGGAAACAGGGTAGATCAGTGGTGGGTTTCAACTTTTTTTACTACTGGTTCGCTTCTGCGCAGAAGCATCCCGCAGGTGGGCAGAGACTCCCGCCGCCACCAGTCCCAGTTCACCCGATCCGGGAACAACCCACCTCTGATCTAGATGCATTAGAATGAGCCATCCTCCATTTAAAATTCTGCACCTTTAGAAAAGCATCTGAATGTAAATCCCGTGATCATTGGGATGCTGCATAAGTGGTCATAAGTGTGGGAAATGGTCATAAGTGGGAAAATGGTCATAAGTCACTTTTTTCCATTGTAACTTTGACTTGTCACTAAGTGAATCTTTGTAAGCTGAGGACTACCTGTATGTAACTATGCTGCAAGTACATATCTACAAATACAGATCCTGCATAATGTTATCAGATTTCATTTAGTGTCTCCTTCCCAATTACAACTATTTAAATTGCATTCAATATATCAACAGTTAAATTAATTGTCATATAATAAGCTTATCTACTGCTTTACATGTTAATTAAAAGTTAAGTAAGAAAGTAGATTTAGCTACTAATAGGTACATTTAAAAAGTCTTACCAATAAGTTTCCAAATGCTATCCATGAAAGTACTAATACCAATTAATGTAGAATTATTCCCAGCACAGAAATTCTGCATGGCTTTAAAGTAATATTTATTCTAAGGTAATATAATAATTCTCAGGTTCAAGATATAACATACATAACAACAGAATTGGAAGGGACCTTATGGGTCATCTAATCAATTTTATATCTTTCATTACCAAGAAATGCCATTCAGGTTAAAAAAATTATTTACCTGAACTTTTTTTTTGTCAGTCTCACGAACAAAAAATAATGCATTTCTCAAGATATTCCATTTAACTGTATTATTTTGAGCAAATTTCTGAATTTGTGATAACAGGATAATTAGAAAGATCAAACCTATTAGAAATTGTAATATGATGGTAATTCAAAGTTTGAGACCTTCAACAAATTCCCATTTCTGGAACTTCCTATATTTTAGTATTCAATGAAATACTTCAACTTTAAAAAAATAAGTGTCCTCATTACTGACTACTTCAATATTTGTTATTTTGAACTGCAACATGAATAATTATTGATGGAACTACTTGCTCATCATTTTAGATGAATACCACTAAATAAAGGCCAGAGATTTCCAAAATTATGCTTTAAATGCTGTGAGAACCTTAATGCCAGTTTGACCTTATTCCTGAACCTTAAACCTTGTAAAACTTTCTGGAAATTCTAATCTTTGAATGAATCTGGCAAAGATTTGCTATTTGTGGACTTAATTTCTAGACTTGACTAGATTACAATTTGCTTTTTAACTATTCTTCCTCAATTTTGCCCTCAACTTTTGCCCACTTTTGGTCAGCATGATAGAAAAAAGATGGTGAGACTCTAGAAAGAGTACAGAATAAGAGCAACAACAATGATTACGGGACTGGAGGCTAAAAGAATACTTCCGTGAACTGTGTATGGCTAGTCTAATGAAACAAAAGGACTGGGGGTGACATGATGGCGGTTCCACCACAAAACCGCGTTCGACTAAAACGTGCTCAATGAAACCGCGTAGCTGACGTCATCACAGGGCGACAACAGCGCGGAGACAGAAGCACGCTGTAAATGCTAAACCTAAAATTAACCCCTAAACCTAAACCTAACCCCCCTAAACCTAATCCTAAACCTAACCCTAAACCTAACCCTTAACCTAACCCTAAACCTAACCCTAACCCTAACCCTAACCCTAACCCTTAACCTAACCCTAAACTTAATCCTAACCCTTAACCTAACCCTAAACCTAACCCTAACCCTTAACCTAACCCTAAACCTAATCCTAACCCTAAACCTAACCCTAAACCTAACCCTAAACCTAACCCTAAACCTAACCCTTAGTTTAAGTTGAATCGGCTTGCTTTCAAAGCGCTATTTAAAGCGCCCTTCTTTCTCCGCGCTCGCTGTTGTCGCCCTGTTGATGACATCAGCGACGCGGTTTAATCGGGCACGCTTTAGTCGAGCGTGGTTTTGTCGTGCCACACATGATGGCTGTCTTCCAATATGGGGCTGCCACAAAGCACCTGAGAGCAAGATAAGAAGCAATGGATGGAAAATAATCAAGAGAGATCCAGTCAATAAAGAGAAGTTGTGGGTGCTCCATCAATAGAGATTTTTAAGGAGACATTGGATAGCCACTTGTCTGAAATGGTATAGGGTCTCCTGCTAGAACAGGGTGTTGGACTATAAGACCTCCGTGGTCCCTTTTTATTCTGTTCTGTTCTGTTCTGTTCTGCGCTGCGCTGCCCTGCCCTGCCCTGCCCTGCCCTGCCCTGCCCTGCCCTGCCCTACCCTATCCTAATTTCAAATGCCTTATTTTGGCTATTGGTAGCAAAACATATTCCTTCTATTTCATTCTGAATTGCCACGTGGAATCATGTGTGCTGCTGTAAGTGCCTAGACTGGAAAACAAAAGAGAAAAAGATACAGATTGAATCCTTAAATCCAATTAAATCTGTTAAGTAATTGAACATTAAATATTTACCATGTGTGAAAAGTTATCTACATTACTTTCATACTGTACCTCTAATTAACTTTTAGTACCAAAGCAAGAGGAATGTCCTTTGCAAGAAACTTCATTCTCTTCTTGAATGGTCAAATGAAAGTGCTGATTTATCACAGGCTGGTAAATGAACTCCTCCGCAGGAAAATTCCAGCAAGTAAAGGATGAGAGAAAGAAACAGTGAAGTAAATCAATAATGAGGAAGGAACTAACTTTGAAATGGTTGTCAACCAGCATCTTCTTACAGCCCAGCTATTGATTGCTACCTTTGAACAACTAACAGCAATCAGAAATAATAAAGTAAGCAAGCAAGCTTAAAAGTCTTCTTTTAACTCTGTTCAGTAAAAGTGTGTTATTGCAAATGAATAATAAACAGAGATTGGCTTCTGGAGACAGTTGCTTAAGTTGTTTGTGAAATAAAAAAAGACACTCAACTTTTAAGCAAATTAAATGTCAATCTGATAGATATACAGTAAAAAAAGAAAAAAAATCACAAAAACCTCCAATTAGGTCAAATTTTGCTCCCCATAATTCTTAATAAAGCTAATGGAATATGATAATCTTCACAGAAAGTAGTAGTACATAAGATTTGAGCCAGTTACTCCATTCTGAACTTAGGCAAACTGATTGGTGTAATAACAATCAGAAAGAACCACAGTTGGCACAGTGGTTAGAATGCAGTATTGCAGTCTCATTCTGCTGACTGCCAGCTGCCAGCAGTTCAATTGTTACTGACTCAAGGTTGAGAGAAAAGGAAGGAGAGAGGGTAGGAAGGGAAAGATGAAGAGTAGGAGCAAAGGAGAGGTAAGGGAAGAAGGAAGGGGAAGGAAGGAAGTAGAGAAGGGAGAGAGGATGAAAAGAAAGAGGTAAGGAGAGGAGAATGGAAAGGAGAGAAAGAGGAGGAGAGAGGGTAGGAAGGGGATGAGGAAGAGCAGGAGTAGGAGAAAGGTACAGGAAGAAGGAAGGGAAGGGAGAGGAGGAATGAAGAATGCAGAGAAGGAAGGAAGGGAGAAAAGAAAGGGAAAATAAGGTGGTGTTATAACGGGAGGAAGGAATGGTAAATAAAGCAACCCAAACTGTATATTATAACCTATTAAATGAAATAATAAATGTATAAGAATGATAAATGCTAAAATACTTGTAACCAAATGACATGCTATATGTAATGATGGCTTTTTTTCTGCTTTGTTTTTTGTTTTTGTTTTTGTCTTTTTTTTTCTTTTCATTGTTGTGGGTATGTGTTGTCTATGTAACAAAATAATAATAATAAAAAAAAAATTATATAAAAAGAAAGGTTGACTCAGCCTTCCATCCTTCCGAGATCAGTAAAATGAGAACCCAGATTGTTGGGGGCAATAGGCTAACTCTTTAAACTGCTTAGAGAGGACTGTGAAGAGGTATATAAGTCTAAGTGCTATTGCTATTGCTAACAAGTGGGCAACAAATTGTCCCCTCAGAATGTGTTTTCTTTTCTCTTCCAAAGTACCACTTAAGTTACTCCAAATGAAAATAATTATCTTTATATATTTCCAGTTTTATCAAAGCAAATTTTCCATAATGGGGTTGGGGAAAATGACCTATGCAATTGTTAAGGATTGACTTGCTATCTGTTGATAACTGCAAGAGTTTCTGTATTAGCACATAATCTGAGTAAAATATCAGCATTACCTCCAAACTTCATTATTTCCAAAATGTCATGATTATTTCCAGATTAGTAAAATGATGCAAACAATCAAGAAGGCTAATAGCCCCCAAAAAAGTTCATCAACCTTCTGCTTTTTTTTTTTTATTATCAAGAAATGGGGAAAAAGCCTATTTGGCTCAATTCCACATTAACTGTTATCTGTGCTACTACTGCATCACTTAGCTTATCAACAAAAAGAGTGTTTTGATAAGTGTTTTTTAAACATTTTTTTAAGTTTATAAGACAGCATACAAAGAATATACAAAGTAAATAATAGGGAAGTTAGGGAAGGGGAAAGGAAAGAGAAAAGTGGGGAAGAGCAAGGGGGAAAGAAAAAAAAAGGAATTGACTTCTGATTTCCTTTGGTCTAGTACAGTGTTTCTCAACCTTGGCAACTTGAAGATGTCCAGACTTCAACTCCCAGAATTGAGAATTGAAGTCCGGACATCTTCAAGTTTCTAAGGTTGAGAAACACTGGTCTAGTAGAATAAGGCATTAACATCAAACCTCAACTTTTTACTTTTACGTAATAATATAAACCGGAGGTGGTTTTCAGCCAGTTCTTACTGGTTCGGGCGAACCAGTAGCGGTGGCTGTTGGTGGCTCCGCCCACTTGCTTCAACATAATATGTGACCTTCTGTGCATGCGCGCTTCTGCACATGTGCGCTTCTGTGCAAGCATGCTCACATTTGCAAACCGGTAGCAAGTGAATCCCACCGCTGGTATAAACTATCCATTTCTAAAACAACAAACCTACAGTATATAATCAGTAAAACCCCAAATCAAAGTTTCATTTTTTTTCCACCTCAAGCACAAAGTCAAGAAGCGGTTTCCAAGTAGAAATAAAATAAAATACAAATAAAAATATTTGTATTTTTTTCTTTAACCAAAACAATTTAACCATCTCTGCTAACTCCATCCATTGTCTGGATAAGTGCTTTCGATACTTTTAATAAAGCAGATGAAGATATATCTATAAATCGATCTAATCCAAGTGCACGAACATCTTGATGGATAGGTTTTGCTGGGACACAGCAACTTTTAATATTCTAAAACATTACTGATTGTTCTGGTTTAAAATGTGACCAATTTTAAAACTGCATCCTCAACTTGGACATAGTTTTGTTTCAAATGACCTGGGTTCAGGAGGAAGGGGATCTCAAGTGTTTTTTCTCCATTTTGATGGGTTTTCACAAGAAACAGCAAGAGAAGTAAGTTATGTCATAAAATATATTTTACAACATTACTAACATAACCAAATGCTAGACTTCGACATCCTTATTAAAAATTAGAATGGCTTGATAAAATGAATATAGAAAGAAAGAAAGAAAGAAAGAAAGAGAGAGAGAGAGAGAGAGAGAGAGAGAGAGGGAGGGAGGGAGGGAGGGAGGGAGGGAGGGAGGGAGGAAGGAAGGAAGGAAGGAAGGAAGGATGGAAGGAAGGGAGGGAGGGAGGGAGGAGGGAGAGGGAGGGAGGGAGGGAGGGAAAGATAAAGGAAGGAAGGAAGACCATGCCTTTAAAACTGCACATTATTGACTTTCACATACTTTTGAATTCATATTTACAAACTGGATCTGGAGAAATTTGGACCAATTCTTCATCAATGGACCCCTCCTATTAATCATTCAACAGTGTAGTACACATATACAGTGGTTCACACCATTGTTTTATACTTTATGTACACTTGTAGTTCTACTTTTCAGGTTCTGCTGTGTAAATTATGATTATTTTTTAGTTGGAAAAAATAACTTTTCAATTATGCCTATCATTTCTCCAGGTTTGTCTCTCTTCCCGCCATATGCAGTAGAGGTGGGTTGCTCCTGGTTCAGCCCAGTTCGGCTGAACCAGTAGTGGCAGTGATGGGAAGTTTTCCCCGACGCACACACGAGCGAACCAGTAATGAAACCAGTACAAACCCACCACTGATATGCAGGTACTACAGTTCTTTCTGACACAGCTGCAGCTCTGAGAAAACTCTGTGGGTTGCATGCAGTGCATGGAAAACAGATGGAAAAATCTATTAAATATGGGGCTGTCTCAGTAACAATACTGATATCAAGAACTTGAATTAAAAACAAGCAATGTTATTGTTTATTTGTACTGTATGGTATGGTATGGTATGGTATGGTATGGTATGGTATGGTATGGTATGGTATGGTATGGTATGGTATGGTATGGTAAGGTATGGCATGGCATGGCATGGCATAGTATGTATGTATGTATGTATGTATGTATGTATGTATGTATGTATGTATGTATGTGGAAAGTCATTCTTTTCATGGAATCATATACTTTTTTCTTTTCTTTTTTAACAAAAAACAAGTGACATTCCTTGTATCCTTTATGGGAAAAAACCCTGGATTTTGTCTATAGAAACCTATCAAATTTTCTCCCTCGTTTAAATTGCTGTTATATTAAGACTACTAAACTTCATAAACTGTTTGAGATGGTCAGAAGACTAAATAAAGTTTCTTAATCTGTTACACTGAAACATAAGTAATGAGGCAAAAGGAAGAAAATGATGATCTGTAGATTTGATGATTGAGGCAGACTCGGATTAAATGAGAGTCTGAAAGGACTTGTACGGCATCCAAGAGGGAAGAGAGACGATAACTGTAACTATCTGTGGAAAAGAAGATCATGCATATATTTCTTAAATTCTGTTTTTCTTCTCTTTTATGTTGTTTGTCTTCATTTGAATTTAATGACCCCTTAATCCCTTGTGGGGTGGAATCTGGGCAACTGAATGGAGATAGCAGAATGTTTTAATGGCCAGATGCCCTTCCTGTCGCCAATGCGGAGTTTTGTTCAGCAGATCTATATTCTCATTGTGCCCAGAGAGAGAAATATCTGCCTCTACCTAGGATCGAACTCACGGCCTCCTGATTGTGAGGTGACAGCTTCACCTTTAGGCTACCACACCACTCCTTCTCTTTTATGTTGTTCTTACTTGCATATTAAACTTGTATGCCACCCATCTCACAGGAGAAATACTCTAATGGATTTATTGACATTCAACTAAAATGCTCTACAAATGTTAAAACAATAAGCAAGGGTCATAAAATTCAATTAAAATAAAACTAACCAGGGTAGAAAGAAGAACGGAACAAAGAGAGGATCTGAAATGGTATCTATCCTGTTGTGACTCAGCAGACATTTGCTGTGAGTTGAGTCGAGATGCAGGAATAACAATGCAGCTGGGGCTCGTTAGTGTGGTCTTCTGGAAATAAAAGGACTGATGGTGCCATGCCCTGGTTGCAGAAGTCAACGTTCATCATTCATTCGTGGTGCATCATTCATCGGTCGTGGTTTGTTTGTGAGAGGCACTTGGATAAGTGGTTTGCTTTCTTTCTGAACACCTGGTTTTGCCGTAAGAGATCTTTGTTTTTGCATTCTGTTATCTTCTTGCCAGAGACTTTATTTATGTTTATTTTGGGCTCGCAGTCAGTGGAAGCCAGGATTGATAAAGTTATTTCCTTTTAAGTCTGTCTGCCTGTCTTCTGTGAACGAGCGAAGAAGGGGGGACAAAACACTATCCCATTAGCTATATCTAGTGCAGGGGTGGGTTCTGACAGGCACTATTACCAGTTCACTTATGGGTGTGCTGCACGCACATGCGCAGTGCAATAAAAATTGTTCTGCGCATGTGCAGAAACAAAAAACAAGACAGCAGCTCCTATGGCACCGCCCAGAGAACCGGTTCAGGGTCGTGGCAGGCCTGGGTCACTGCCGGTTCCACCAACCCAGGCTGCCAAACCACTACCGGTTCATCTGAACCGGTCTGAACTGGTAGAACCCACCACAGATCTAGTGCCACACAACCGTGCAAATCTTATCTGGGGTTGGGGCATGAAGTTCAAGAGGGCAGGAACAAAATAAGAAAAGGCTCTTCTTCTGGACACTGCCTGCCAGAATTCCTTGGCAGATAGGCTCCAATGCAGTGGTGGGATTCAAAAGGTTTTACTACCAATTCTGTGGGTATGGTTGGTGGGCATGGCAGGGGAAGGTTACTGCAAAATCCCCATTCCACTAAACTGCTTTACAGCTCCCTTCTCCCGTGCAAGAGCAGCGGAGTCAGCCAGAGGTGGTATTTGCCGGTTCTCTGAACTACTCAAAATTTCTGCTACCAGTTCCTCAGAACTGGTTGAATACCACCTCTGGTTCAATGCCCCTTCTCCCAGTGCGGTGGAGCAAGCTAATGCTCACTGTCTAGAGCAAGATCTTTTCTCACTACTGAGATGCATTTTGTTGATTAGGGCCTAATGACTTGAGTTACTTTATTCTTTCCTTTTATAATTTATCTTTTATTGTCTACAAAAAATGTGAATAAATATAAATTTTAAAAAGATGTGCAAGTATGTAAATCTAATTAACATTTTATTAATTTGAACCTGCATAATTTAGTGCCCCTAGAAAATCATTAGTCAAGAACTTATTTTTATCTTTCGTATCTCAGTTCTGCGCTTAACTATCTTTCATTTCTGTATGACATATTTAGATTTAACTGATTGTACTCATGAATATTATAAGCAAGAAACCTCAGGCTCTATAATGCTACTGATCTTAGACAAGTTGATATATCGTACATACAGAAAAATGGAAAAAAGCTAAACCAGTAAGAAGTAAATTAGTCTGCTTCAGGTTCATGTTACTTAATTGAATATATCTCAATATATTCTGTTTTGATAGACAAGATAAATATTTCTGAATTTTCGTGACAGTGCCTAGCCAATTTAATAACAATAGAAATAGCATTTAGAATGGAATGGAATGGAATGGAATGGAATAGAATAGAATAGAATAGAATAGAATAGAATTCTTCATTGGCCAAGTATGATTGGACACACAAGGAATTTGTCTTTGGTGCATATGCTCTCAGTGCACATAAAGAAAAATAACATAGAATACATTCATCAAGAATCATAAGATAGTGATAGTCATAGGTAACTAATAAGCAATCAGGAAAAAAAACTGTCCTTGTGTCTAATTATTCTGGTGTGCAACACCCTGTAGCATCATTTTGAGGGTAAAAGTTGAAACAATTTATGCCCAGGATTTGAGGGATCTGTAGATATTTTCACAGCCCTCTTTTTGACTTGTGCAGTGTACAGGTCCTCAATGGAAGGCAGGTTGATAGCAATTTTTTTTTTTGCAGTTCTAATTGTCTGTTGAAGGCTGTGTATATATTACACATATATACCGCTCCCTAGTGCTTTACAGCATTCTCCGAACAATTTGCAAACTCTGTCAGCATATTGCCACAACAATATGGATTCTCATTTTACCAACCTCAAAAGGGTGGAAGGCTGAATCAACCTTGAGCCAGTAGGATCAAAGTCCTGGCAGTGAGCAGAGGTAGCCTGCAATACTGCATTCTACCCACTGTGCTACCATGGCTCTTCAGCAACTACATCCACCAAGACATCTCAGACATTTTTAATATGGCAAACTTTCCTGATTTATTTATTCTATCTACATCATCTCAGGAGAGTCAGAGTCAATATATATATATATATACATATATACATATATACATATATACAATATATGTATATATATACATATATACATATATACATATATACATATATACATATATACATATATACATATATACATATATACATATATACATATATACATATATACGTACGTACGTACGTACGTACGTACGTACGTACGTACGTACGTATGTATGTATGTATGTATGTATGTATATGTAATTAGTTACAGGCAGTTCTAAAAATCTGTTAAAGTTTCATGAGATAATCCTGCTTGGATGCTTCCCTCTCTATATAAACATCAATTTCCAGCAGACACATTCCTAACATCACTTGAGATACAGTTCAGGTTAGCTGCATTATCTGCACAAAATGAGTATTACTGGTCTATTAATCAGCATAATGGGGGGTGAAATTCTAGATTTGGCAATATTTACACCATGGAAAAATTGAAAAGGTTCCAAGGTTCCAAAGGTTTTTGAACAAGTATTGAACGGGAAAGAGAAGATACTCTCACATCTCACAACAGATCTATACAAATTTATTTTCATAAAATTAGTGTAAGGAAACATCACTTTAGCAGGAATTTACTCCCAGAATCTGTTTCAGAAGATGAACAAAAGCAACATAAAAGTCGTCTCAATAATGAATCAACATTTGAAGGAGGAGCCAACATCACAATGATACGGACCTGCGGTCTCGATGCTCTGAGACTGCAGCTGATACTTTTGCTGCTGGGTGGTCCAATCGGACCTAAACCGTTCCTCAGAGATGGTAAACAGGAAGAATATGTCTTGCTGATCTCAGGGACATCGCAAAGTCCCTGATCGATGCAAGAGAAGTTCTTCAAGCTGGCAACAAAAAATCTAGCCAAGGCTGATGAAGTTGGGGTGGCTCCAAAATGGAAAGATATGGAAAGAGAAAGTGTTTCCAGCTGGTGAAGAATTTTTACCGTTTTAAAAAGACTGCTTATAAAAAACTTAAAATTAATTTAAATTGGAGAACAGAAGAAATAAGTGGCAGAAGTGGCTACCTATTAGTCTCCGAATCCGCTTCAAGGTGCTGGTCACTACCTATAAAGCCCTACATGGCATCGGACCTGGGTACCTGAGAGACCGCCTCCTGCCGATTACCTCTCTCAGACCAATTAGATCGCAAAGGCTGGGTCTCCTCCGGATTCCATCTGCCAGCCAATGTCGGCTGGCGACTCCCCGTGGGAGAGCCTTCTCTGTTGCAGCTCCGGCCCTCTGGAACGAGCTCCCTGTTGAGATCCGGATCCTTACTACCCTCCTGGCCTTCCGCAAAGCCACCAAGTCCTGGCTGTTCCAGCAGGCTGGGGGGAGCTGAGAAGCATCTACCTCCATAGAAATTGTGAATGTTGGTTTTGTTTTTAATATGCTGTCTTTGTCTTGTTCCCCCCTTTCCCTTGTCTTTTGTGAGCCGCCCAGAGTCCTCCGGGAGTGGGCGGCATACAAGACAAACAAACAAACAAACAAACAAACAAACAAATAAATAAATAGAATTAAATTTGGAATGATTTTGGACAGTGGGTTATCTTACTTTTTAAATGCTACTTTCATGGGTGGAATTTATGCAAGCCTTTAAAATGAATGGATTAACTTTTCTTCTTTTATTTTCTTTTTTTATTATTCTCTGTAACCTATGGACTAAAATTTTTGTCTTCCATTACTGTGGGTGTTCTCCTAACTCATTCAAAAATTGATCTTTTTTAACTTGAAATACAAAAAAGAAACAAAGAAACAAGGAAAATTGCAACAAAAACACTGCTACTCAGAGGCTGGAAGATTTGTGTTTTGGAAACTAAACACTCTTATTTTTCTTACTGATTATTTTGGCTTGGCACTACAAGGTTTCACTGCTTGGTTATAGAGAGTGATAAGAAGGAAAGCATACAGATGTCCCTTTGAAGTATATCTTTAACCAGAGAAAAGTGAAAACAAAATGTTATTGTGAATCTATGCCTAATCTTATTAACCTTCCAAACTAGAGCAGCTGTGTTTGTTAGCTGGAGATAATGGAGGGGTAAGATAAATGGAGGGGTAATTTACCCCAGATGGCAAGATACAGAAGAAGGAAAAAAACAATTTATGGATTTAAGGAGAGAAATTTTATTAGCAATATCACTGATAACACTACTGACAATCAAAAATAAGCTGATTAAGGAAACAGAAGAAGGGCATCGAGATTACATGAGAGATTTTATAAGCAAGGAGTTGCTAAAAGGAGTCCATACAAAGTTGATTAAGGAGATGATTAGAGGACTGACACCACAAATGGCAGAAGATACGAGACTGTTTTGCTACTGGAAAGGTACAGGTTGATAGATGGAAGAGTATAATTTAAAACTAGTTAAACTTAGTTAAATGTAGTGATAATAGATATAGTTAAAGAAATAATTGATGTTACTAATGTATACAATGTGTAGTGTCATAATGAGTAATAATTGGATATGAATATTGAATGGTACCCATGAAAGGAAGATTAGAAAGCCCTTTGTATTATATATAAAGGTTAATTAAAAAAAGAACTAAGTTAGATACAGTTAAAGCTTTAATTATTAGAGGGAAAATGTTATGATACAGGATACAGTTAAATAAAGGAGGGGTAAGGATAACAATGTACATATAGATATGGGTATAACATAAGGAAACTGGATGTAAATTGTAAACAGTGATTTGGAAAGGAGGATTTGAAAATTTTGTTATTAAATATTATGGATGTTTAGCTAGAATAGGACCTAAGGATTCAGTGTGAATGGAGGATTTTAGAAATAGTAAATGAAAGGCCAGTATGTGGTTATGTATTAAATCTTGGTATATTTTACGATGAAGTACGTTTAAATAATTATAGTCAAATGAAAATGGAGATATGATGATGGTAACATGTATAAATATCTGAGTTAAAATACTTGAGTTAATATGAATTATGTTTGTTGACTGTGGAAGAGATGCACGAAAGTCTTTTTGTAACCAACTGATACACATTCTACATCATGTGTTGTGTTTGTTTTGGAAATAAAAAAAATATTAAAAAAATAATGAATCAACATTTGTCTTTAGCAACTCAGTTGAAATGAAGTTTTCTCTGTGGCTCATTTTTAATTGTAAAATGAGTTTAATTGTAAAATGAGTTGGCAGCCTCAGATGGAAATGGAAGTGACTTATTTGCAATATAACTATCCCATACAATTTGTTCACCTTGTTTGGGAATGATTAGAGTTCTTGGAAATGGGGCAAAAACCGTGATTTCTATGGTGGTCCTTCTTTAATGGAACCAAATCCCTCTGGAGGTCAGACTTGACTGGAACCAAATTTGATGGCTCTTTGATAAGCTGCCAAGATATAAATTTTCATCAGGGAATATGAAAGTTGATATTGCCCAATATGACTTGGTATCATCATATTGTTATGTTATGATATGTTGTGTTTTAATACAACTATGAATTGTATAATTTTGGTGGTAAATAATTGAATACACAAGGAAATAAATGAATACAGTAGCATCACAAAAATATAAATATATTTTATTCAGACTCAGTAGAAATCATACTATGTTGCTAAGCAGGAATTTTAGAGAACACAAATACCACAAAACTGCAGAAAGCATAGGAATGATTTCCTTTTACTTTGCTACCAAAGATTCTTAAAGTGAACAATTTTCAAAATACCTGGCCATTCATTGAGTAGGAATAGCACTTTAGTATCACTTATATACCGTTTCATAGTGCTTTACAGTCCTCTCTAAGGGGTTTACAGCATCAACATATTTCCCCCAACAATCTGAGTCCTCATTTTACTGACCTTGGTAGGATGGAAGGCTGAGTCAACTTTGCCAGCAGGATTGAACTGCTAGCAGTTGGCAGAGTTAGCCTATAATACTGCATTCTAACCATTGCACGCCACTGCTGTTATGATGTTAGGAGGGGTGTTAGGAGTGTTAGGAGTTGTAGTTCATTAACTTATAGATGGCCATGTGATTCATTCCTGTTTTAACAGAATGTTACCAGATTTTAAAGCATTTGTTTTGTTATACGTGTTAGCAAAGTTTTGCAATTAAGCAATTATAAATGTTAAGAGTACTGCAATTTTTAAGTATCATTTAATGGCATGTCAATTACCCTGTGCTGTCATGATAAAATAAATCCATAATGCACCTGTATAACTAGGACTATGATGCAAATATGAAAACACTCTGGCAACAACAAACTATATAATTGGTTTTGGAAAGTTCGGAATCATTCTAAGGTACAGAAGGTTCAATGAGATAAATAAACAAGTTAGGAAAACAAAGCTGCATTTTTTTCCTAGCTCTAAAAGTAGCTCCACTATGGGACACCAAACAAATTTTTAAACTGTTGTACCTTCAAAAAACGGAGCCCCTCGCAGGACGGAGATGGTGTTCTGGCCTAGGCTTCACAAAATGATGAAGCAGACTCCTTCTCCCGACAAAACCCATTTTTATAAAGCTAATGTGAATTCCTCTCATTCACATCCAGCAAAGTCCCAGCAAACAGTCTTTCAAGGATGAATTTACAATCACAGACCTTGGAGAGCTGCCAAGCAGATATCTTCCAAACACAATACTATACAAGAAAATACTTGGCAAAGAGTCTCTGAGAGTCACGAACAAATCTTCACACTAGTTAAATGAACAAATTGTCTCCTGCAAACTCCACTCCCCTTTCGCTCCCCTTTATTCCCTATGGGAGGGGCCATTCACCGTCCACCTGTGCCTTTATTCCTGAGTCGGCCCTTGTTCCTTAACTATACTTTTCTCCTGGCACCTCGGAACACACACATCAGGAACAGGCTCCAGCTGTTCTTCTACCCCACTGATGTCCGACTCCGAAGGCAGCTGATAACTGTCGGATGACCCTGGCTCCATCTCTGGCTCTGATGTAGAGCACTCATCGGAGCCTTCCTCAGACTCCAGGATTGGCCCATGTTCCTCCCCAACCTCTTCACTGCCTGCCACTAGCTCCGCTGGCTGCTGACAATCCACAACAGATGGGTGGCTAAGAAGTCTGAAAAAACAACAACTAATTATTCTGCTAATAGACATAATTCTAATCCCAATTGTGTTTTTAAAACATTCCAGAGTTTTTAAAAAAACAACACGGTAAGAAAATACATTGACATATTTTCTAGAATTCTTATCTAACCTCTTTGCCATACAAGATATGAAAAGATATCCTCCTTGCTATCCCACTCTCTTTCCTATAGAGATATAGTTGAAGAACTTTTAATGATTTTTCCCCTACATCCCCCTGCTCATTTTTAAACGTTGGTTCTCACACTGATAGAAATTCCACTAGTAGTTTAAAAATAATGATCTGATCCATAGTAAGGCCAAAAGAAAATGAACAGAGGTTTTACTGCCATCCATGGGAGCAAAATGTGAAAGTAAATTAGTTGCTGGAACTTTTGTGTTGCAACCAGAAGTTTCTTTCTAACACATGTAATATTTGTTCTTTGGATTAACATTTTCTCTCCAGGTCTCCTAAGAGGGAAAACTGGATGCTACTTTCACCTTCATTCTATCCTTTTGCTGTTTGCCTCCATACACTAAATTTGCTCCTTTTCTGTTCAGTTTTTAGTTATTCTGATGAAAATAAGAGTCCACAATTTTTTCAGAAATTTCTTTTTGACATTTCACTGCATTGGGGGGGGGGGGAGATGCAGAGTGAGAGAAAGAGAGAAATTCACAGAAACAATTGGAGAGTGGCATGCAATTGAAATTTTAATAAATTAACTGAATACACTAATAATCAAGCACAAGATTTGCTTGATACAATGACAAAAGTCTGCTTTCATATTATTCTTTCATCCTTGTTGTTCAGGTAAAAATTGAAATATTTTGGAGTAATATCCTTATACTCCACCAGCATACTTAAAGAAAAATTTAATAAAAGCAAGATGGGCATTTGCAAAACTTCCAGTTTCAAGTTGTGCCATTTTGTACATAAAAATGCTAACCATATGGAGAAATGTTATTAGACATTGTTGAAGTTATATTACTCCTAGCTTCTATTCAAATGTTCACAAAAGGCCATCTGGTTTCTCAACCTGTTATTAGCTACATCATTGTAACAGAGGAAGCAATTCCATAAGACGATTAGATATTAATTTAAAGAACCTTGGTGTAACTGAATAAGCTTGAGCCTGAAGACATACAAATGCAAAATCCACTTGCATTATTTCATAAGCAATGAAAAACCTCAGTTTTCCAGAACTGCTAAAACACTTTCCATTGTACATAAGTCTATTTCACAGACATATCAAATCTGGTTATTTTTGAATAGAAACAGCCTTGCTTACTTTAAATCATAGTGCAATAAATACTTACAGCATTTATGCATAAAATTCTTACTAGTGACAGTGAAAGATGAGAAGAATAGTGAAGTCTCTTGTCTCCAACAAATATGTAACACAATTTAAATTCAATCTTATTCAAAATCATTTACCTCTTACTATTGTGCAGAAGTATACTGTCCATCAGTTCAGAATACAGATAACTCTTAAACTGAATAAAAAATCACTCTGTCCCTTTTGACTGAATGCTAATTTTCAGTGTTCTTTTTTTAAACAGAAGAAATCTATCTCCATTTTATTTAGATCACCATATAGTAACTTATTAACTCATCATCTTACAACCATATCAAATAAAATAAGATAAGCAAATAAAAGTAAAGTACAGGATCTAATTCCAGGGTAAAATGTGTAAAAGAAAAAATAGAATGATGAAATACTGTACATATTCAGTAAACACAAGGAAAGAGTACTCAAATAAATAATCACATTTACATTATACCCTGATCTATTCACTATTATGGGTTCTCAGCTTAACTGCCCTATCTAAAAAAACTTAGCAGTTCTGCTCACAATATATATGTAAGATTCAGATCCCAATGGGCTGTTCTTTCAAGTGGGAATATTAAATCTCTAAGCCTAAAAGGGGCATAGGAGTGATAGCCAAACAGTATCTTCAATGGCTGGCGCACTGCATATATATGTCTTCTCATGATAAGACAAGGTCATGGAAGCACTCATAGAATCCAACAACCCAAATCTTGCTCTAGAATAGGATCTTCCTAGAACTTGCATTCCTCATTGATGTATTTTTTTTTCCAGTTTGGAAAATGGGGTATTATTTTTAACCAATCAATTTAAAGATGTAGGAGAAGAACAGGCTGACCTGGAAGGTGGAGTTAAACATGTCATTAGTTTGGAGTCATTGTGTTGCCACAAGAGAACCAAGTCCAGCCCCATGAATTCTGTTGAGCTTTATCTAGCACCAATTAAGCTTGTTACTGTTTAATAGACTAGATTCTTGTGTATAAATAACACTAAGAAACTCTTCTGTGCTTTGAACTCAATAAATGTTCCTGATTATTTGTGCCTAATAAAAGATTTATTTTTGTCAATAACTCTATGTGTATTTAGACCCTGAAATCTAATACTCTCTCTTTAAAAATGCCCTTTGTCTGGGAGGCAGTTGAGAATAAATATTGGGTGGAAAATCCATGCTATACAAGGTAACTTTGGTAAGTTGGCTTACTCAGGAGATGGGATGAGCCATAATTATCTATTCAACTAAATATATTTTAAAGTAACCTATCAGTGTTCATTGAATGAATCACTATAGGAAGCTCCATTGAACTAATTAGGTAGTAATGTTTAAATTTTAAATTGTAAATACAATATCTGAAACATGTATGTGTTAATCTCTATCATGCCTTCAAGCAACCCTAAGAGAAGAAAATGAACTTTATTTTAATTAAATTTGAAAGTTGCAGTTACATTGTATACTGTGGATTTTTATTTTGTCAGCTTTTAAATTGCTCCTGCAGATCTTCCACAAGAAAAAGTTTAAAAGCATATAATTCACTTCCTTAAGTTTATTTCCAATAACCAGTACAGTCCTTTCTGGTTGCAAGATGATATTTTATATAGCAAGCACTGCAAAATTAAATGTCATTTCCATTAAATTGGAACTATGAAGAGAAAACTATACCAGCTCTGTTACAGATTAATACACAGGATTCCAAATAATAAACAATAGTAGCTACTAAACATTGCACACATAACCAATTTTATAAATAGACTAGTGGAATTTCTGTGCATGCTTGCACATCTAACAGAAACACTCATACCTAAATAATTTCACCTACTAGCCAAGAATTTGTGAATATGATTGAGATTAAAGAATATATTGAATTAAGTCACTATCTGTCTTTGTGTGTCTCTGTGTGTAAGTAGGGAGTTACCTAAATAGGTATCAGATTTCACCCCCTTTTATCTTACTTCCTTACTTCTTCTACTCCAAACTGGAATATATTCTGATGGCTTAATAATATGGTTTTCAATATGTTCCTAGTCAGGTGTGCAATTACCCATACATTGGTTGACTGAAAATTAATGCCTACAATATTTATATTTTAATTAAAAGAGGGAATTTTAATAAATGAAACAGAAACACTATCCTTGATTTGAGGTCATTTGTTATATGAATTGACTTTTTAAATATAATTAGTGTCGTTTGCTATAACTTCTTACAACAATGGACAAACTTGTTAAGAACTCTATTCTGACAATTGTTTCCACCTATTCATTTGATCAAAGAGCAAGGGTTTTCCTTCAATGTTTTGAAAAATCAGAAGTCACGAGGCAGATCTATACTATATAGTGGATAAGGCAGGGGCTGGCAACACTCAAAGAGCCATTTGGACCCATTTCCCACAGAAAACACTGGGAACCACAAATCGTGTCTGACTATTTTCTGAGTGCCCACAAAACTAGCATATGTATTTGAATTAAAGGTTCTATTTTCTCCTGAAACTTTTCTTTTCTTGGATTTATCTATGGTTGGCCTACTGAGTGTCGAAAAGCTCAATAAATCGTGTGTTGGCGGGTGTCACACATTGGTGATCGCGACACATATTTTGAGCAACAGGGAGCCACAGCAGATGGATGAAAAAGCCACATGCAGCTCCAGAGCCAGGAGTTGCTGACTCCTGGGACAGGGTAAGACAGTGAGATCCAACTTCAAAGTTGCCTTTTGAGAGGCTGGTGAAATATAGGGTCTAGTGTTATCATGTTGCAGCAAAATTTCATTCTCTTTCTGAACTTCATTAACTCATTATTTCAAGGTTTTGAGTTTCGAAAAGTAGTACTTGAGTTGACAGATGTGCCAGGTTCAGGGAAATCCATGTGAATAAAATGAACTGCATCCCAAAAAACTGAAATCATAGTCCAAGCCAGAGTTTCGAGGGCTTTTTCCCATTGCAGGTGGCTTTATAATAATATTCCACGGACCGCTGCTTCATTTCTGAGATATAAAGATGAGTCCATGTTTAACTGGCTCTCATAATACTGTAAAGAAATATTTCACTTAATTCTCATAGCATGACATCTGCTGACACATTTCTACTCTTGAAACTTTCATCACAGCTCTCCACATGCAAGAGGCACAGTTTACACAAATCTTCAAATATTAAATAATGTAACTAGAGGTAGTACTTGACTTATGACCACAATTGAACTCACAATTTATGTTGCTAAGTGAAACATTTGTTAAGTGCATTTTACCCTATTGCCTATTACAACCTTTATTGCCACTGCTGTTAAATGAATCACTGCCATTATTAAGATCGTAACATGGTCGTTAAGTGAATCTGGCTTCTCCATTGACTTTGCTTGTCATAAGGTTGCAAAAAGTGATCACATGACCCTGGGACACTGCAACCGTCCTAAATATCAGCTTCTTGCCAAGCATGCAAATTTTGATCATGTGATCACAGGGATGCTGCAACAGTTGTGTTTTTTTTTCAATGTAGTTGTAACTTTGAACGGTCACTAAATGAATTGTTGTAAGTCGAGGGCCACCTGTGAAACTTGGCAGCTATTTTATTTTAATTTGATCAACCAATGAGAATTGAGATGGAAGGGACCTTGGAGGACTGTTTATATAGCCAAGGATTATATTAGCTTTTTTATTTGCTGCTGCTGCACACTACTGGCTCATATTGAAGTGCTCATCCACTAGGACTCCAAGGTCCCCCTCACAGTTACTATTTTCGAGTCAGGTTTCATCTAATCTGTACTTGTGCCATGGTTTTTCCTGCCTAAGTGTAAAACCTTGCTTTTCTCCACATTAAATCTCATGTTGTTGGATTGCTCAAGTCTGTCAAGATCTCTTTGGATCCTGAGCTTGTCTTCAGGGGTGTTGGCTATTCCTGCCAGTTTAGTGTCATCAGAAAATTTGATGAGTTCCCCTTCTATTCCCTAATCAAGCCATTTACGAAGATATTGAAGAGTACTGGGCCTAAGACAGAACCCTGTGGACTCCACTGTATGTAATGTAGTATCATTAAAGATGACTCATTGAATATGGTTTGTCAGCCAGTTACAAATCCATCTGGTATTGATGCTGTCAATCCCACAATTTTCTAATTTACCAAGAAGTAGGTTGTGGTCTACTTTGACAAATGCCTTGCTGAAGTCTAAATATGTCCACACCATTTTGCTATGTTCTTAATCAATTCAGCAATCTTTCTCATGCCAAACTCATTGGTTGCTATTACAAGTCATCCTTTTTAATCTTGATCATATAAATCCATTTTTCCCAGTTCACCATCTTGCACCGTAGTCATTTACTGATCATAAATAATCTGCATTCGGGACTGATTTTAAACTGGAGGGTCTCTTTCAGTAGTCAAACATTCAATCATATCAGTGGCCTAAACGTATTGATCAATCCTTGTTGAAGGTTTGCATTTTAGAATAATAGCAACACAACCTTTCTTCATAGTGACTTCAGATGAAAGTGAAATAACAGATACTAAAAAACACACTATCTATTGAGAACCTATCTGAGACATTACTTGTCACTCAACCCTCTTACTGAGCTGAGCATATCTGTAAAACAGGTGAATAGCTAAATTCCTATTTAACACATGGACCTTAATAACTATTATTCGGGCTCAAATTACAGGAATTCTAGATAAGTCCCTTTCTTGATCCATTTTAGAAAGGCAGTGTATTTCCTTGTTCACAACTCCTTTAATGTGGATTTTACCATTTCTTATCCATCTTAAAAGGTATTTTAAATTAGGGATTTCTTTTGTGAAGCCAAGAAATATGTCTGTATACATACATACATACATACATACATACATACATACATGTATGTATGTATGTGTGTGTGTATATATATATATATATATATATATATATATATATATATATATATATATATATATATATATATATATATGTGTGTGTATGTGTGTGCGTGCGTGCGTATATATATATATATATATATATATATATATATATATATATATATATATATATATATATATATATATATATATATATATACACACACATACATACACACACACACACACACTTATGCACATACACATACACACACACACATGCACAGTGAAGATAGACAGATAATAGACAGAAAGACAGAATGAGGTGGAGAAGTATCTGATCCCCTGCTGATTTTTTATGTTTGCACAAATAAGACAGGGTCTTATTTTCTTTTGCCCCCTGAAATAAGTACTGGGCCTTATTTTCAGGGAGGTCTTACTATTTTTGAGGTAGAAGGCAGTGAGTGTTGTCACCTTATGGCTGCTGCTGTGTTGCAATATTTTCAGGGAGGGCTTATTTTAGCGCATGGGCTCAAAAGCCCGATTGGGCTTATTATCCAGGGAGGTCTTATTTTGGGGAAAACAATGTGTATATGTGTGTGTGTATGTGTGTTTCTGTGTGTGTCTCTGTTTGTACTTATATGAATATGTATGTATGTGTTTATGTATGTAGATATGTGTTTATGTATGTAGAAATAGTGTGTGTATCTACAGACATGCATACATACAAACACACACAAAGCTGTTTTGCATTTCTCTCACTATGCTCAAGTATATATTTTGGAAAGAGAAAACATTCTCTTTCATTCAGCTTCAAAATATTAGAATATAATACATTGCTCATCAATTCATGCAGCACAAATTACAAGACCTTTATAAAGATGAATATTAATACATAATATAATTGATACTGCTATATTATTGAGCCTAGAAGCTTTCCTCTCAATAAAACTCAGCAACCAATGTAATGAATCATTCACATTCATAACTCTTGGCAATTTATCATATTTTTAAAAAATTCTATAAAATGAAACATTACAGCGTCAAATGTAGTTCTGTAAAATAAAATATTAATTATCTCATAGTGACATCACTCCAGATATTTAAAAAAATCCTATCTTTATTTTTACCTGGTTCTGAAGTGATCTCTCATTATAATAAAAAAAGCAAATAAAATTAATGGACTTCTTTTGGGTTGGTAAAATTCCTTAGATTCTTTAAAACTCATTAGCGTCATTAAGGTAAAGGTAAAGTTTCCCCTTGCACCTATGTGCTAGTCGTTCCCGGCTCTAGGGGGTGGTGCTCATCTCTGTTTCAAAGCTGAAGAGCCAGTGCAGTCTCCGTGGTCATGTGGCCAGCCTGTCTAAATGCCGAAGGCACACGGAACGCTGTTACCTTCCAACCAAGGGTGGTCCCTATTTTTTCTACTTGCATTTTTACTTGCTTTCGAACTGCTAGGTTGGCAGAAGCTGAGACAGGTAACAAGAGCTCACTCCGTTACGTAGTGCTAGGAATTTGAATTACTAAACTGCCGACCTTTCTGATCAACACGCTCAGCGTTTTAGCCACTGAGCCACGGCATCCCTTAGCATCATTAGTGCATCATTTTTTAAATCTTGACTAATTATTTTCTTTATCACCTTTTGCACCAATCTAAAGCAATTCTGGCTTTGCTACATGTACTTGAAACTTTATCCATCTTTATATTCATACCACATGTACCATTATAGGATGTATTTGTTCCTTTATGCTTCATTTTAAAGTCAATACACAACCAGGCAACATGCAACATACCTTGGGTCCATCTGCTTTTGTTGCATTTTGAAATATTCACTAAATGTTTCTGCTCTGGGATATTCAAAACCACTGTGTTCTCTTTGGGACATGTTAAGTCATTTCAAAGTGCTCCAAAGCAGATAAGGAGACATTATAACCTTGAAAGGAAGCTGCTTTGTTTTGCCTTGGGTTTTTGTTTTTGTTTTTTTTGAAAATGCATGAATCTGTTATTGGAATTAAAATCCCTATTAGTACACACATTTTAATATTACAAAAACCGTACCATTATAGTTTTGATGCTAGGACAGTGAATACCAGGGGTGTAATTTCATTGTGGGCTACATTAAGGGTGTGTTTGACCTCAGGGGCTAGGGTGGGCTTGGCCAGGTCAACGTCACTCATGTCGGGGGTACCAGTGGTGGCCGGAGCCCTCTGCCAGTGAAAACGGCCTCCCAAACTCCATTTTTGGCTGCGATGGCTTCCTGCAACCCCCTGCAAGCAAAAATGGAGCTCGGGAGGGCTACATGCAGACTTTGTAAGTGCCATTTTTGCTGGCAGAGGCATCACAAGCCAGTCCTTTGCTGCTTCCAAGATGGCCCTGTGGGACAGATCTAAGCACCCCATGGAGTGGATTCAGCCCGCAGGCCTTGAGCTTGACATCTGCAAAGGTCTCAAAATCCTTCTTCATATTGGTTTTTTTTTCCCCTCCAGTAAGGAACCCTGTTTCTTACCTCTCACCATTAGCACTTTCCTTTCTGTTAAATGTCTGATGCTAAAGACTTATTTCACTTTGATTTAATTTGTAGATTTAAAGAGAATTCTGAATTCTGAATTATGTTTGGAGCCTGGCACACAAAGGACAAACTTCAACAGAAAATAAGATGGTTTTTCCCCCCCCTGCTAAAATATCTAAAGCAGTAACAAATTTTATTGCTTAGCTTATGCAACCTGGTCGGAGGCCAAAGCTGATCTGCATACATAATTCACACATATGCATGGCTTTTAAATAGCCAGAACAGAATTTTGATTTAAAAGTCTTTAGAAGCTGATACAGGATTCATAAGGATAATAATTAAAACATACTTCAAATAACACCTATATGCAGTATTAGATTAGTCAATTTAAACTGGAAAAATGTAAGTGCTTACAGTAAATTCCAAATAATGTCTCACTGTATCAAAAGTAAATTATCAAGATGATAGTATGTGTTAAGCCTTCATGCAACATTTGTCCATCCATCAGTTAAAAATACAGCCCTTTTTGCTCCTAATTTCATTACAAAAAAAGTAAATGATTATTAATCCTAATTGGGTGGCGCTTACATTGTTAACAGTAACATAGAAAACTGATGGCAGAAAAATCCCGATGGTCCATTGAGTCTTGATGATGATGAGGAGGACAACAATTTTAATTTTTGTAGGATGATGGACATGTTTTTATCCCAGCCATATTTAACCATATTTAACCAGTTATTGATTATTGACCAACTATCTCCAAAGTTGGATTCAATCTTCCATTACTCTTCCTGTGAAGTAATACTTTCTAACATTACTTTTGGATTTCTCTGTCACCTTGACGTTATGCTCCTGTGTTCTTGATTTTTGCTTAATACTGAAAATACTGTCTTCCAGAACCTTATTTACACCCTTAATATATTTAACGGTTTCAACCATGTCCCCCTGTATATATTCAGTTCCTTCAATCTCCCCTGATACATTTTGGCCATCAGATCTTATCTTATTTTCGTTGCCCATCTCTGGACTTGCTCAATCTTATCAGTACCTTTTTTAAGTGAGAACTAGTATTTAAGTTCTATTTAACTGGAATAGTATTTTTTTCTATACTATTTAACTGGAATAGTATTTTTTTAATAGTAGTATTTACTCATTTTGCAATACTTTAGTCTGCTATGAGCACCCCCAAATCCTTTTGTTTCTTTCTTTTTTAAGATTTTATTGATTTTCTGTTGTTTACATTTTGTTAGTGCTAAATTAACATCATGTTGTCTGGGTTATTTAATTTGCTTAACAATACAGATTACATTCTTAATCTCCACCTCTTTTTTTCCAACCACTGGTAAAATAAATTATATTATCTTTGATAATATTCTGTGTCTTCTTTCTGTTTAATCTTCAGCGTTAAGTCTGTGCAATCTAGTATCTTCCTAATTATTTCTTCATCTCGTGGTGTTTCTTCATTTTTCAATATTGTGCAAATATAATTCTTGCTGCTATTAAGACACAAATCTTTTTTTCCTGATGTTCTGTTCTTCTGAAATTTCCAATCTATTATTTTAATTATTTTCATTGGTGATGGGTGTTTTTTTTAAAAAAACATGTCTCACTTGTAAAGAAAATATAAATTATTGATTGGCCAAAAGCAGTTCTCTAGCCACTTACATGCAATCTTCTGCATGTTTATTCAGAAAGAAGTCTCAGTGAGCCTAACAAATAGAAGACTAAAATCTGGAGTGTATGGGACTGTAGTCTGAGTCAATGGACCACCCAAAAATGAAGGCATGACAAAGAAATGTGATAATTCAATCCTAAAATGTATATTGCCTTGAACAGTTTCTGGAGACATATAACAAGAAATCCTGGAACAAGCAGCTTATAGGTTTTGATGACAAAATGTATCGCATACCAAATAGTATTTTGGAAAATATATCTTATCAGGTAAGTTATTACAGTTGAATGAAAATTATGTGGAAATGCTAATTATAAAATTGGTCTACTATTTGCAAGGAAGAACTACTGAAATTGTTCTCTGCCTAATATGAGCTAAAATTTCTGTATCACTTACAGCCCATAGTTCATGTTCTTTCAGTTTGTTTTATGGCACAATATCATGAGAATATATGTATAATGAGATATGCCACAGAAATGGCACATTTTACTGATTTGAAGCATTGCATTATAGCTTATTTGACTGGTTTACACTTTTTTCCCCTTTCCAATTTGCTCTATTAAAGGTTATTATGGAAGAAAAATATCACAAGCAAACCAAGGTAAAAGAAACAGGCATTATTCTCAAAGATCCATCTTGATACATTATCTGTCTTTCTGTAAAAAGACCTGCACCTATATTAGAGAACAAATGAAAATATACAATTCCATCAAGCGAGTGAAAGAATGGAAATGAAAATGGGCTGGTCACACAGCAAGAAGAACTGCCGGCAGGTGGACCAAGGCAGTAATAGGATGGATTCCACTTGGTAAAAAAACTGCCCATGAAAGAGATATAAAACAAGATGGATCGATGACATTAGCAAGTATTGCAGGCCCAATTGGCAAAAAAAGCTCAGGACTGTTTTGGTTGGAGACATGCAGAAGAGGCCTTCATCCTGCAGTGGATAGACAATGGCTAAGATGATGATGATGATGATGATGATGATGATGATGATGATGATGATGATGATGATGATGATGATATTTTGCATCTGCTAATTCTACAAATAGGAACAGTCCTATCATAAGCTATTTAGTCATTTACTTACTCATACAATACCATATTACTCTTCTCATATTCTTCAATTAGTCTTCTCATCGTTCCTATCACCCATCTCCTCCCACTTATACTGCATGACTATAACTTTGTTGGTTGTATCCTTACAATTTATATTGATATTGATCATTTCCTGATTGCTTATTTGTACCCTATGACTATCATTAAGTGCTGTACCTTATGATTGTTGACGAATGTCTTTTTATGTACACTGAGAGCATATGCATCAAAGACAAATTCCTTGTGTGTCCAATCACATTTGGCCAATAAAGAATTCTATTCTACTCTACTCTACTCTACTCTATTCTACTCCTCTACTCTACTCTACTCTACTCTACTCTACTCTACCCTACCCTACCCTACCCTACCCTACTCTACTCAACTGGTATTGTCTAAGCAGGTTTCATCCAAATACTTTTATTACAATAACCACAAGTTTACTGAATAAGCTGTAGTATTGTCCAAAGATAACCCTAAGTCATGAATCATGATTGTAAACATGTACACACATCAGGCTAAACCAAAACGAAATAAATTACAACAAAATTATTGTTTGTGATGACATATGAACCTATCTATATTACTTAACCAAGTCCTTTGTTTCATTTTTGTTGCTCAATGAAAAGACTGAAAGTCAATTAAAGATTGTATAGGATACGGAAATGATAAAGGAACAGGCAAATTATTAACATTTCAGCTTTTCACATCACCCTCCAGATTGATTGTCATTTCACATAACCTATTCAATGCCACTAAATGATATATTGTAATTCACTTAGACTAGCATTTATTCCAGATGGTGAAAAGCTATTCAAAATTATTTAGTTTTTGAATAAAGTATTCCAAACAAGTATATCTCACTTTATGCATCTAGTCAAATCATGAAGCTATCTTATTACATGAATATATTTTGGTCATTTTAAATTCTCAATCTTAAATTTTTATACAGTCTAACAATGACAAATGATGCTTCCTTTGCTGTAAATTCCATTACATGCATTTTAAATTTATACATATCACACACTCGGTAGCATTCTACACATAATAAATCATAGTGAATTTTATACCTTAAGAATAAATTTATCATAAGATGTGGAAGCAAGGAAGAATAAGTGTGTGTGTGTGTGTACGTGTACGTGTACGTGTACGTGTACGTGTACGTGTACAGCATGTATGCAGTGCATGTATGTATCTACACTATTATTCTACTTCATTTCTATCTTAAGGTACTCTGTTGTAAAATTTGAAATTATCCCTGACTTTTTTCTGTATTGCACACCATCTTTTGATGCCAAAAATTAGTCTTAGTACCATTATTAGATAGGAATTGAACATTTGTATTACAGGCACATCTTTCTAGAAAGGCAAAGGACATTTACAATTGGTTTATTATGCTCAGATTTGTTTAATGGAGTCCTAGTTTTGCAATTAGATTTTGAAGCACGTGGTTTACTTTTAATGATAGCATGTGAGTTATAAAAATACATGGGATGATGTTAGGTTTTATTATAATCTTACTTTTATGATAATCAGCACATTTGGTATTTTGAAAGCTTTTTAATGGGCATGCTCACAAAACAGCTATCATAATCCATTCACAAAGAATAAATCTATCAAAAGCAAACTAATGGAATTGCTCGTGGCTCCTTGTTTTATTTCTCCATCTTTTTTCTAGACACTTTATAAAATACAGCAATGGACACATATGCACCATCATTACTATCATTTTTGCTTCCTAAGAATTTTGTAGAAAACGTACAACACCCCAAAGCAATCCTGGAAATACAGATTATTGTAGAGGCTGATACTTGCTTTTCAGTTTACAAGTTTTCTATTTCATATTTTAAAATTAGCATAAAGGTAAAGGTCCCCCTTGCACATATGTGCTAGTCATTACCAACTCTAGAGGGCGGTGCTCATCTCCGTTTCAAAGTCGAAGAGACAGCGCTGTCCGAAGACGTTCTCCATGGTCATGTGGCCGGTATGGCTAAATGCCATAGGAACAGAGAATGCTGTTATCTTCCCAACAAAAGTGGTTCCTATTTTTCTACTTGAATTTTTACATGCTTTCGAACTGCTAGGTTGGCAAAAGCTGGGACAAGTAATGGGAGCTCACTCCCTTATGCAGCACTAGGGATTCGAATCGCCAAACTGCCAACCTTTCTGATCGACAAGCTCAGCACCTTAGCCACTGAGTCACCGCATCTCTTTTTTTAAATTACAAGAATCCAAATAGATAACGAAAGTATCAGGTGAAAATTGAGCCAAGCAGACAGAATGGTGTAACGCCTGCAAGCAAATTGGTACCTCAGAATGGAAACTGAGGCACTAAAACATCTTCAGCTACAAAGAACTGAAAACCACTGCTATGCAAGTTGCAGATTTTTCTGCAGCTTTTATTTCTTTTCCATTCCTTTAATGGCAGGCAATCACCCTCATTCCGAATCAAACTTGTAGTTTATCTTGAAAATAGGTGAAAAAAGGGGGCTCTCCTTCCATTTCATGGGAAACAAAACGGATTGCACGCAAACTGAATCTCTTTTCCAATCTGGAAGGCTCAAAATATAATTAGCAAGGCAGTATGGCATTATTGTGTCTTATGCCACAAAAAGAAATAGTGACAAGTCACTACCAATAACAGGAAATAGGCGTTTGTTGTTCTCTTCTAAACATCTGTTGCACAAAACATAATTTGCTCAGTTATTCACACTATACATCCTATGATTCAATTAAGCATTATTCTCAGTGCAAATGCATTCTGTTTTAAAAGTCTGTTATTCGAAATAGATTAGTCTAAACATTCCAAATTATTTCCAGTATCTCCAGTTATCTTCAAGATTCTGAACTGCTCAGTAAATATGGAATTGGTTATACATTATCAGAAAATAATTACTTATAGCATTTTTCAGAAAATTAAATCACTTAAACACCCTCCCCACACAAAACATATGCTGTTTTACTTAATTTTGATCAACTTAAACATAAAAATGCTTATATGCTTGCAAGTCAGCTCAGCAGACCATATGGTTTAATTACTCTGTTAGGTACAATGCTGTAAAGTTAATAGCAATAATGCTGCTAAGCCATCAGAATGAATGCCTCCATTACAATATTTGACTGAGGATATTTGCTTCATGCCCGATGACTGTGAGGTCAGAGCGATCGTTTTCTGCCTGGGTTGCATTACTGCTACTAGTTAGCAGATGTCATCTCTGAACAAGTCACTATGTACCATACTGAACGTTAAGATAAAAACCAATAGAGCAAGGGAGCTGCAGTCTAGTAACTTAAGTTTTGCCTTTAAATGGTTTCATTTTTCCTAAATTCTTTGAGAATTTTTGATAATTATATTTGTAAAATATTTTAGGCCAGTTTAGGAGGTTATCTCTGTATGCATGCATGCATATATACTTAGGTCTGCAATGACGAACCTGTGGCATCCTTTAAGAATCTTTGGCCTGCCACACTCTTATTAAGGGGGGGATTTAGCAAAGAGTCAGAATGATGTTAGCTTTCCAAATACCATGTAAAATTAAATCAGAGTCGAAGCCAAAACTATGCTTAAATTTCCAATTTAATAAAGCAGGCATGTTGGCATAGTGCTATGAGATTCCGACTCTGGTAGTTACATCAGAATCCCACCCAGTTCAAAGTTCTTGATCTTGCCCCCACACCCACAGTCCATCACATGGTCCAATCTTCTTCTTCCACGCTGACGTCTACGCCTAACTGCTTCCGGTCAGGTGTAAAGGTTTGGGAGACAAAAGATGACCTTGAGCTTCTAGGAAGGAATTTTTTTATTTTGAAAACAACACATTCTACCCTTTGCTAAATCCCCCCCTTAATAAGAGTGTGGCGGGCCAAAGATTCTTAAAGGAACCGCTGCAGGCCTGACATCTATATCTGCTGTCAGCTCCAGAGCAGACCGGCCACCTGATTTTTGGCCTTCCAGATGGCCTGGGAAGGCTGTTTTTGCCCTCCCCAGGATCCAGGAGAGCCTCCAGAGCCTGGGGAGAACAAAAACACCTACCAGAAGTTCATTTCTGGAGGCTTTCCTGGACCCTGGGGAGGGTGAAAATGACCTCCCCCAGCCCCCCGGAGGAAATACCAAGCTCTGCTTAAAGACAATCAGTGTGGCGCATGTGGGAGGGGTGTTGGGGAGTTTATACAATGGGCCGATTTTTCTCATTTTTGCCCCCCAGCCCCCAGGAGCACTCTACAAGCCTTTCAAAGCTCTGCATGCCCCCCCCATTTTTTTATTTATTTAATTTTTTTTGCAAAAAACGAGGCATGCAGAGTGTTTGGACGGCCTGCAGAGTGCAGAAACTTTATTTTTTTAATTTACCTCTTCAAAATCATGGTGCATCTTATACTCCTGTGCGTGTTATAGTCCGAAAAATATGGTAAACACTTGGGCCATCTAATGAGAAGAGTCTAATGCTAGGAAAGGCTGAGGCCAAAAGAAGAAAGGGATGACAGAGAATGAGGTGGCTGGATGGAATCATGGAAGCAGTAGGCGTGAGCTTGAATAGACTCCAGAAGATGGTAGAGGACAGAAAGGCCTGGAGGAATGTTGTCCATGGGGTCATGCTGTGTCGGACACAACTTCACAACTAACAACAAAAAATCCACATCAATTAATATGTTATGGTGTTCTATTATATGCCTACAAAATAACAATTACTTTTGGGGAAACTTTCAAAATAGGTTCTCACAGAAAAAAAAATTACAGAGAAGACGGTCCCTCTTTTTCCTGAATCTGTATCAGTTCTCCCACTCATTATACTACCAACAAATTTTAAAATAAGTTAAATAATCAGGCTGTTGTTTAGTTTTAACTATGTCAATTACTCTATGTGTTTTGTGTCAGAGATAATACTTAAGTATACCATCAACCTAGCAAAGAGAAAAAGAAGAAAGGAGTAAGTTAAAGTATCAAAGGAGGGATTTATAAATCTTAGAACAGTTTCCATGGAAGCAAGAATGATTGTATAATGAACCAAACTATCAGTCTTAAGTATTTGTTTTTTTTATAAATGGGGGTGGATATGATTAATTCATATATGTGTCATTCATGCACACACAACATTAAATGCCATCTGGTATGACTGCTTAGCTTTTCATCACACCCTTAAATAAAAGGAAAAAAATACTATGTTGTCTATATAATTTTCTCTTCTGTGTCAGTAGTTACTTATAGATCTCATAATTGACATAGGAAATGGTGTTTTTTCATCAAAAAAGGGACCATGCATCTCTTAAAAACACATCTTATGTGTTTCCAAAATAATAATAATAATTGTAGTATTTTTTCCTCCAAGAATCTAACACTGATTTACAAAGTTACACTGCACACAGCTGGATCAAGAAGGCTCACCAAAGAGTAAAGAAAGAGGGTGGAGATTTTCACATCAAATTCTTTATCCTGAGCAAGATTCCGCCCCCCTTGTCCTCACATTCCAAAATATACAGTAAACCTTGAAATATGCATTGCTCTGAAGGGAATGGTAAGTTTACTCAATCTTCTCACCTAGAAGTCCACCACCCACTGGTAGACTATAGAATACTGAATGACAACCATGAATCAGTATATTTTCACTAACTATATGTAATTTCATGCCAGTATGATTGTATGGACGGAGATGTATCAAAAATGGAGAATAATCAGAATCAGAGCAAGCAAAAAGTTCACTCATCAAATTCAACTAATAGAGCCTATAGAAAATGATACCTTGAAAAAAGACAAAAGAGGAAGCAATAAAATACATTATGCACATCAACAAATATATTTTCTAAACAATATATACTCCCTATGTGTGAACTGGGTTATGTAACAGATTCAGATGGAAAAGTCAGGAAATTGAGAAAACTGTAAAAATGGGAGTGGCTGAACCTTGATGGACTGGTCAAGGCTTGTTGTAAAGGGTAAAAATGTCTGCAAAAACCATGCATAGTGGTCATCTTGCATCAATTCTTCCAGAAGTCAAACCTAGCCTAATTTAGGGTTAGATTGATACACCCAGGTATGGACTATGTCAGCAAGCAGAGCTTTTAATTCAGAACATGAGCAGCAATAGGTATATCTCTGCACAGAGTTGCTATGAGTAGGGCAATTACATGAATTTGTTTAGTAAATAAATTTGTTTCTACATGTCTGAGAGTTGAATTTAAAAAAAGAGGATGTTCATGGAGGCCCCCAGTGGGACAATTCCAACTTACTAAGTCTGAGGTAAATAAAACTAATGTCATCAACCCACTACCTACCCTGTTTTCCTGAAAATAAGACCTCCCCGGATAATAAGCCCAATTGGGTTTTTGAGCGCATGTGCTAAAATAAGCCCCCCCCCCTGAAAATATTGCAACACAGCAGCAGCCATGAGGCAACCACACTCACCGCTTCCTGCACCTCAAAAATGATAAGACCTCCCTGAAATAAGGCCAAGCGCTTATTTCAGGGGTCAAAAGAAAATAATCATCAATCACTTCTACAAATTAAAATGTCATATATGCCACTTACTTCTTCTTCTCAACTTTTTCCCTGCTGGAAAAAAACATCTTTTTTTATTATTATTCATTAATTCCACTGTGCACATACATGAGGTAAACTGTTTGCAGATCAGTAGTTTCATATAACATTCACAAACTGCCATGAATTATCTTGAGCTAAGATGGGCGGCCCATACATTTTTCAACAAATAAATGAATAACAAAAAGGACAACCTTTTTCTGTTGTGCCATAAGATGCAAGGATTTGTTTTATTTATTCATAAAATTCATTTGCCACCCATCTCACCACAAGGAGATTCTTGGGGGAAGTAGCTAGTGACAGAGCACATTGGTGACACACAATCATTTTTTATTATTATTTTAAAAGCCATTTTGAGAAGTATTCTATTATATTGCTTCATACCGTTCTATTTGGGAAATAGACAACAACACCTATTATTTCTTGGTCAACTAGAAAAGCTAAATGTAAAAAAATCTCAGAGGTATTGATATATGTCTGTCAATTTTTTTTAAAAAAAAAGAAAGAAAGAAAAAAGAAATACCCTAACCTTTTATACCGTTGTCAAGAAAACCTCAAGAGTCTGTGCATAGTATCACCAGAAGTCATGCTTGACTTACAGGAAGCTTTCTCTTTTTTTCATATATTACTTTACACTTAATCTATCTGTCCTTTTCTACATTGATTTTAAATTGCAGACTATCCTATGAAAGACATTATTGGTAAATAAATAAATGAAAGGCTTGTCAAGTCTTCATCCTCTGGAAGAATGTGACAGTCGGAAGACACCGTCATTATCTGCACAAACATGTGTTAAATACCAGTTAAAGGGGAAATCAGTGAGTTTTTCTGTAAATCGATAAAAGGCTAAGTTCTTTATTATTTCAGGTGGAAAGATTTTTTTTTTACATGAACTTTCTCTATTTGTTTTGGGTTCATTGCAAAATGGACCATCAGGCTTGATCTAGTTCAAGCTTATTTTGTCTTTTCCTTTCTAAATCATTTCTTTATTACCATATTTTGCTAAAATATATTACTAAAAACATTTTTCTCTTGTCAGATTAATAGCAATGATTATTTTAAGTTACTAAATTAAAACCTATGAATGCAGGTAATAAATAAGAATGGAAGCACTGACATTTTACATATATTAGATGGAGCACCTCAGCACAATTGTCCTCTGTGATCCTTTACAGATTAATACAGTATATATTTCTCTCAGTTGCTTTAAAAAGGATTACCTTTGCCCTTCCTCATTATCCACTTGCAAAGGAAGCCACAATTTTTTCTTCCATGAAAAATAGGGCCTACTTTTGAGAAGGCATGTAAAATGTTGCAATTTTATTTATTTGTTCATCAGTCGTAAGAAATTTATATGCTTTTCATCAGGCAAGTCTGTTTAGCAGAAGTTAACATTTTCTAGAACCAAAAAACACCACTTTGAAATACCACTTACAAAGCTCCTTGTAGCTTGAAATGTTGCTTCTTTTAAGTCTGCAAAATAGGCTGAGAAATGTAAAGATCAATTAGACACACAGCTATTTGAAGCCACTATCCATTTCACACTTACAGGGAAATAAGCTAATTGAACTCAGTGTGGGTTATTTTTCAGTAAACACACAGGATGGCAAAACCATCCAATGAGTTCTCCTCTGTTATTTCTGACCAAGTTTATTTAGTCATTTGCACTATATACCCATAGAAAGTGCAGGGAGAACATAAATTTTGCAAAAGATCTGAAGCTCATTCAAAAAAAAATCTACATGGGTTTTTTTTTCTAATTCTTCCCACTACCATGGAAGAAAGGCTACATTCAGATGAATGTGAATAGAAGCAGGAAATCATAATCCTTGTTCACATCAAGTGGACACTCAGAGTTTTGTAACTATCACATGGCTCTCCTGGCAAATCTATCTTTATATTTTGCTCTTTGTAACAGGATTTTAAAATTCCCATAAGGAGATTGGCAGTTGATTTATTCTAAATGCTACTATCCAACAAGAGTCATAACATAAGATCCTGCACTTAGGCAGGAAAAGCCAAATGCACAGGTATAGAATAGGTGGTACCTAGCTCAGCAGTAGTAACTGAGAGAGGGATCTAGGAGTCCTAGTGAACCATTACAAGTATGAGCCAGCAATGTGTTGCATCTGGCAAAAAATAGCAATGCAGTCCAAGGCTGCATCAATAGAGGGTTAGCCTTTAGATGAGAATCCATAGCACAACTCTAAGAGCTGTGGTGGCGCAGTGGTCAGAATGCAGTACTGCAGGCTACTTCTGCTGACTGGTGGCTGCCTGCAATTTGGCAGTTTGAGTCTCACGAGGCTCAAGCTTGAGTCAGCCTTCCATCCTTCCAAGGTCAGTAAAATGAGAACCAGATTGTTGTGGGCAAGAGGCTGTCTCTGAAAACTGCTTAGAAAGGGCGGTAAAGTACTGTGAAGCAGCATATAAGTCTAAAGGCTATTGTTATTGCTATACTGGACTAATGAGGCCACACATAAAATATTATGTTCTGTTCTAATTGCTACAATTCCTCCACCCTCCAAAAAAGATGCTGGGACACTAGAAAGTGTGCAAAAAAGACCAATAAAGATGATAAGGAGTCTGGGGAGTAAATTGTAAGTCAAATGACTAAGCGAACTTCGTGTGCCTGGCCAAGCAGAGAGAAGGATTAGGGATGACATGACACTTGTTTTCTAGTACTTGAGGAGTTGTCACAGGGAGGAAGGGGTTGACTTGTTCTCCAGAGCATCTGTGGGCAGGACAAGAAGCAACCTGGATCTAAGGAGAAATGTCCTGACAGTGAGAACAATCAATCAATGGAACAGCTTGCCTTCTGGAATTATGTGTGCTCTATCATTTGAGATCTTTAAGAAAAGATTGGACATCCATTTGTCATGAGTGGTACAGGATCTCCTGCTTGAGGATGGGGTGGGTGGACTAGAAGAACTCTAATGTTTCTTCCAACCCTAGTAGTAAATATTACTGAACTCAGTAGGATTTTTTTTGAGCAATCAAAGGAAGATCGATGAAACATCTCTTTTCCACTATACAAACAGGATTCCAAATGACCTTTCATCAGAAAATAAAATGATTGTTACAGCAGCAAAAGAAGACTTTGAACTTGATCCTTGGAGTAGCAAAAAATAAGCTCATGAGAAGAAATCTGTTCTACATTTATATGGCAGTAAGAGGAAAATCAATCTATTCATTTAAAAAACCAATTCTTTCCCTGGTTTGTATACATGTGCTCTGAAAATAATATGGGAATAGAAAAAAAAAAAACCACCTCGGTTAACACATAAATGTGGAAGAGATTAATTCTGTCTCATAAAACAGCTTCTATTGGGATTAGAAACATTGTTTCTAAATACCCATTTTTGTACACTATGGTATTAAATATCGAATTGTTGTGGAGAATGTCTGTGATAAAATGGTTCTGTCTAGAGTGATGATGTTTTTTGTTCCACATTACGCTGATTTTTACAACTGATGAATCATTTAAATAGTGGCAAAAGGAAACATCTAAGATTGTATGGTGAGGGGGTAAAACAAGAGTTAAATATAAGATGTTAAAAGATGCAAAGGAAAAAAGAGAAATGGGTTTACCTGCTTATCAGCCTGCTAATTAGTTTGGATAAAAGAGTGGGTGTTTCTGATACATAGTTAAAAAACCTTAGACCTAATATTTGGGTGAGATGGATATTTGTGGTATAATAAAGTCAAGGTTAATGTATATTTTAAAAATCACTGTTATAAAACTTTTCAGTACAAAAAGCAAGAAATAATAAGACAATTAAAATGGCCCAAATACTATGAAATACTAGAATTATCTCAAGGAAAATTTATATATTAATAATACTATAGCATAATATACTATATTAGTGGTATAATATGCTAGTGTTCCAATATTTGAGAGCTGCCACAGAGAGGAGGGGGGTCAAGCTATTTTCCAAAACACCCAAAGGCCAGACAAGGAATAATGGATAGAAACTGAACCAGAAAAGAAACAAGAAGAGATTCAACCTCTCTTGAATAAGGAGAAATTTTCTGGCAGTGAGAACAATGAACCAATGGATTAGAAGTTGCCTTCAGACGTTGTGGGACCTTCATCACTGGAAGCTTTCAAGAAGAGTTTGGACTGCCATCTGTCAGAAATGTTGTAGAGTCTACTTAGGTGGGGGGTTGGACTAGATAGCCTACAAGGTCTCTCCCAACTCTGTTAATATGTATCTGTACCTCTTATGTTGCTTTGATTGCTTGTAATCTTTAAGAGGAAGATTGGAAGCCATTTTTATATATTTTAAACATATACAAAAATATATTAAATATATTAAAACTACCCCCTTGGCATAGTTTTAATATATTTTTAATATATTGTCTTTACTTTTTCTTTTACCTTTTTCTTTTTTTTACTTGATTTTTGTGTTTTATTTCTCTTTTAAACAATGATAGATGGCACCAAGTTATACTTCTTGTTCTCTCTGCTACCATCTTGTGGTTGAATGAGCTCCCATTACTGTCCCAGCTTCTGCCAACATAGCAGTTCAAAAGCACGGATAGCGCTGGCTTTGAAACCGAGATGAGCACTACCCCCTAGAGTTGGGAATGACTAGCACATATGTGCGAAGGGAATCTTTACCTTATACCCAATATCTCTAGTTTCACATCCAAGCTTTAATAAAGCTTAGTGTTTATTTTTTATTCTTTATTTTGTTTTATTTCAAGCAGCCAATGTCAGCTTGGTACTGCCATTTGCTATGAACTCTGAGGGCAAACAGTAGGGCTGTACAAATATTCAAAGAAATATTTTGCTTTGATCAAAGTTTGATTGAAGCCTGATGTGAAGCTGTTTCACAAAGCAAGATGGCTACACGGTTTATAAGATCAAAGCAAAATATCTGCAGTGTTACACTTTGTTCTGATTCACAATGGTTTTGACAAAGCCTATGAAGGCTGCACTGCATCTCCTACAGATTACTCACCAATGGCTCTGGTAACATCTGTGGAGAATACACAGGTTTGCAAACTATTTCAGAAACCTATCTTCATTTTTTCCCCACATGCCTTTACCAAACCCAAAGGCGATGTTAAGTAAGAGAGAGGATGAAGCTTCAAGGCATGACAGTGTTTCTGTGAAATAATCCCAATTGCTTCCTTACTTCACAAAAAGAATCAAGTGGAATCTTGTTGAAACAATCTACCATATTTCCCCAAAATAAGCTCTTGGCCTTATTTTAAAGGAGGGCTTATTATTTTTGAGGTGCAAGAGGCAGAAAGTGTGGTCACTTCATGGCTGCTGCTCTGTTGCAATATTTTGGGGGAGGGCTTATTTTTAGGGAAGGGCTTATTTTAGTGCATGTGCTCAAAAGCCTGATTGGGCTTATTATCCAGGGAGGTCTTATTTTCAGGGAAACAGGATTTCCTTACAGAGTCATCATAGGTTAAGTGCAATGTATTCATAAATAAATACATTATGTATACAATGTTTCCTATTGTACCTTAGGATTATGAAATATATTTATATAGTTGTTAGTTGTCTATCCTGACTTTCCTTCAGTTGCTCAAGGCAATGTATACTGCAGGGGTCTCCAACCTTGACAAGTTTAAGCCTGGTGGACTTCAACTCCCAGAATTCCCAGCCATCAAAGCTCCCAGCAAAGCTGGCTGGGAAATTCTGGGAGTTGAAGTATTCCAGGTTTAAAGTTGCGAAGGTAGAAGACCCCTGCTGTAGAGCATTCTTTCATTTATTTTGTTTCTCACAACCACTGTATGGTTAGTTGAAATAATAGATGATTTTTGTGGCCTAGATGATTTCCGTGGCAGAAGATAAGACTTGAAAGCAGGGGTGGGTTGCACGCATGCGTACTAGCGTCTGCGCGACGCTCCAGCTGCTCCTGGACGATCGCACAGGGGCTGTATGCATCCTGCGCATGCGTGGAAGCGCAGAACTCGTCAAAACCGGGTAAGAACCGCGGGCGGGCGGGCGCGCCCTTCACCATTCCCGGAAGTTACTTACTTCCGGGTTCGGCGACCAACCGGTTCGCAGGGACCGCCGCGAACCGGTTGAAACCCACCCCTGCTTGAAAGTTAGTTTCCCCAATGCTAGTCTAACATTATTGTTACCACCACCTCATTCCATTTTTATTAAAAACATATCCAATGCATTGTTTACTTTAGAAAATAAAATTTTAAAAGGCAATAACCTGGGGCTAAGTTAACCAGCAGATAAACACTTTTTTTTTTCTCGGAAGGTTTGTACTCACTTAACCTTGCACTCAAGCAAAGAGTCAAGTCTTCAAGGTCTATTTAGAGAACTGATAGTGTAGGGCAATTCAAGCCTTTTGAGAATATTATTCTAGAAGGCAGGTACATGACACAAGCAGCACCTTGCCAAGGTTATGTTAAGCAATGCAATTGATATAGATGTATTGTGGTCCATCCATAATTCAGCTCACACTGAATTCTCAATTAAGTACAGCTTCTAATGTAAAGCACTAGTCCATGAGCAAGGTGACTAAAGTATGAATGAAGATTCCTTGTCCAGGAAAGAGCAAAGTTGGTGTATGAGTCAGGGTAAAAGTCATACAGGCTACAGCCACCATCTTCCCTTTGAAGTGGAGCTGAGCCAGGGGGACTCCAAAATGATGGACTGCAACCCCATTCAGAACTAAATGAGAAAAATCCATACTGCAAATTCCAGGAATGCACAGCCCCTCTCTCTTCTCAGGGATGGGTTCAAATCTGTTCTTCTTCACCCAGATTCCAACAGCTGTAAGTCACTGAAATAGGACCAAAAGGGCTGACACTTTTTTACCGAACAATGAGAATAGAAAATCACTGCTTTGTTTCTGAATATGTCACACTGATTACACCCATACTATAATACGTATTAAAGCTTGCTTCAACTATTCTATAACTATTATGTTGCTATGAAGATTATAAAATTCTTGAAAACAAAAAGAGTGCAAAAATAATTCTTTTGCAAGCATTTCCTTTTAACAACTTATATATGCAGACACTATAAAGAGATATTTCACAAGCCATTTTAGTCTTTCAAATCATAAAAGTCAAAAACCACATCGCTAATCAATTATTTTCTAATAGCTTTCTGGAAAAAATTAAATTATTAAATGACTATATATAGATAAATTACAGGATGGTGTTTGATATCTAAATTTGTTGATAAGGCAGGTATTTTTTTCATAAAATAAAAATGGAAGCTAAAGAGAACAAATATTTTCAAGTTCAAGTATTTATTTACTTTAGGATGAAAACGGAGATAACAAAACATTTTTAAATGAAACCTGTACAACTCATGTGTGTAAAATAATCATTTCATCTAGAATTGCAAAAAGTGTAATCCATTTATATGCTCCAAACTGCATTATCTATGAAATGCAAATGACAGTGAAAAGGAATCTTGACTTTAACCTGACATCTTAAGCTAAGTGTGTAAAGTAGCATAAGTACGGGAATGTTTTACAAGGATTAATCCTTTCCATCAATGTTTCTCACCTGAGCAAAGATAAGTACCTATATGTGTTATGTGAAAAGAGTTTAACTACACTAAAGTTCATGTGCTTTACTTATGCACATGTTTGTTTAGAAGACAGATGTTAATGAACCTCTCATGGAACTTAAATGTTCCAAGAACACTTGTCAGTCAGTTTTAAGTGAGCTGAATTCTTGATATAGTTGGCAACGCAGACTCTTGTGAGCATCTGTCAGCTATGTTGCAATATAAATGGGCTTTTAAAATAAAAATAAAAATAATTGCATTCCTCCCCAAAACCAACCTGCTTATTAAAATTTGAAATGCACTCAAGGTTGATTTAAAAAAAGAAAAAGCGGACATCTGCAAGAAATAGATTTCCTTGCCTTCTCAATTAATTGTTGTTTTAATGAAGATAGGTACTCAGCTAATTTAGCAGTGTTAGTTTACAAAGTATCTTAGTACAGTATACCCATAACTTTTTCACTTACATTCTCAATTTATTTAGAAGTTCACTTACAGTACCTTAAATAAGGAAATTTAGTTTAATGTTAAGAATGCAGAAACTGATATTTGGATATGATTCGCTTGTATAAGCTTAGGACTAAAATGATCGTTAGAGGTATAGGGGGGAAAAGTTATTATATCAGTCACTATAGGCAAAACGTTGGAATTGCAGGCTGAAAAAAAAATTAAGTAATTTTATTCCTGGAATTACTTTTTATAGGACAGTTTTGTCCTTGTAAGTACAGAATATTTATACCTCTGTCACCAAATCATACATAGAATCATAGGGTGGAAGAGATGTTGGAATAATTTTAGTTCAAGCTCCATCTCAGAGAAATGATTGTCCAATATTTCTTGAAAACCTGTAGCAATGGAACATCCATAACTGCAGGAGGCAAACTGTTCCATTGGTTCATTGCTATCATTTTCGGGAAATTTCTCCTCGGTTCCAGATAGAATTTCTCTTTAACAGGTTTCCACTCATTCTTCTTATCCAGTTCTCTGATACTTTGGAGAATAAGTCAACTCCACATCTCTTTGACTGCCCCTCAAGTACTCAAAGATAGCTGTCATGTCATCTCTAATCCTTCTCTTAGACTAGACATACCAAGTTGCCCTAACCATTCATCATATGATTTAGTCTTCAGAATCATGATCATGTTTGCTGGTCTTCTCTGCACTTTATGGTCTCAGCATCTTTTTTTTTGTATCGTGGTGTCCATAACCAGATGCAGTACTCAAAGTGTTGCTTTACTAGTAACACAGCCTAGATCATATTATCACTTTGCCTGATCTTGATGCTCTCCCTTTTGAGGCAGCCTAGGACTGAATTGGCCTTCTTAGCAGCTGCAGCATCCTGCTGGCTCACACTTAAATATAGTCTACTACAGTGTTTCTCAACCTTGGCAACTTGAAGATGTCTGGACTTCAACTCATTCGCTGGCTGGGGAATTCTGGGAGTTAAAGTCCAGACATCTTCAAGTAGCCAAGGTTGAGAAACACTGGTCTACTAGGACATGTAGCTTCCTCTCAGTTATTGACTCATGTACTATATATGCTTTTGGTTTTGCCTGTCTAAGTACAGGACCTTACTTTTCTCACCAGTGAACTGCATCATGTTGGATAGGGCCTATTTCACTAATCTGTCAAGATCCTTCTGCATCTTGAGTCTAACTTCCAAATTGTTAACATTTCCCCTCAGCTTTGTGTTGTCTGCAGATTGGATAAGCTCCTCTTCTATCACCTCATCTAGGTCATTTATGAAGCTATTGAAGAACACTGGGCCCAAGACAGAACCTTGAGGCTTCTCTCCAAGTAGATGTAGTTCCATTGAAGGCTACATAATTTACATGATTTAACACTGTTTAGTTAATAAAGTAAGCCACGGTTTTCATGGTGCTTACTACCAGGAAGCATCGTAAACTACTATGAGTCACAACATTTGGCAGAATAAAAATCTGATAAATTGCAGTGCTAATATTTATGTGTCAATGCAAATATAAACTATATGCAATTTAACAGGCTTATACTCTGAAATTTGGTTCTGGAATTGCAATATTTAACACTTTTACTTTTTACTTTATTAATTTAATGTTGAATTGTATTCCAAAATAAAAACCTGGTAAATGGCAATGTCCATTGTATTTGAGGAAAAAATCATGTTAGGATGCAAATCTTTCTAGAAATGTTAACCTCTGACCTAGAAAAAAAATTTATTAGCCCAAAGCAAAAACAAACAGAATCGTTTTTGCAATTCAATGGCAAAGCAAAACAATATCAGCATATATTCACAATACTTTTTCATAAACTATATTTCAATGGTTATGTAGATATGCAGTTTCTGTTGTATGAGTTTTTGTTTATATTTGGATTAGATTACATATAGGATTAGAGTAGATTACATATTGCCCTCTAATCAGCTATTTTGTTTTTTTCAGATTTCAATATTAGTTTGACTGATATGTGATTTTTCTTAAGATCTTTATTTTTAAAATAATGTTTTTAATTAAAATGTATTATCTTTAAAAACACTAAAAAGAACAAAACATGTCAAAAATATGTATGGTTCGTAATGTCATTGTTTTGTAATATCATAAACTGATCACTATATGTTTAATTATGTACAATAAGTCACATTCAAAATAGATTGAAAAGGAAATGTGTATCTGAAGAGTAATATATACACAACAGCAACATTGTAATTGTGCAAAGGGACATAATGATATATAATACAAATCTTATTAAAGGAAAATGGTGGTAATTTTTCAGAAGGAAACGTTTATACTGTATATTGTATTCAGCTACATGCTGTGTCAATAACAAAGAGTTAAATCTAGCCCCTTCATCATTATTTCCATTAGCAACATGAACTCTTGCAGAAATATAATCAACTGTATTTCTTTTACAAACTTACTTCCAATATTGGTTACATTTTGGGTGTAAACATAATCCATAGATTTGGGATTAATTGAAATGAATCCTGAACCTGTCACTTCTTCTCCAATGGGGACACAAAGACATTAGAAACATTCTCTTCTATTTTTACATTAACTGCACTTTAGCAATCTCTATATCATGACACAAACCATTCTAAAACAAGCCAGGTTTGTATCCAACACAAAAAAATTGCCGGATTCAAATAAACTATAATCAAAATTATCTGCACTTTGTTGGATCTGCATGAAATAGCATGTTGTCGATCAAAGAAAATAGAAATGAAAGCTTCTGAACTCTACATTATAACCATGCAATAGGGAAAGATGACAAAGGAGACACTGGCCTGGGAATTAACTAGGCTCATTCTTATTCCAATACATTACAGTTCATCCAAAACTCCAATGGTTGCCATCATTTCAGCAGAAAAGATGGGGTAACAATTACCTTAAAATTGTCTTTAAAACAGGATGCTTGGGGAGCTGTTTCAGCATTTTTAAAATCAAAACACCAAGTGTTTTGCACGGGTGCATGGGAAGAATATACATCCTTTTCATCCTTATTTATTTAAATATTTAAAAGTCTTATATATCTACATAATTGCAATTCCGAATGGCATATGTCAAGTAAAATCTGGAAAAGAATAATAAATGAAAGTTTTAAAAAAACCTGAAGAAATGGAATCCATAATCAACATATAATACAACATTGTGCTAAGGTTAAACTCACATACACTCTATCTCACAGAAAACTAACACTAGAGGAAAAGCCCCATTTTAAAAAGTTTTCTGGAAAATTAGAAAGGGTCTTTTGGGGGAAGGTGCAAAGAGGAGAATAAGACTGTTGTAAAGAGCACATGCTTATATATTCTGAGATAGATGACAGGTTTAAAATTTGTACTACAACATTCTCTTACATATTGTATTTAAGCTACTATTTTAATATGACTCTTAATGCAAAACCATGCAAAATAATTTCTATAACACAAAATACAAAGACTATAAATTCTAATGGAGAATTGTCTTCAGCATTTACCCAACTTTGTTAGTGTGTAAATAATGAATATCTACCGGCCATTTTAATTTTTATAAATGAATATCTAGAATTCTGAAAATTGTCTATTATACAAGAAAGAAATTGTGAAAATAGGTTAAAGTTTTTACTAATTGGATAAACAGTTTCTTTTTCAATTGTTCAGATGGATAAAAGTATCTTATCCAACAACTGTATTGTGAATAAAGTGTCAATGTGTTACATAATTCTACATAGCACATATTCCTAAAATATTGCTTCGGTTAAACTAACAACATTTTTTTTGAAACATTAGTCTTTCAGTCTAGGAGCATAAGTTTCATCAATAAATTATTATTTAGGTAAGAATCAGGAATCTAAGATGTAAAATTATTTGTACCATTCTTTGATTTGTTTGCAAACATTTAATTTACTGCACAATTAACACCTCTCCTTTATTTTCAAAGTCCCACATTAACCACTTGCTCCTACAATTTGGAAACCATAAATTCTTCCATTCTGGTATGTGTGTGTGTGTGTGTGTATACACACACACACACACAAACAAACACATTGCATATAATGTATCAAAAGTGCAAAATACAAATTTTAAAATACAAATTTTAAAACAGCAATAATTTAAGATGTGCTTGCACAACGTTCTAAGCTGACATGGCTAATTTTACATTTTGAAACTCAAAACAAAACATCCCACGTCCTCCAAATTCAGGACAAGACATGATGCTATTCGTCATGTTCTGATGTTTTCTGTCCCACAATTGGCTTCTCCTCTCCAAGTGACAGATGTTTGCAAGGGACAAGCTACTAATGGAAGTTCAGGTCCCATTCTTGCAAAACTGCCTGGCACAAGTTGAAAAGAAACACAAATATGAAATAGTAGCTACCTTTTACTATCTCCTTGGAGAAACTAAGCAAAGATGAACCTTGAAAACCAGGGTGAAATATTTCAGATGAACACCAATTGATTGGTTATATCAAACATATTTCTAACTATTTTTCAATCATCCCAAAGCACAGCTCTTTCATGGAAAGAGGTGCACATTAATTTCTGCCCATCCTATAAAGATGGTTGCCCTATTGTTGTTTTTTTACAAAGATACACTCCATTACGAAATTTAGTCTTTGTGGATTGTAATGTAATCTTTTTGTGTTCTGTCTTTTGTGTTCATGCATGCTGCCAAATGCAAAACTGTACTTTGGCAATTTGTTGAGAGCTGCTTTTTTGCAGGCAAGCTGACATCAGTGCATCATTGAACATTTATATATATAAAAAATACACATATATACACACACAAATCAATCCTCAAGTCAGTAGCTTAAAAAGTATATTATTCCTATTAAATCATTTGCGGACTATTTGCAAAATTTAATCCATTTCTGCATCAGTTTTATGCCTGTTTGTGCTTCTATAAAAAAGCATTCCTATTTTTGCTTTCATTGTATGTTATCGGATTTTTTTTTTAAAGTCATTATTTTTAAAAATCATCCTCTTGGCTGACTTTGTATAAACTGAGCAGTAAATAAAACTCTAAACGGGATACTACCCAATTAACATCTATAATGGTAGGATGAGAACTAAAACAGGAAGAGCGAGCCTTGTTTTGTGTTCCTATTGGTCTTTATGTCAAAACACTCCAAATATTTCAGGTTTTGCACCGCTGGCAAATGGAACATCCAAAATATTCCCAAGTCCATATTTTAAACATTAAAAGTATAGGAATAAAAGTTTCAGGATGGAATTCAGGGGGAAAAAGGTATGTTGCTGCTCCCCTTTTTAACATATACCTTTAAGGTTGCTTCATAATATAAAGATAATTAGTGTAAGTAGAAATCAAAGTGACCTTCCTATGGGAAGTTCCAAACTACAGCCACACACACACACACAAAATCCTTCTCCCAAGACTCAATGTATTCAATGTATTTCAAATAGAAACTGTGTTGCAAGAAATCATCTTTTCTATACAATCAATTAAATGAATTGATAGGAAAACAGTGTTCAGCCTATTAATGACTCTCACTAACATGGCTTTTGATTCAACAACTTTTGAAAGGAGTTTCACTACAAAATTTACTGAACTAGGTTAGCCAAACTAGTCCACCTTTATGTTTTACAGCAGCCATACTGGGTAATTCTAGAGGATTCGCAGACTATAAATAATTTATTAGAATAAAATTCCAAGGCAGTATTTTGTTACAACTTATATGGGTTCAGTTTATAGCATTTCACCACAGTTATTCCTTTCTTATTTTGATCACTACTTTAAAAGAAGAACTTGGAATCTTTTTTCTTCCCAAAACAGCTGCCCCATAAAGCTTTATCGCTATAGCAACTAACTTAATTGGTTTCCTACAGGTATCTCCTTCAACCATCCATCGGGTGGAGCTACTATCCCTAAGTATAAACCAAAGAGTTAAGGAAAGAAAATAATCCATTCCTCATCTTTCATGTTACAAGAAACAAAGAAAATAACCAATGTATTTTCCAATAATTAAAAAACAAAAACACCCTATATGAGAGCCCTTTTTGTATGCTAAATTTGTTAATCACCTCATTAAAAACAAAATATTTCCCTCTTTAAGAATATATATTTAATAGGAAAAGAAGGGAAAGCAAGAGAAATATTATTTCAAGTCATGTTGAAATTTACTTCAAACTTTAAAATATTCACTGATCCATTATATTCAGTTATATTTTAAGCCTGTCTTAGCTGTCATTTTAGCTGAGTGTTTGGAATACAGCTGTCATATCCGTAACACATAAGTGCATTTTTTTTTAAAATGAACACAGGTATCTAAGTATAGGCATATAAGTGTTCATTATCTTTCTATTTGAATTATAAAAAACACAGAGATGTTAACTAATGATTGATCTTAATTTTGTAATAAAACATGTTTAAAGTATCCAGTTAAAGGCAATGGTATTCTATAGAAACTATATTAACATATATTTTGTCCATATTTCATTCCTAGTATTCTTCTGAATTTAAAAGCCATTTACTACAAAGGTCTTTAAGCAGTGTGACAGTCAGATTACATGTGAATTAGATCATCACATTCAAAGTTGCACCTTCAGTTATTAAGATACTGAAATAATGGAAGTAGTGAAGTGTCTTGACACTGCATATTTTAGGCTAGGGAATGCTCTGCTCAGAGTTGGGCAGAATATATATATACAATCGTGCTTAGCAAAGATTAACCTGGGATTTGCAAAAAAAGAATTTAGCTGTTACTTAAAAACTCATTATTTAGAAATTTTAAGATTGCACTTCAGGCTAATAAGGGAAATAGGCAAGTGGATAAAAATCTATGAAAATAAGAATTATAATACTGAAGACTTGAAAAAAACCCAATACCGCTGTCCTTCCTAAATACAAATGTTAAAAGTATCAATACCCTAATATATTTTAAAGTTATTAAAAATTATTTGTCAGTTGGCGACATCTTATCATTACATTACACATAGTGCACTCACATGCAAAATTTATATATGACACAATTTAACACAGTATTTTAACATATATTTTATTAAATACAAGAGCATGAAGACTAAAATGTTATCTTACCCAAAGTAGTGCATGTGATCTACTATGCAGAATTTGATAATTATAATTTTTGTATTATAGAAATATACACTAAACTTTAAAAGCACAATGGAACACAAATTCAGTATTAAGAATCCTGCCCTTACCTTAAAGAGGAAATTCCACTGATGTAGCAATGCTCAGAAAGTTTCGTAATCATCACAAATAGAGAACACTTATTAAGCTGCTATTAGTTTTAAAGAGGTTTAGAATTCACTAACCATCCAACTTCAGTTATGGTAAAGAAACTGAGTTTCAAATCTATTTTGCTTCAATAAAAGTCAACATGAGATCCTTTCCCCCATTGACCAATGTGTATTACAGTTGTCAATGATCAATTCTGACAGATTCATGCTTGCTAAGAAGTATATTTCATTATATTAAATCACATTTGTATTATACTTTAAAAAACATGTTTTCCTTACATAGCCAAAAGCTTCTAACAAAATTTATTTATAATAAATAAATATTTTTATAGTCTTTTGAACTCCATCCTCTGGTACTTAATACTTTCTGACTTTACCCCAGAAATAACTGGTTATAAGCTATAATAAAACAGATGATAAATTTAACTAAAATTTAGGATGCTTTTTTAAGGATGCTTTTTGATATGGTAACATCACCAAACAGGGTCAAGTTGTATCACTAAGGAATGTCATCATAAGCTTGTTCTTTTCAAGAATCCTAAATGTATGAGAAGAGGTGACTTGGACATGGAGAAAAATAAAGACAGAAATATGCACCAGTAAAAGAAAATGTAAGTAGTAATAAATATAGAACATCTGGATTGTACTGGTGTTGGCATATTCTGTTAGGTTTTCAACAGCGGTAGGAAATACAAAATATTTCCAAAACATTTGGAATCATTGTTTTTCACCAAGTTTAATACAAAATGCTGCTTTTAACCTAGTTTAATATGAACATGCAGTGGTCTTTTTTGGAAACAGCCTGGCCTATCAAATTATAAATGTGGTCCATTTAAGTCAAGCAAGAAAGCCAAATACAAAGCAATACATGGATTTTGTCATCTGCTGGATCCATACTTACTGCAATAAGCAATTAAAAGGCCAACCAAGATCATGATTGCCCAGAAAGTTGACGATGCACTCGGCAGGACGTTGGCATCTTTCCTACTGCTTCGCTTAAGAGATGGAGCCATTGAAGCCATAAGTCCCCCAAAGCCAAGAAAAAGAGGGGGAGAGGGAGTCAGATAAGTTTCACAAGCCAGGTCTCCCTCGCCCTTCGGCACACCTAATCCCAAATAGGAACATCTTAGAGAAGGACCACAGGGTTTGGCCGTCAGCAATCATCCTGGGGTGTCCAGAGGGGCCTCTTCAGCCCAGCCAAGCCAGAAGACATTTTGTCTCAGCGGGCGGCGACCTCTAGAGTCCGGTTTCTCCTCTTCCTCCCCTTCGAGGATGGAGATTCATCGGCAACAACCTGGAACTTTCCCCTTCTAAGAGCGGCGGGAAAGAGGGAGGCAGGCAGGCAGGCGAGGCAGCCCGTCGGTGCCAAGTGGCGTTGGTTTCTTCGTTCCTCGGGGAAAGATCCCAGACGGGGCGCGGCGGCAGAAGCCAGGCGAGCGGCGGCTGGTGGCGAACCCTCCCGCAAGTCCCGAGCGAGGGGGCGGCGCGCGTGCGCATCCACGCCCGCCCCAGCAAGCAGCCGAGCCGCCCGCCCAGCTACCAGGGGGGCGAAGGAAGGAAAGGTCGCTACCCGAAGGCGGAGAAGGGAGGACTCCAGGAGGGCACGGCAGGCAGGAGCATCCCTCTGAGGGCGCGAGGGGAAGGCGAGGAAGGGCCGGAACCGCGGCCACCAGCTGCCGGGGGTCCCCGGAAAGGTTGGCCCGCTCGACCGCCTTTCTTCCCCACGGACGGCAAACTTCTGGCGCCGCTCCCCTCAGCACTTGTAGCTTCGTCCAAAGGGAGCCTTGCCGTCGCGGCAGAGGGAGCCCCCTTTTGAGGGCAGGGGTTAGCCAAGCCCGCCCACTGGTGTCGCCTCGCTCTCCGCAGCCTCCGACGACGCCTTGGTTTCCCCTCGGGGCGAGCAGGGCAGCGACACCCAGCTTGGCCACCTTGGCCGGACGTGCTGGCTGACCGGCCGCCGCCGCCGCCGCCGCTGCTGCCAGTCCTCAACCGCTCGCTTCCTCTGGCTCCGTAGCGATCCGTAAGCACAAACCCCCGCGCGTCCCCCCGTTTCTCTGGCCGGCAGTTCCGTCGGCGCGGCTCCCACCTCTTTGCCGAGGGTGCGTTGGGGCTCCGGCTGATGCGCCCCCCCCCGCCCCAAGCCACCCTTAACGCCGCCCCCGGCCCGCCTCGCGCGCTCTCCTCACCGAGGATGGCGCACGGAGGCCAGCCGGGCGCGCGCACTTCCCACAGCCGGCGAGCGGCTTCGGAGCTTGGCACGCGGCTGTTGGCCGGCTCTTCGTGCTTCCCCTCCTTCCTCTGCTGCTGCGTTTAGTGGAGGGAGGGAGGTGGAATGAGCAGTCCGATATACCCCCCTCCCCCCCCAAAAAACCCGGCCAAAGTGAAGAGAAAGAGGCGCGCCTCACAGAGAAGCTCCCGTTGCCCCAGCCCCCTCCCTCGAAGGCAAAAACTCCAGTGTGACATAAATCCAACGATGGTCAATGAAGAAAAAAAAAGACATTGCCGAGAAGGCTGTGCTAAAGAGCCGCCACTTTTCCCTCACGTATGAACGAGTGCCCTTAAAAATAATAATAAAAAAGCTGCTTCGCCTCTCTGCTTTGGCGGGAGAAATCGCTCCCCGTGATGGTCGACATCTTGAAGTGGCGATTTACGACGCTGCTAAACTCTCTTCCCTTCTCCTACCTTGGACTTTCCAGAATCTTTTTCCGCCCATTTGCAGTGAACGTTGCGGCCGTCGTTTCTCCTCCCCTGAGCCGTTTCCAGGCTGTGGGGCTAGGAGGCGGCAGATTGAAAGCACCCACCGTTACTTGTGCATTTCCTGGGCATCGTAGCAAGGAAAGAAGAACTGTCCCAGGGTCGTTCGCTTATATCAGCCTTCCATAGTTCAGAGAGAAGATTTGATCATAGAAAAAACTGCTACTTTACTTCATCACTTGTCAGCTATCTTGGCTAAGACACTGAGCTTGTTGATCAGAAAGGTCGGAGGTTCGAATCCCTATTATAGGTCATCTGTTTGAGGAAGGGGTAGGACTAGATGACCTCCAATGGAAACTCTGTTACCGTTTACTGTTCCCACTGGGCTGGCGGTGGGGATCTGACCAGCCACTCCAGACCTTGCCACTTCAATCCTTCCCACCCATAAAAGATTTGAGTAAAAAAAACTTGTGATATTTTTTTTCTTTGCCACCACCCCCCCACCTCTATTCAGCACATTTCCAAACAAACTCAACAAAATTGAATATGCCCTGACATTTTATTCTCCTTATGTACACAGAGTATCTGCACCAAAGACAAATTCCTTGTGTGTCCAACCACACTTGGCCAATAAAGAATTCTATTCTTTTCTATTCTATTCCAGAAGAACCAGCAAATATTGCAGACATCAGCAAACTTCAATTACTCTGCCGTTGCTACTGAAAGGAAAAAAAGGAGCAGTCATTGCTTCTTTTTGCTTGGATGCTTTGAGGTGGAGAAGTCCGTTACTCCAAGTCCCATAAGCAGTTAAAAGAATAACACCATTTCTCACCTTCCACTATTAATTCAATATACTGCAGGGGGTTTATAAGGCAGAAGTAACTGCTCGTAATTTCTTAGTAGTACCATTTATTCGGTCTGTTATGGTATGCATAAGAATTAAAGATATTGAGGGGCTGCCACAGAGAAAAAGGGAACAAGCTATTTTCTAAAGCACCTGAAGGAATAATGGATGGAAACTGATCAAGGAGAGATTCAATCTAGAAATAAAGATAAATGTTCTGACAGCGAGAACAATCAACCAGTGGAACAGAAGTTGCCTTCAGAAGTTGTGGGACGCTGGATGCTTTCAAGAAGAGACTGGACTGCCATCTTTCATAAATGTTGTAGGGTCTCCTGCTTGGGCAGTGGGTTGGACTAGATGACTTACAAGGTACCTTCCAACTCTCTTATTCTGTTATATTATGCAATATAGTACTTTCTTTGGTAGCTTGCTTTCCCATATACGCAATTTAAGCAGCAGATAAGGTGTTACCTTAAAAAAAAGATTGTTAATACAAATCATTGTTAGGGGACAGCTAAGATTAAGAATTATTTGGAAATTTGCTGGGTTAAAGCCCATCTCAGTAAACTTAGTCAAACTGACTTCTAACATGCATGCATAGGGTTCTGCTCTGCATCATCTATAGAGGAAATATTAATCTTGGGAATAAAGGGTTCATATCTGCATTTCAGTCATAATCCATTGTGTTCAGTGATAGGCAGATCATGACCTTAATGTGCCTGCCTTTTATTAAGGACATAAGCCGTTCCACATTTTCTAACTCTGAAAAGTTGCTCTATGTCTGTACTATTGATTTAATAAGATTACTTCTAGCCATGGTCTAATAAATGTTCAAAAGGGCAATGGATTTTGTTCCAAGTTTGACTTTCCATTCTTGTTGATAAACAATTTTTAAAATATATTTTATAGGTCAGTGAAATAATCTAACAGAGAAGGGAGAAGGAGCAACAGTTCCATGTTCTGTTACTTGGAAAAGAAAATCTGCAACAAGAAAGTATTAACATAACAACATGGCAGTTTTAATCCAGTCAAATTCTTCTCTGCCTACATTCTTAGAAGTAAGTTCTACAAAGTTGATAAATCTTATTTTATCTCAAGTATGTACCCTAGTGCTAGGATTATTTTGGCCATTTAGAATTGTCCCTTTTTATTGCTATACTCATTAGAATGAATATTTTGTATATGGTATTATGCGGAATATTTGAAGTTAAAAAGACTTATTTGGGCATAAAAATCTGTCAATCATATCAGCAGTATATTATTACTTTTGCAATCATTCTAGACATATTCTGAACTCTCGTCTTACTGTGGCCACACTCCATAAATGAATATTAGTTTTACATTTTCATCAGTTAACATAGATATGCAAATTATGTGGATAATCCAAGATTTGGGTAATCAACCAAATGGATTGCTTGTGTATTTGTTTTCACTAATATCCACAAATGTAACCTCCATGAACTTTGACTAATTAGAAACTTGGCATAATCGATGTTTGCTTATTATATTTTAACAGTTTAAAAAGATTTCCTTTCACAAAAGACAAAAAGAACATGCCAAACAAAGTAGATTTAATACATTAAATAGGCCAGTGTGAGTCCCTTTTTGTGAAATGGGAGTTCAGGTGGGCCTTTTTCTTACGTACCTGTCTCCCTGCTACGTTTCATTGGCCCTGCCGGAGCTGCTGAATGTGGTAGCTGGATTGGCGGTTGATTTCCCAAGGCTTATGATCCTGGGGGATTTCAGTCTGCCTTCCATTGGCGAGACATCTGAGTTAGCTCGGGAATTCATGACTTCCATGACGGCTATGGACCTAACTCAATTAATTCAAGACCCCACCCATAACAGGGGACACATACTCGACCTGATTTTTGTCTCTGGGCAGTGGATGAATGATCTAGATTTAGGGATATTTTTATTCAACCCTTGTCATGGTCTGATCATTTCCTCATCAGGCTTGACTTCCATACTGCTACCCCTCACCGCAGGGAGGCGGAACTGGCTAGATAGTTCTGCCCCAGGCACCTGATGGACCCTGAAAGGTTCCTGATGGAGCTTGGGACTTTTCCTGAATCCCTTGCTCACAGCTCGACCGAAGCCCTAGTGGAAGCCTGGAATAGGGTGGCCACTGGGGCCTTGGATCGCATTGTGCCTTTGCACCTCTGACCTGGTGTTGATCCCGGGTAACTCCCGGGTTTACTGAAAAGCTTCAGGAGATGAAACGCCGGAAAAGACTCCTAGAGAGTGGTTGGAGGGCCAGCCGGTCCAAATCTGATCGAACACTAGTAAGAATTCATTTTAAGTCCTACTTAGTGGCAATAAAAGCGGCAAAACGGCAACATTTTTCCGCTGTTATCGCATCCGCAGATAACTGCCCAGCTGCCCTGTTTAGGGTCCTTACTTAACCAAGGAACTGGGAAAGACCCCTTGCAGGGTAGGGCTGAAGAATTTGTTCAGTATCTGAAGGATAAAATCGCTCAGATCCGGGCAGGCTTGGACTCTGACTGGGTAGATTTGGGCCAGTCGATGGGGATGAATCTTATGGAGACTATCTGGGATGATTTTGACCCTGTGACCCCTGAGGACATGGACAGGATTATGGGGAGACTCAGTGCTGCCACTTGTGTGCTGTACCCGTGTCCCTCTTGGTTAGTTTCAGCTTCCCGGGAGGTGACACAAGGCTGGCTCCAGGCGATTACCAACTCTTCATTGAGAGAGGGGTTCTTTCCCACCACCTTGAAGGAGGCGGTGGTGAAGCCCCTCCTTAAGAAGGCGTCCCTGGACCCAAATTCTTTAGCCAACTATCGTCTGGTCTCCAACATTCGCTTTGCAGTGAAGGTTGTCAAAAGTGTGGTAGCACATCAGCTTTCCCAGTACCTAGATGAAGCTGCCTACCTGGATCCATTTCAGTCAGGTTTCAGGCCCGGGTACAGCACAGAGACGGCATTGGTCGCATTGGTTGATGATCACTGGCGGGCCCGGGACAGGGGCTGCTCTTCTATCCTCTCGGCCTCTCAGCGGCTTTCGATACCATCGACCATGGTATCCTACTGCAACAACTAAGGGGGGTGGGAGTGGGGGCACCATTTTATGGTGGTTCTACTACCTGTCGGATTGGTCGCAGTTCGTGTTGACTGGAGGACAGGGATCGACCCTGAGGTGTGCCACTTGTGGGGTGCCCCAGGGGTTGGTTCTCTCACCCCTCCTGTTCAATATATATATGAAACTGCTGGGCAAGATCATCCGTGGTTTTGGGGTATCAATATGCTGATGATAGCCAACTTTTCATCTTTACCTCAAACCACCCAAACGATGCCCTCGACATGATGTCCCAATGCCTGGAGGCTGTGCGAAGCTGGATGGGGAGCAACAGGCTCAGGCTCAATCCCTCCAAGACTGAGTGGCTGTGGTTTCCGTCACCCCGATTTGTGCATCTTTTTCCATCTTTGATGATAGGGGGAGAAATTTTAGCCCCCTCACAGAGGGCCTGCAATCTGGGAGTCCTCCTGGATACGCAGCTTAGTTTAGAAGAACACCTGATAGCCGTGATCAGGGGGGCCTTTTACCAGGTTCGCCTGGTATGTCATTTGTGCCCCTTCCTGGATCGGGATGCTCTGTGCACAATCACTCATGCCCTTGTCCTTTCTCGCCTGGACTACTGAAACACTCTCTACATGCCCTTGAAGAGCACCGGAGGCCTCAGCTGGTCCAGAATGCAGCCGTACGGGTTATCATGGGGGTACCTAGGTGCTCCCATGTTAGACCCCTTTTAGGCGGCCTGCACTGGTTGCCGATTGTTTTCCGGGTGCGATTCAAGGTACTAATTATGACCTTTAAAGCGCTCCATGGCTTAGGTCCAGGGTACCTGCAAGACCATCTACTGCCACCAGTAGCCTCCCACCATCCAGTGCAGTCCTACAGAGTTGGCCTCCTCAGGGTGCCATCGGCCAGACAGTGTCGGCTAGTGACCCCCAGAGGGAGAGTCTTCTGTGTAGGAGCGCCTTCCCTCTGGAATAAGCTGCCCCCGGAGGTTCGCATAATGCCTGACCTCCGGTCCTTCCGACACACCCTAAAAAGCAAGCCGGCCTGGCCTGAACAGAATAAAATAAATGATTAATTTAATTAGTAATTTTAATCTAATTTTTAAAATTTTATTGTTAATATTAGTTGGGTTTGTTTTTGGATACTTTATATAATTTCCTTTTTAACTTTCGTAATATGTGCTTTTTTTATGTTGTATGCCGCCCTGAGTCCTTTGGGAAAACGGTGGCATATAAATCCAATAAACAAACAACAAACATTAAAAATGTAATTCCACTGAGCTAAAATAAAACAAAATTCAACAACATTAGTAAAGATAGCAATGTATAGAAGAAACAATAATTACAGTGAACTAAAGTGCTTGGTATACTCAGGAATATTCAAGCACATACAATTAATGTCAAGCTCCATTCAATTCTATTGCAGTGGTTAGATATGAGCATTGACTTTTAACCGTACTGGTCATGATTTAATCCTATATAGTACAGGAAATAGGAAGTGTCTGCAAAAAATCATCTTAATTTATTTTTACTGAAGCAAATCATGATCTCTTCATGAATAACAGTAGGTTATTCTAAGTAGTTTATTCTTTTGACAAGGTTGAAAATTAAATGGCTGCCTTACAGAAGGAAAAAGGAGGGTGTTTGTATAGGACATTGTTGGCCCCCAAATCCTACAGTATATGGTGCCTCTAGTAAATATTTGTCTATGCTTGTTTTAAGCTTACCATAAAAAGCAGGTTAGTTCTAGGTATGAGAAAATGGAGATTGTCTTCATAGGAAAAAAAATGATAAAACCAGAGGCATGAAAGCTGGCAGCAAAATTGTATTCATGAAATTTGGGTTTCTACATTTTACTCAGCCAGAGAAAATTATGGAAATAGAGATACATTAATACAACAGTAGGAGTTCAGATGGGTTACTGAATATTAAGGATTCATCTTCCCAGGCAATTTGTGCATGTTGCTGGAACAGTCTATGTTGGATACTGTCTGGTAGATATTTGATTAATGGACTCAAAAAATTCTTCATCTTAAGGAAATAAGTGTCCAACAAGTATGGGGAGAAATCACATTTTAAAATAATAATCACATAAATGCGCTGTCTGAGAGATATTTGTAAAGCTCTTCACGGAATGAAACTACAGTGCAGTGTAGTGCAATATGTGTTTGTTTATAGGTAGATGATAGATAGGTAGGTAGGTAGGTAGGCAGGCAGGCAGGCAGGCAGGCAGACAGACAGACAGACAGACAGATACCATAGATAAACAATTAAAGCCTTTACTCATAATGTACCTAATTAACTTTTCCCATACATATGGAAAATTGCTCTGAAGTTTTACAATGCAGAAAAATGTATGTACAAAAGCAGCTATCTTGCCTCCCTCAACATGATGCCTTAACTAGGATTGTTACCAGGTTATGTATGATAAGACTATCTTTTGCTTTTCACGTCTTCATTCAATGAATATTTGGGCTTTGAAAGAAATCTAATAGGTAAATACATCTGTATTTTAAAGATTTTACGTATATATTATGATGGATGGATGGATGGATGGATGGATGGATGGATGGATGGATGGATGGATAGATAGATAGATAGATAGATAGATAGATGGATAGATATTTGTCAGCCTCTGCTTCGCTATTTGCTTTCGGCTGCCATTGAAACGGGGAGGGGGGCATGGTATTTGGGTGGGGAAGTATTCAGTACAGGAGTGATTGTAAAAAGGGAGTTGTTCTCACCATCTACTGCGCATGCTGCAGATAGTGGATTTGCCGCCAAGGCCAACTGTCCAGCATACCAACCTGATGATGCTTTTTGAAGATGTCTCCCACATGACACCTGAGGGATGTGCAGATTGGGCTATGGGATGGGGTTACCAGGGATAGGGAGTTGGGTCACATGTTGATATCTATGATTACGTGCGCTTTTGCCTCAGATCTTGCTTTGCTTAGCTGCTATCTACTCATGACCAGTAAAAGTACTCTTAATTCTGCAAAATGGAGTTGAGTGGTTTCTTTCTTGGTTACTGAGGGAGGCTGCATTGACAGATATTCATGTAAGCCATCCTAAGTTCTTTAAGGAAACCTGAGATATAAATCTGACTACCGTGTTTCTCCGAAAATATGATATGTCCTGATACTAAGCACAATTTGGCTTTTCAACACATGGGTTAAAATAAGCCCCACCACCAAAAAAAGCCACCCCCCAAACTACTTAAATGCATGTGTGATGACATATGGCAGGTTTTTCGGAAATTCACCAAATCAGAAAGGTTGTGGTAATGCGGGGTTGTTGGGGGGCATGGGTGAGGAGAAAGGAGACGGTTATGATTTTTTTTGCATGTGTTTAAATGTGTCACTTTGGCACCTGGGTCTCCTTCAGCCTTGTGTTGGATGGTTGCAGCCACTTGGGGGTTGAGTTCGGATGGGTGCAGCCCCTCAGTCACTTTCCACAACCTCCAGGTAGTGAGGGAGGAAACTTGCCCCCAAAGGTTGGCAGAGCTTCAGAGAAGTGATGCGTTCTACCCAGCCCATCGTGTCGCCCAGTGGTCATGCAGAAGAAGTCCGGCGAAGGAAACCCAACATCCCTGCCATCCACCCTACCTCCCTCTATCTCTCTTGCCCTCTCCGCATGGCCCCTAAATTTCTCAGGACCCTGCCTGGCAAAGCCCATGCCAAGCGGGTGCGGTGCCTCTTTTTGGTAGCCTTTCTACCTTTTTGTTAAGCATACCCAAACGGCCGAACGGACATGCTCAGTGGCAGCTGCTGAAGACGCTCGTCCTTTCCATTCCTCCTGATGCCTTTTGGAAAGCACTGCTCTCATGGAGGGAGAGGGGAAGGAAAGGGAGGAGGAAGAGGAGAAGGAGACTATGTGAGTGGGGAAGCTTGGAGATTAAAGGAGGAGGGAAGAGGTGCTGAGAAAGTCAAAGCCCTCCCTCCCTCCTCTCTTTTTCTTCAGCAGTCTCCCCACCATCCCAAGCATCCCACCCACCTTATCTCTGCCTTGTCCAGCTGGTGCAACTCTGCTTTTTGCAAAGAAAAGAAAAGGAGGATGGGAGGAGGGAAACAAAAAGTCCTTGCAGGATATCAAACATCCCATTAAGCTGCGCCTCCCTCCACTTTCCCTTCCCTTCCTCTCCTACCCTTCTCTCTCTCTCTCTCTCTCTCTCTCTCTCTCTCTCTCTCTTTCTCCCCCTTCTCTCTTTTTTGATGAGCCCCGCTGAGTCTGAGCTTTCGGAAATTAAAGCGGAGTCTCACAGCCTAGCCCATCTTCTGCCCCCTCTGATAATAAGGACACAACCATATTTTGGAGGTCAAAAGAAAATAAGACCCTGTCTTATTTTTGGGGAAACATGGTAACAATAAATATATTATGACTGACACTAATCAAAAATGCATGTACTAATTAAAAAACATGAGAAATAATTTGCTTTATTAATTTACAAAGTATTTCATTTCATCATCTTATGATAAAAAGAGGGAAACACAATTGTGATATAACTGACAATTACAATTCACTAAAATGACATCTTCCATAAATTCGTATTTATTTGTACATATAGAAGTATTAATTGTTTTATTTTATATCACTAGCAATGGCACTGAAACCTATGTACACTTCACAGTACTTTACAGCCCTCTCTAAGCGATTTACAGAGTCAGCATATTGCCCCCAACAATTTGGGTCCCCATTTTACCAACCTCAGAAGGATGGAAAGCTGAGTCAACCTTCAGCCTGGTGAGATTCGATCTGCCAGACCTCTGGGATTTTGTTTGAGCAGTCCAAACCCTATGTCAGGCTGAAAAAGATTTGCTGTTTTAAAGAAAAAATCCATAAAATTAACATAAGAATTACAGAAGGATCTTTTTTCCTTATTAGTAATATTTTTATAAAAGATATATAGCCCAGTAAGAATTGGTCACTTTCTACCACCAGTGGCTGTGGAAAAAAATGAAAACTAATTAATAGAAAATCAAAGACAACTTCAATATGGTTTATAACAAAGGTTTTCTTTTCTCTGATTCTGCATAATGTACTACAAATTCATTCCACACTCTAGTAATATTTAAAAGAAGGTGTAAAAGAAGGTCATTCAGTTGTTGTACCCTATTGAATTATTATTGTAGCCAAAAGATAAATTCCAAATAATTCAAATTGTACTTTTAAAGGTTATCTTCACATTATACTGTACCAATAATGTCCTGTTTTTAAATAAAGATTTTTTTGCTAAATGAAAGTCTCAGTTTCAATTTTTCAGTATTTTACAATTGTGTGAATGGTGTTTCATCTTTCACATAGTGCTTTATCATTTTATTTTTTCCCATGATGAATCAAATGTTTTCATGCTGCTATTATTATGGTTTTTTTAAAAAAAAATCTAATCTAATCATGAACACAATGGGCAGTTAAAGTGTTACAAAGCTTCTGAAGTCATCTATATTATTTTCAATTGTTCCTGCAGAATTAACATAAGCAACTGCACTGTAAGGCACATTTTAGAGCAACTGAATTTTTTTAATGGTATTACATGGTCAGATTCACATTATTTCTTGGCTGCTTCAAATTTTTTGCTTAAAAAGTCCAATCAAGAGCCAAGGTGGCACAGTGGTTAGAGTGCAGTACTGCAGGCTACTTCAGCTGATTGCTAGCTGCAGTTTGGCAGTTGAAATCTCATGGGCTCAAGGTTGATTCAGCCTTCCATCCTTGCGAGGTGGGTAAAATGAGGACCCAGATTGTTGAAGGTAATATGCTGACTCTGTAAAATGCTTAGAGAGGGCTGTAAAGCACTATGAAGTGGAATATAAGTCTAAGTGCTATTGCTATCATGGATTTCAATGGAACTGGTGGCCGAAAGGTTAGAATGCAGTATTGCAGGCTTGCTCTGCCTATAGCCTTGAGTTCAATCTTGATGGGCTTGAGGTTGATTCAGCCTTCCATCCTTCTGAAGTTGGTAAAATGAGGATGCAGATTGTTGAAGGTAATATGCTTACATTTGTAAACTGAACAGAGAGTGCTGTAAAGCATTATGGAGTGGTATATAAGTGATATTGCTACTACTTTCATGTAGGTATTTTTCAATTTTTTTAAAAATCCACTTTTATATTTGTTTATTTATTTATTTATTTATTTGTTTATTTATTTATAGGATTTGTATGCCGCCCACTCTCGAGAGACTCAGGGCGGCTTACAGATAAAAAGGAAGGGGGGGAACATACAAAAACTAAAAAACAACATTAAAATTCCACAACATTCATAGCTTAGGTTGGGGCTGGAAAAATCAACAGCCCCAGGCCTGCCGGAACAGCCAGGTCTTGGTCGCTTTGTGGAAGGCCAGAAGGGTAGTAAGGGTCCAGATCTCCACAGGAAGATCTTTCCATAGGGCCGGAGCAGCTACAGAGAAGGCCCTCCCCCGGGGAGTCGCCAGCCGACATTGACCGGCAGATGGAATCCGGAGGAGGCCCAGTCTGTGGGATCTTAATGGATCTCTGGGAGGTAAATGGCAGGAGGCGGTCTCTCAGGTAGCCAGGTCCTATACCATGTAGGGCTTTAAAAGTAATGTTTACCCATTCTGTAATGACTATATAGATTTAAACATCATAATAAAATTCAGTATTTTTTCAATTAGAAAATAAAAATTACTGAGGAAAAAATACAGAATATAAAAAGTGCAAAGGAAAAGGGAAAAAATGTAGAAATTAGAAAGAAAAATAGGAATATATTAAAGAAAGAGAAAAGAAATATATAAAGAAATGATTTCTAACCTTCATCACAAGAATAAACAATTTTAGTAACTTGTACATTCTTCATTTACAAAAATTTATCTTCATCCTATATTCTATCTCTTTTATCTATAGATAAATACATAAAGCATTATCTTTCAGCAGAAAATCCATTAATTTTCATCAGAAATAACAACCTAACTTATTTTAACCTTAATCTTGGTGCATATGGTCTCAGTGTACATAAAAGAAAAGATTTGTGATGAATGTATCTTTTCTTTTATGTACACTGAGAGCATATGCACCAAAGACAAATTCCTTGTGTGTCCAATGACACTTGGCCAATAAAGAATTCTATTCTATTCTATTCTATTCTTTCTATTCTGTTCTGTTCTATTCTATTCCATTATCAGTTAAATCCCTTCCTTTATTTCTAGAAGTCTTAATCTATTTATATAATGTTATAGACATATGATAATGGTTTCTTTTTTATTCTTTGTCCCTTCTCATAAGAGATCCTTCAAAGCTTCTTTTATAAATCTATCATTAAAAAATCCAATAAACTCTTTTTGTTTATTATTTTACTTATCTATTGTAAGTCTTTTGATTTTTGAAACATCAACTCGTTTATTTCTATGTTCACTGAACATCCTTTTCCATGTCATTCACTTAGCCTATCATGTGTAGATCCACTTTCGATGCCATTTCCTTCCTGTCAAATAAAATTTATTGATCATCATCCATTTCTTCCATAACAACTTTTGGACACTGTCTATCCTATCTAGTAATGAAGCAAATATCACTACTAATATTGTTGCATGTCCCATGACTAATTTAAGGCAGTGAAGAAACACTTTGGTTATGTTTTGGTTGGGTTTTTTAAATCAAATAAAACAGATAAATTCTACTTAAGAAAGCATTCAATAAATTACGTCAGTCCCACATAACTACTTTGCCATTTTCCCTAACATCCATCATATAAACATTTGTCAATAAAAAAATTAGGGAGGCATGTATAATTAGGACTTATTAATATAGAGCCTTTTTACCTACTGTTTACAAAAGAATCCTGAGTGTTTTAAGTAAACTATAAAGATTATGCAAGGTTTCATAATCTTAGATAATTTATTTCAATAGTACTCATTCAGTCAATATATTTATTGTTGTGACTGCTGTATTAACATTACATAGAAGTAAAGGAGAAAGGGGAAAAAAGAGAACAGAAAACAACAAGGCATGCTAGGCATCTAATGTAATATAACTAATACTGAAATTAGGAGTATAATGTTTCTTTCTAAGTTTAAAAGAAAGCATGACAAAGGTAGCAATCTGATTACAAACAGCTGCAATCAAATCTGCAAAATGGTAATTTTTTGGGGGGTTTGGTATCCAGTCCTTTAAGTCTGTTTATGATCAGTGTTTCTTCCTAACTTCATAATAGACTAGCTGATAACCTGGTGCTACCCAGGTATTTGTTTATCCCAACCCTCCTTCCATGAATGTCGCTGCAATTTTTAATTTTGGATTTTCCACCTTACCAGAGGGACCCCCTTGTGGAGTACTGTGAAGCCATTACCATGGCAACTCCACAAAACTGTACAGTAGAAACCATTTTAAGGCAGTACAGTAGAAACTGTTTTAAGCACAATAGGCTCTTAACAGAACACACCACCAAGGGGTGTTAAGGGTGTCTTTTATACACACACACACACACACACACACACACACACACACACACACACACACCAGTATTTGTTTCCAGAGGGTAAATAATCTGTGTACCAAGTTTGGTTGAAATTGCTCAAGGGATTCCAGAGTTACACACACGGCCATTTAGATAAATGATATAGATGGATGGATGGATGGATGGATGGATGGATGGATGGATGGATGGATGGATGGATGGATGGATGGATAGATAGATAGATAGATAGATAGATAGATAGATAGATAGATAGATAGATAGATAGATAGATAGATAGATAGAAAGAAAGATAGGAGAATGGATGATGTAATGGATGATGTCATCCATTTAACCAACACTGCAAAGCCAGAGCTGCTGTTCCATTGATGCACTGCATATTTATAAAAATTTCCCTTCAAGATGTACAGTGAGCAAGTTCTGTAAGTGGTGTAAAAGTTTCCCCAATGAAATGTTAGCGATGTTGACAAGAGGCTTCTATATTTCTTGTATTCAAAGTACCAAGATGAAAACTCTGAAGATTATATCACACAAGCACTCTACAGTCATCTTGTTCAAAAATTGTATCTTTGATCTTTTTAAAATTCCTACAAGGACTAAGTTCACTACCCTAAGATCTAAACAGGACATGAAGTTTAATTACAGAATAGGAGTCAAGAGTTTGGTTTATTTCACTGACAAAAGTCTTCCACTTCTTTTTAATACAAAGACTAATTTCATTTAATTACTGTTCTTTTTTGAGGCTTAGTCTTATATCTTATATATGAGATATTAAAAAGGCAGTTTAGAATAGTTTGGGAAATCAAAGGACTTGAGTTATTAAAACTCAATTTTTGTGACTACAGTTCCATAACAATGGTGAAGGGACTCTAGACTATTCAATTCTGTCATACAAATGTTTGCTGTGTTGAAATCCTACCTAAATTTGTAATTCTTTCTATAAAACATAATTCACCCGAATAGCTTTATATGACTCTGACAAATAATGAGAAGGGTTGGTTTGATAAGAATAGGGAATATAACCAATATGGAAGTATTTTTTTTATATTTCCTTGATAATATTCACTAATTCTCCATCCCCCCTCCTTTTGAACCTAGTTACTTCCTTCCAATGTCTATATTTTAATCAGCACTTGAACATTTTTCTTAGCAACTGTTGAAGTGCTATTTTTAATGCTTTCTTCTCCTTATTTGTCAAACACTTAGTTTCCAATCCTTTTATTTCTCTGCTTTTGGGTTAAAATTATTAAAAACATCATGCATGTACTGGTAATTGTTTGAGTTTTTTTAGGCAAGCCTCGAGAATTTTAATTGGTCTGATACAATATGTTTTACTGAAGTGTTTTTAATGATATTTCATTATATGTTTAGTTGTGTTCTTAATTCACTGTTATGGCTTTCAATTTCATTATTAGTCATACAGAGCTCAGCTGCATTTCACTTAACTTGCCGTCAACTAGGAAAAAAAATCTGCACATAGCCAGGTTTGTGTGTGTAGTCAGGCACAGAAGCAAAGAAAATGTGTGTGTAGTCTGGCACAGAAGCAAAGGAAAACATACATGCTTTGGATAAATCAGATTTACTCTGGGTTTCTTCTAGATTGACAGGCAAGAATGCTAATAAATACAACCCCTGCTCTCTTCCTGGTGAAATACAGTTATTCCATGAAACCTACAGAATTTCGTTATTATTCAATTTTTTTTCCACAACTTTTCTGACTCTTCAGGATCTGATGGATTCCAATTTAGAGACATCCAACAATAACTTCAATCATGTCTTGGCAGAAAAAAAACAGCAAATATTTCTCTCCCTTGTATGGAAGGGTGTAGATTTCAGAAATCCATCACAGCAGTGGTGTCCAAAATGTCTGTCTGCCTTACACAGAGTTTATTTGGCTTTAAACAGTTTTAACAAGCAAAGCAAAAACAGGGGTAGCAACAGCATCTTATTGGTACATTTTACATGTCAATATCTAAGTCCATCCCAGCCAGAGTTAAGGCTTCACATATCTAAAAGTTCCTGGTACTACCTGGTTCTAATAAACAGTTGAGGTCATAGATGTTGAGTAATCGGTTACTGAGATATGGCAGTTTGCTGCGCATGTCTGTACATAACCTTTCCTCTCATTCCTACATCTCACTCACTTTTTATTTTGTTAGACAAGACATCGTAAGAAGGGCTAGTAAAAGAATCATAATCAAAAAAGGAACGTCCTTATAATAGCTTATACAAGGTATATATACTTGACCTTGAGGCAGTACAAGAGAGATTTAGGGCAAAAAGCTGTAATACATATATTCCAAAGGGAGGGAAGACACTGAACAAAACAGTACCCACCAATCAAAATAGCACAAGTAATGACTAAATAACGTAGGACATTTCCCAATAGATCTGTGGGCAACCAAGCCTAAAAGCTTTCCCACTAAGATCTTAAAGTATCAATGTTCAAATGAAGCCAAATTGTGTAAAATGTTGAACTGGTACTGGATAGTTCATAATTCATCTAAAATATTAAAACAACACGTTAATTTCTAAAATAGCTAAAAGGGTAGCATTAATTATTTTTGCCAAATTACACACAACAGCATTAATATTAAAATAAGTGCAAGCAACCAGCCCTGGCACACCCACTATAGATATAGCCAGTGCTACATATTCTACTTTATTAAGTAAAGCCATCTCAGAGTCACAAGTGCTGTCTGATGTGACTCCACATCGAAAACGGCTGGAATGAAGTTGCTGTTTGGTAAGCAAAAGAGGAATTAACAGACTAAAACAACATTGTGCTTCACTAACATTAGCAGGAATGTAATTAAAAGTTTCTTGACCATATGTAAAAACCATCCTTGCAAGAGCCAAACATGAGCAAAGTGAAAGAAGGGCTCCGAAAAGCTGTACAATTTACAGCAGGTGAACCAATATGAAAACCGTGAGGTTTTTTTACTTGAAAATGTACAATTAACTACTTTTGCACACATTGTATTCTCAGGAACTGTTACTGTCATAGTATACAAAGCAATTGCATCAGGGGGCAGATCATAGGCAATCAACCCCAACTAGATATAGTCTTATAGTTAAAGTTTTCATTCAATAGCAATCTACTCAAACCAGTGAAGTGTTGAATTACTGCAGGCGGGGTACAAACAGGAACCAAGCATGTAATTTTTCCATGTCATATGATTAAGATAAGCAAAAGACATCAGTGTGTGTGATGCTAGATAGCTGCATCGATAGGTTTTTGCTTCAGTGTCTGTTCAAATGAGTTTTTGGGTGAGATGCAGAGGTGGGTTCCTACCAGTTCGCACCTATTCAGTAGAACCGGTTCGTCAAATCTACCGAACCGGTTAGAAGAGGTTCCACCAGTGGACCCAGAAAGCAGGCCACACCTACAGAAGAGGTTCCAAATTTTTTTGAAACCCACCACTGGTGAGATGACAGCAGCTATTGCTAAAGGGAAGCAATTAACAATTAAACATAAACAAATGATGACTAAGGAATTGGCATATAAACCTGCAAAAATGGCAGTGCATAAGTTCTTGGGGATTTGTTCCACATGTCGTTGTTGCAACACTGACTCTGCTTAGGTGGTCAGATTTTTTCACATCACTGGACAGCTGGTCCAACAAGATCATATTGGCCACTGAGCCATCCGTAAGATTGTGTTATCCACGCCAAATTGGGGTATGCCAAATTGGGTACCTGAGAGCCCTCCTTTTTTATTGTTTTTGAAGACAGTCCTTAAAGGACCAATCACCACGTTTCACAATGGCTTGACCTGTGGAATTATAAGGAAGCCCATGAATTAAAACAATGTTCCAATTTGTACAAAATTGCAAAAAGGCCAATAAAAAATAGGCCATTGTAAGTTTTTAAAGAAAAGGGTTTACCCAAGGCAGTAAAGGCTGAAAAAAGATGAGAAATAACACGATTAGCTCTTTCTCCTCATTAAGTTGTAGCCCAAAACACTCCTGAATAGGTAACAATAGAGGCATGAATATACTTCTAGGGAGCCAGAGAGGGAACATAGGTGACATCCATTTGCCATAGTTGATTAGAGGCCAAGCCACAGGGATTAACTTTTATGTCCCCAGAGGGGGATGCCTCAGAAAATTGGGGACAAGATAAAACAATGTGCTTGGCCTGGTCGAGAGGAATATGGCAAGCTTGTGCCAGCCCTCTGGCATTCTGATGAAAAGTGATTAAAAAATGGATCTGAAAAGAGAGTAAATAAAACACGAATAACAACATCTGCTTAAATGGAACCTTCAGAAAGTGGTCCAGAAAGAGACAAATAACTACGTATATGAGAAAAAAAATATATAAATGCTTTCAGTCTTATAATAGTTGCTGCAAAGTTAAAAAAACAAAGCCATAAGATTAGAATCAATCCTGGATGTGATGTAAGCACCTATAAAATTAAAAATAAGTTGACACACATAATGAAAGTCAGAAAATTAGTTTAAAAGCTTGTTGAGAAAAGATTTAGAAAGCTAAAGTAGCAACAAACAATTTTAAACGTTGCAGGGACAACTGTATTGTAGGGTAGGAAACCTTCGTGAGAGTCCTTGTAAGCAATGGCTCCTCCCATTCACCCTATATCTGAAAAAACAGTAGAAGCTTGCAAAAGCAGAGAAACGGAAGCAATAGATGACTAGGAACAGAAAAAGTCATTAAACACGCAAGCTGAAGATTTTTAGGCAAATGATATGAAATGCAGCCCACATAGTCCGTTAAAGCACACTGAAGAGATACATTATTCTGAAAATAAAATTGAACACAAATTTTGGAATAAGAAAAATAATATTAATCAAATCAGTCCAATTTCTTCAACAAACTCAAGGTTAATAATTCAGCAACTGTCTGAAAAAAATGGCAAAATATTTTGAAAGGGAGTCTTTTTGTCTTAACATTCCTATAGGCAGTTTACTAGTAAAAAAAAAAAACATCAAAAGAGTTAACTAACAATTTATACGATCTACAAACGGAATGCTCAAAATCTCATTAATCTTTTCAACTGTGGCAAGGGCTGGGGGGGAGATCACAATGAGATTACCGGACTGTTTTCCTTTGGCCAATAAATCAAAGAAAAATACGGACAAACCCAAGTAAGGATCCCCAGCAACTGCCATAAATTAATTAACAAAATATTTTCGTGTACATGTAAACAAAAAACAAAAAAAAACTGGAACAAAAAAATTAGACACTTAAATCATTTTGTATTTCTGAAAGCCAATTAGGTTGTATCTTTGGGGCTCCAATTAAAATATCATCCATATAATGATTTAACAAAGCCGATGAATAACACTTATGAAAAGGAATCAATTCTGCAACATAAGTCTGATACAAAAAGGACTAAATAAATGTATAGATCAACCAACGAAATAACTTTGGACATTTTGCATGGAAAGGGCAGGAAGCTGCAGGAGGGTTCTCCCTGGATTACAACATTCCAAATGCTGTTCCTATATCTTGACATGCTTTAATCATATCTGCCAAATCAGGATTGTTCCAAAGACCAATAATTGCCCTCAGCATTCAAAAGTAGCATTCTCCTTTGCTAATTTCATCAACAACTTCATCTGAACCTCAGAATTGTCTATTTGTTGTTTTAAAGTATCCGGCAATCTGTTAATAAAATCAGGATATGGCTCAGTAGCCTTCTGCCTGGTATTAGGGAAGGCTTGCTGAGTTTTGCCAGAAACAGGCACTTTAAAAACACACTCTTCCTGACCAGGAGGGCCAAGGGGGAGAGAAACAATGGCAGGCACAGAGAAGATGGACTTTTCCTGATCAGGGAGAAAACAAAAACAATTCTTTAAGCCAATTACTTCATGATCTTGTGGAATCAATTTAGGCGAACAGACAGAAAACATATCTTCTCCCCCTCTTTTGCTAATTGTTCCTCTGACCATGGAGAAGCAGAAGAATTAACCTCTTAATGAGGAGCTGAAAGTCCAATTAAAAATTATTTGGGGGGAAGAATTTTTACTTGATCATAATCAGGTGGAGGTTCTGTGGTCAACTGATGTCCTGCCAAAACTTTAGAGCCAAATTTTCTACTGCTTGATGGCACTGAGACCATGGATATAATATCTTTACTGAAACCAGGGGTTCAAAATGTAAAATTTTCCCTATCTCTCCATCCAGCCTCTTTATGCATGCCTCAGGTGCTGTACACACCTGACTCCTGTATCAAGAAACTAAATTCTTGTACATTTTGCTGCCGGTGAGACAGATTGCAACCGATACCTACCTCTGAGGGGTCTCGTAAGACGAAGTATACTTTGGGATCTGGTCCAGATGGGAGGTAAATATGTTGGCTGTTGCTCCCCCAAAGGGTTTTCTTTTGTCTCGGGTGTATTTCCTTAATCCAGACCAAAGCTAGCAACTCTGCCATTAACTGAACTGACATAACTGAAAGCCAGTCTGACAAATGAAACTCATACAAACTTTAAAATGGGAACAAACAAACAAAAAAAGGCTGAACTCACTTTCAATTTGTTATGTCCCTAAAAATCCACCCCTAATCACAATGAAACCAAAACAATAGGAAGTGTACTGTAATACAATAGTACAAGAAGCTCTGCCTTTTGTACTTAAATTTTAACATTGTGTGCAGGTATATAAAAGGAGGAATTTATAGTGTGATGTTGCCATTTGTTCTCCCCGCAGATGGGTAAAGCTGTGTCCTTTGAATTACATATTGAATAATATATACTTAAAACCTCATTTGTATTCTATATGACTTATTTTTCTGACTCTTGCCTGCTCTACAATTCGTATCCAACACTTGAAGCATCCATATGACGCAAACAGAAAAACTCTCTTCATGTACTATGCACTCCTAACATAATAGCACTTGAACGAGACTAAATTCTTCCTAATTCTGGCATTATAATTCTTATTCTGCTTCTTCAGTTGCTAATATGAAAATATCAAACTGTATCTATAAACTTAATAAAATAATTCATATCTTGAATACGTACACAACAGAGGCATATGAACATACTTTTGACCAGAACAGTCATTAAAATAGTTAAAACAAACCATAATATTTGAAGTTGCACAATTTCATGCTCCATCTAGCAACTGCTATGCATTCAACCATAAAGCTAGATTATAAATGATGTTCGCTGAATTTCTTAGTAATCACTTGGAATATCTTTGTCAATACTATTATAGTGGAGGCCAGAAGCTGAAAATAACATCCTTCCAATCCAATCATAAATTCAGATATCTACAAATGTAATGGAGACCATCTCAAAGAAAGGATCAGAATTTTTTTTAGCTTGGAGCAAATGTACGTGGAACACTATTTTGGCATTTCATGCTATATTTATAAATTACAGTTAGTCACCAGAAAATAACTATTTATAAAATGTTTATTCCTTTGTGGTATGTAGTCAGTTTTATTGATTTCAAATCCCCAGGGCATATACTTGACAATACTGTAGAAATGCAAAGTTCTTTGGGGAAATTTATCAAACCAATCAATGAATGGAGTGATGCTGATGCTATATGAATAGTGTGTGCATGGAATTCTATTTTTCCTCTTAATATATGTAAATATAATATAATGTAACATAAATATAAAATATAATATAATGTAACATAATGTAACTTAACATTATATATATGTATGTATGTATGTATGTATGTATGTATGTATGTATGTATGTATGTATGTATGTGTGTGTGTTGTATTTGTGCTGATAAATAAATAAAGGGAGGCTAGTATAGATCTATTTCAAGCTATTTAGCTCTCATCAGCTAGCCATACCTTTACTGGGATTAGAACCTGTGCTTAGGCAGATGTGTTAACCATTAAGCCACAAGGTTCTTCTCCTTATCAGCTGAGCCAGAGAGAAAGGTATATATTTAAAGTGACAACCCCTGGTATGTCCAAATATGGGAGGAAGTTCACTGCTTCCATTCTCTGTCCATCGGCTCGTCACAAGAGACCATCCAGACAGAAACCCAATATTTTTACTGTTGCCTTTGTTACATTTGTGTGTTTTTTTTATTTGTGCTGATAAATAATAAAGGGAGACTAGTATAGATCTATTTCAAGCTATTTAGCTCTCATCAGCTAGCCATACCATTACTGGGATTCGATGGATTAATGGCTAAGACATTTGCCTAAGATGCAATACAGCACAGGTTCGAATCCCAGTAAGGGTATGGCTAGCTGATGAGAGCTAAATAGCTTGAAATAGATCTATACTAGTCTCCCTTTATTTATTTATCAGCATACATACATACATACATACATACATACATACATACATACATACATACATACATATATATATATATATATATATATATATATATATATATATATATATATATATATATATATGGCTGCATGTGTGTGCGTTTGTTCCACCATAACTCTGGATTGCCTCGAAAAATTTCAACCAAACTTGGTACACAGATGACTTACTCTCTGAGAAAAAATACTGTGGGGGTAAATCAACCCTAACACCCCTCGGGTTGTGTGTTCTGTTAGGATACAGCCTGTTGTGCCTTAAAATGGCTCCTACTGTACTGCCGTAAAATGGATTCTACTGTACAGAGCAATGGTGTTGCCATAGTAATGGCTTCACAATACTCCACAAGTGGGCTCCCTCTGGTAAGGGGAAAATCCAACATTAAAAATTAATTTGGTCCGGACATTTCCCCCCATAAATAAATAAATACCCAGGCAATGCCCGGTTATCAATTAGTATAATATAATTTGCATAGCATAGCATAGCATAATAAATATAATATAATATAATATACAAATTATTGAAGTTTCCAGTTATCGTAATAAGATAAATTGTAAAACAGTATGTATACGTGGCTCATGGAAATATTAATCTTGTTTTGAATTTGTCTACTCATTTTTCTATATGTTAATTTCCTCTTTTAACCATTTCTTTGCCTGGTAACAATTAATCATCTGAATTCCTTGTTACCAATAGTTTGTTTAGAGGCACATTTGTGCTTCAAAAAATTTTCTTTGAGCTCCAACTGAATTTTTCCACAGTAGTATCAGCATATAATAGCAACCATTATTGATATATAAAGTAGACAGAGAAGAAAATCCACTTTATCAATTTGGGAACTCTTTCTAGGAAATAAATTATATCTCTTTTGATGGGGTTTAATTTTAATAAACAAACATTATGAACTTCAATTTCTGTCAGAGGTTGACCAATTTTGAGAGTTGTTATCTAGAATATCTAGAGGATTTCATGTTACATAATCTTTCAAGAAAACACATGCAGGTAGTCCTCAACTTACAACAGTTCATTTAGTGACCATTTGAAACGGCAGCAGCACTAAAAAAGTGACTTACGACCGTTACAGGTATTCCCATGGTCATGTCATCAGAATTCACTCTTGACAGTTGCAAAGTCCAGGGGTCATATGAACACTTTTTGTACCATTCTGACAAGCAAAGTCAATGGGGAAGCCAAATTAACTTCACAAATCTAATAATTTAACAACTAAAGTGATTCACTTAACCACGGTGGCAAAAAAGGTTGTAAGACAGGGCAAAACTCACTTAACAAATGTCTCACTTGGCAACAGAAATGTTGGGCTCAATTGTGGTTATAAGCTGTGGGCTGTATTGAATCTTTGCACAACAACTTCTAGTCCTGTAAGGACTAGGGAGCTTCTCTTCACAATTGGAAGCATAATCTATTTATATGGAACAATTTAAGATTTTAAGAGTGTAATAGTGCTGCCAATAAGGAGTATAGTCCCCAGGTATATTTCTTCCCTTTTTCTTTAATATAGAATTCAATATCTGTAAGAGTTAAAAGTTATTTTACAGATTTGTGATCTTTAACTTCATTCTCTTAATGTTATTTTACTGTCCTTGTTGAATTATTTTGTTAAAGGATGAACATATTTAGCTGTGCTTTCCTCTCATTTAAAAAAAATAAGATTATCTTGTCTTAGGGCAGGGTCTAATCACAAGGATATTTCTTACAACATCAGCACTTACCTATTATAGATACCAATTCTATAATCAAAATTTGTTTATCTGATCCCTAATCATGTGGATGAATTATTGTAATATTATACAAGGTCTAAAAGAATAGTTCTCTTAAAGTATTGGCCATACAACTACAATAAAACTGTACTTATTTCTAAGAGATAAAATTGAGGTTAGGAAGAAACTTGTAGCTTATAGTGAAATTTATAACATAAAGTGTTTATTTATTCATTAGATAGATATCTCACCTTTCCTCTGAGAATTCATGGTAGTATACATAACATTTCCTCTATTTTCCCTCACTAAATCATACCTAGGTAGTACAATATGGCCATAGGTGATGTTTGTCCTAAAGTCACTCAGTGAATGTCCATGACTAAGGTGAACCTGAACATGTGTCTCCCTAGATCTCATCCAATGCTTTAACTTTCACAACGCCCTGGTTATCAATGAGCTACAATAAAAAGAATGCTTCTATTAGGATAATTGAAATATCTGACTTTGGGCCATTAGTCTCCCTCTTTGAGTTTATGTGATTTTACTAGGAGGATACTAAAGGCGTCTTAACAGGGTGAAATCCAACAGGTTCTGACAAGTTCTGGAGAACCGATAGTGAAAATTTTGAGTAGTTCGGCAAACTGGCAAATGCCACCTCTGGTTGGCCCCAGAGTGGGGAGGGAATGGAGATTTTGCAGTATCCTTCCCCTGCCATGCCCACCAAGCCACACTCCCAGAACCAGTAGTAAAAAAATTGAATTTCACCACTGCATCTTATGCCTCTTTGAACATTATAGGTTCTTTTATTTTTTTTAACCTTGGTAGCCATAATGAAATGTTTCTTTTGTATGCTTTATTTGATCAACAACACATTATTCTCTAAGAACAAATTAAGCTGTATGCAGAGATGAAAGCATCTGTTCCTAAAAGGAACTAAACAAATCAATGGAGAATAAGACCATCAATGCCTATTAGTCATGTTGCCTACAATCCACTCCAGTTTTAAAGGCAGGAAGTCTGTTTATACCTTGGTGGCTAGGAAATACATTAGAAAAATCATTGCAGTCATATACTGACTCCAGGTACCATGTAATTATTTAGTCAAGAATGCCAAGTTGGAAGGCATTGCTCTGATATTTTTATTCCCTGGTGAGGTTTTTTTTCCTATCCTCTTTTGCTACTGTAATTGTACTTTTTCATCATCATCATCTTTTAATGACCACATAATCCCTTGTGGGGTAGTGTTTGGGCAACTGAATGAAACTAGCAGAGTGTATAATGGCCGGATGCCCTTCTTGTCTCCAATGCAGAGTTTTATTCAGCAGATATATTCTTCTTTGTGCCCAGAGAGAGAAATATCTGCCTCTACCTAGGATTGAACTCACAGCCTCCTGATTGTGAGGTGAGAGCTCCACCTCTAGCTCCTCGTACTTTTTTTTCCTTTGTCTGCTTTTGAAATTATTAGGGACTACAGTAACTTCCATCATTTTCACCTCCCAATGCAAAAGTCATCTTGCATTCATCCTGCCAATCTCACTAAAACACTCCATGACCCAATGTTTTTTTTTTAAGGAATAGACTTTGTAGGGAAAAGAAACCCAAATTAAAATCTAAAGTTTTATATTGTATATTTTAAAAATGAAAGATGGTAGGATATAACATATTACTGCATCAAATTTGTGACTTTTTAAAAAAAAAATAAAACATGAATAAAATATTAGCCAAACAATGCTTTCCAAAAATATTCCAAAAAGTGTTCAGAAACATTCAAAAAAGCTTTCCAAATGCACTTGAGAATATATTTCATCCTTATCAGCCAATTCTCAGATTTTTTAAAAAAATTAGCATTTGCCCATAATTTGATCTTCAGTTTGCATTCATTTATATTTTGCTTTCTGTAAAAGCTACAGCTGAGTTTTTCACAATAATTCTTTTCAGAAATTGGATTCTTATATTGTCTAGCTTTCCTTCAGACCTTAGTTAACTTTTAGTGGTATCCTCTAAAGTCATAGCAAAAAGAATCTCACATCTCTGAAGGTTCTGTAAAATATAAGGTAACAGAATAAAGCACAAAAGGAAGTGTATGAAGCAGTCTATGGATAAGGTGAAAGCAGGGAGTGGTATGTGAATTGGGAATGTATAAATTAGATATATCTATATTGCCTTTCCTTATTGCATGCCTTAATTTCTTTGTTGTGGTATTTTCTTCTGTTTCTGCACCTGCCTACACACACACACACACACACACACACACACACACACACACACACACACACACACACGAGATATGTATTACCTCTCAAAAGAGAGAACAAATGTCTCTTCTCCCCAAATCAATTTTTAAACACATAATTTATTATTGAACAAACATTGGACAGGATAATGGCATTATATATGCCAATTTTCAGATTGTCAACTGATTATAAAATGACTTCCCTTATAGATAGTCCTCAATTTACAACCCCAATTGAGAAAGGAAGTTTGATTGCTAAGCAATGTGGTTCTTATTCGAGATACCACATGATCAGACATGATTTTATTTATTAACCCAGGGAAAGTGCCTCTCCCGATCTTCTAAGACCAATCCAGACACACTCCCCCAATACATTTACTTCCAGAGCCACATGCTTGTGATAGGCTAGGTAATAATAGACAGAGACCAGGTGTGTTTTCTGTAGAGGAGGAAAGGTGAATACTGTACAGCACATCTGGATAAATTCATTTGTAAAACTGGTGCACTGAAGAAAAAGAAATAAAAGCTACATGCCATTTGGAGTCAGGGGTGGGATTCGACTGGTCTGGACCAATCAGCAGGGAGCGAACTGGTTTGCTCTGATGATTAGTGCGCCTGCCCGTCTGCCCTTGCGTTATACTGACCTTTATCCTCTCAGCTGAATTGCACAGTAGAGCACATTGCCATGCCTCAGCTGTTTTCCTCCCTAGCAGTAATGAGGAAGGTACCATATTTTTCAGAGTATAAGACACACCCGAGTATAAGACGCACTAAGGTTTTGAAGAGGCAAATTATAAAAAAAGTTTTTACACTCTGCAAACCTCCCGAAAATAGGCCCATTTTTTTTTCAAAAAAAGGGCATGGATAGCCTTTAGGAGGCTTATAGAGTGTTCCTGTGAGCTGAGGGAGGGAAATTGAGCAAAAATGGCCCATTTTTCGCTCATTTCTGCCCTCCCTAGCCCCCAGGAGCTCTCTGAAAGCCTCCTAAAAGTTCTGCATGGCCATTTTGGTGAAAGGGGCAGGGTTTCTGGAGGCAAAAAATGCTGTATTCAGTGTATAAGATGCATCCAGATTTTCAATCTCTTTTTTGAGGGAAAAAGGTGCGTCTTATACTCTGAAAAATATGATAAGTTTTCTTAAAACTCTGCATCCGTGCACAGCGTGATCACCAAACTGGTTGTTAAACTGGTAGAATCCCACCACTGTCTACAGTTTATACAAAAAGATACTGGATGCACTCATAGATTCTCAAAAGGACTATGTGGCTGCCATTCATACCGGCAGTCACAATGTTATTTCTGTTTTCTTTTTGGAAACGAACCTCTTCAAAGATAGGCATTAGTGATTTGAAGGATCTGAAGGGGAGAGTTGCAAAGACACGAGCAAAATGCAAACTCTGAGTGGCATGTATTTCAGAATTTGGTCTAAAGAGAACATTGAACAGGAGTTCAATAACGTCTCCTTACTGAAATTCTGAAAGATGTTTCTGCACTTTGAAGAAGAGGGAAAACATCTTTCTTCTAAGAAGCACAGGGAGCTAAGAGAGTTAATGATTTTGTCATTATAAAAACAAAAGCTACAGCACATACTGTATAGTAGATGGTTTTTAACAAAAACACAATAGAAAAGTTTGCACATCAAAAGCAACTCTGGAAGAAATTACTTTATCAGTGAAGAGGTCTTGCTTGAGGTTTAACATCAGCTGGGATGAGAAAAATAAAATCCGAAAAAGGAGCAAATATGAAAGAGGTTCATAAGGATTAAAAAAATGCTTCTGCTTAGAACTTTACTTTACAAAGGAAAATTCAAGAGCAAAACCAAGAAAAAAATGTATAAAAATGCATTTTCTGATGAAAATATAAGCTCACTTTCCCTATTTTTCATATGACTCTGAAAGATGTTCATTATGTAGAACCATTTATTTGCTAAAAGTGAAATGACCAAAATAAAGGACAAAGTAAGTTTTTGAAAAAAAAATGTAAAGGAAATATTTCTGCAATAAACACTGCCATCTACAGTATTTTATTTATTAAACTTATATGCCAGTATGCCACTCATCTCACTATCCAAATCATCTTTATAATAAAGGATGTAATGAGATGCTAAAGGCTGCATATCTTCAACAAAAGATAGCAAAAAAAGGGGGGAGTACATTAAATGCATTGACTATATTTTTATATTTGTGCATAATAAAAATGTTGGAGAAATATGGAAACTGGAATAAAAAAGGGTAAACAATAATATTTACATTTCTGAGCATTCAATACATGCAATTTCCTTGTAAAAATAATAAAGTCAGGAAAGAAGAAAGAAAAGAGAAAGAAAGAAAGAAAAGAAAAGAAAGATACTACATGTTTATCTTTAATGACTCAAATCTTTAAGGACTTCTAGTTGAAATATAAATTTAATAATTATCTAGAAGTTTTTCCCCATCAACACAAAGTATGTGTGGTGTAGAGATTCTCAATCCCAAAGATGCTTTTTCAGTAGACAATTAGACTTCCTTGTTGTTTTTTTCTTTGAAGACAAAAGTGAACAAGTAAGTCCAGTTGCCTCTTGAAAAAGCACCTTTGAGATAACCATGACCTGGATGACTGAGAATCTCTGTAGAATTTTAGCTATACCATTTGGGATCCACACCCTTGGAATGGTGTGGGAGTAGGAATGGATTTCCAGGAAAAAAATGCAGACTACAGAAACCAGGAGCACTACTCAGGTGACCCTGAGGACAACTTAAACCCTCAAGTGCTTCAATGACTCTCTAAAAGGATGCAAATGAACAGCTGTCTGCAAGGAATATAAATCCTTCCATTCCTCACTGTCCTGTTAGAGCTGAAGAAGCTTTTGGGACGAGAAGCGAAACGCCTTTAAAGAAAAAAATAAGAAAGTTCAGTTGCCTCCTGAAAAAGCACCTTTGGGATATGTGTGCTCTAGTGGTATGAGAAATCTAAGTTGTTGTCTTTAAATTCTTCAGCTGCCATTGGAGTGTGTGCTTATGTGTATTACCTATTCTATAGATAGGATAGAATGAAATTAGAATGGTAGAACTTGATGACAGCTTGAGGCTTAACAATGTATGAAATTAGTGCAAGATTTCCAGGCTATTTTCCTGAAAAACCACCTATTTTTAAAAAACAGTGCCCATATATTTATCACATTGTAAATAATTTACATCCTCTTTCTTTTGGAAGCCTCTAGGCTAACTTTGCAATAAATATGGAGGGACCATTTTGCATGAACTCAAAATATTCAGTATAACTTTTTACAGAGGATTAATTTATAAGTTGTAAAATAGTGGTACTGATGTTCTTTGTCTCCAGCCATGTTTACATCTATTCCTAGGTGAAAAAAGGAATTGAACCTAGATGATTTATTTATTATTTATTTAAAATGCATACTGTACTTAGAATGAATCACACTTGATTGAACAGTTACAAAAGAACAGGTGAAAGAAAAATACAGGATTAGTTAAACAAAATAATGGTGATTAAGGTGTTAAGAAGCCTAAATTGTAGAATAAAAAAGAAGAGAAATGTCATTGTTCAAAACCACAATCACAACATCAGAATAATATCATTTATTTATTAGATTTACTTTATAAGCAACTCAAGATAGTGGACATACATCATACTACTTAGTCCTCCTATTTCCGTGCAATAATAACCCTGTAACATGGATTGGGACAGAGTGACTAGCCCAAAGTTCCCCAGCTGGCTTTCATTCCTAAAGTGGGACTAGAACTCATGCTTTTCTGGGTTCTAGAGAATCACCTTAACCTGAAGAAAGATAAATGATTAAAGATAGAGGAAATCTAGAAAAAAAGTACATTTGTAAAGGAAAATAAAATACTTGTACAGTTTAGCAAGAGGGACGCAGTGGCTCAGTGGCTAAGACGCTGAGCTTGTCGATCAGAAAGGTTGGCAATCTGGCAGTTTGAATCCTTGGTGCCGCATAACGGAGTGAGCTCCAGTTACTTGTCCCAGCTTCTGCCAATCTAGCAGTTCAAAAACATGTAAAAATGCAAGTAGAAAAATAGGGACCACCTTTGGTGGGAAGGTATCAGCGTTTCATGAGCCTTTAGTGTTTAGTCTTGCCAGCCACATGATCACGGAGCCATCTTCAGACAGCGCTGGCTCTTCGGCTTTGAAACAGAGATGAGTTCTGCCCCCTAGAGATGGGAATGACTAGCACATATGTGCGAGGGGAACCTTTACCTTTGAGTTTAACAAATAATACAAAATTGTTTAAATCATGGAAAAACAGGAAGATTTGAGCAAATAAGGAAAAAAGAAAAATACAAATTTTCAGTGCATTGTCAAAAGATTTTATCTTAAGCACAAGGAATGTCTCTTTTAAATTGACAGATGGAATAAAAAGTAATATATCTATGTAATAATGTAATGATTAAAGTTTTGACTTGGAGTCAAATTTAGATTAAATCCACATCATCGTGGTGACTGCAATTCCAGTTATTGCTGCTCAGAGGCAGTAAGTGTTAATTTTTATGTCACCTACTGAAGTGTCTTTATGAATTGAGACTGAGGATTTTGAGTTTCGGTTCTATAACAATCAGTTCTACATTTGCACGTCTGATAGTATCTTTCTCTATGTTACCATTTTGTTTGTAAAATGTATAGACTGTTAAAGACTCTACAGCATGCATATATGAGCAAGACTAATGCAATACAAATTCAACCATAAATAAGCTAGCAATATATATTTTTTGAATTGTAAAATAAATATCATCCATATGCATCAGAAAACCTAAATCATCATCTGAATGCCTTTGAAAGAAACCCACTCAAAGGCAAGAGGTTCTAAAGTAGGAAAGTCTCCACAGACAATATCTGCTTTTGTGCCATTCCTGTTTCATCTCTCAATAGATTGGTACTATAAGCATTTTTGCATGGACTGGTTAGTCAAGTGTTGTATACCTGACAAATATGGTCTTGTAATAACTCATTCTATACATTGTATGTGTGCATTTAATAGATTAACATTGTGCATCATTTAAAGATAATATGTTTCCCATTTCTAGAAATATTTGACAGATTGTTAGCATCAGATATAGAATTGGAGGGTTTAACTCATAGCAAGTATACATCGAGGCTTAATGTGATTAAAATATGTTTACAGAACAGCATATTCTACAGACATATGTGCAATATATAGTTTTTTTTTAAAATTGAGAATACATTGGACTGTGTTGGATGAGGCTGAAGAGTCTTTCCCACTGCTGGATGTGCAAAGATTTTGTTTACACTAGCTCATCTTAATTGCTATAAATTTGGCACATTACTTTTAGTTATGAATATGTAATTTCTTTGTCACCTTGTCTATTTTTACAATGTTGTAGGAGACTGAAGCTTTCCAAGGAAATAGCTAACGGAGGACGTTGGGGGATAAAATAATAAGCAGTTCTTGTTTTATGTTGTAGGGAGTTCATGTTATTGGGAACATATGCTGTGGCAGTAGGCTGGGAAATATGAGGAAGGCGCACAGAATGTTTAGTAATATTATTTTAAATGAAAAAGAAACACTGAGCACTCCAGAGATCAACAGAAAGTGTGGTGGTTTTTATTATCATGAGCAGTCCAATATGTGGGTAATCAACAAGTTTATTCAAGCAAGATATTCTTATCTGGTTATGTAAAGTACCTTTGGGTTTTTAATGATGGCTGCCAAAATAAGTAATCCAACATGTCAAGAAATTTCAGCAGGATTATCACATTCCTGAAAAAAAAGTGATTTATTAAGTTTTCTGCGTTAAGATGAAAAACCTTCAAGTGATATCTTCATACTAGTAGCTTTTTGTGTGGTTTATAATAGTTATTCTATGAAATCCCTAGAAGGCATAAAAATATGAATTTTCATCTTAGCATAATGATATATTCCCCCTAAATATTCTACATTGCCTGTCAACATGATATCAAATTTATTTCTATATTTTCTTATAGCATTTGTCATGTCTTTTAAAATGTAAGGCTTTCCATGAAAGGAAGCATGCAGTTCAATATTAATATAGCAATGAAACAAAATCCTTCCCTATCACCCACCTGAGTTTTCATAAAATCGTATCGGTGAAATCAAAATCAGATAGATAATCTGGAAGACTTCTAGAATTATGATATTACAAGACCCTGAGAAGTCTAAAATGTAAAACTGCACTTCCATATATAATCCCCAGAATATATAATTCCCTGAATTTACTAAAACCAGGATTAAAGGTGGAATCACCATGACTTTGAATTTGCATGTTTGGAGGCTACAACAATAGTTCCATCATAATCACTGGGATTATAGCAGGAGTGTACTGCTACGGGTTCTGCGGGTTTGGGAAAACCTGTAGCTAATGTTATGGCCGGTACAGAGAACCTCCAAATGCCATCCCTGGCTGGCCCCGCCCACCCCTCCCAGGAGACTCCACAAAGCCTCTTTTGGATGCGAGGTAAGTGCAGGACCCACGCGGAGTCTTGGGGAGGGGGGAAAACTGGCCTCCTGGATGTTCTGGAGGGCCTCCAGAGGCCAGGGGAGGCAGTTTTAGCCCCCCAAGTCCTTAAGGAAAACCTCACTGAGAGGAGGCAAAAACACTCCCACCACCACCATAGTGCAAGAGGCCAACTAGGCCACGTCCACCATGGCCACACCCACCCAGCAATCAGGCAGAGAACCCATTGATGAAATATTTGAAGCCTACTCCTGGATTATAGATATAGTAATTTGTTTCTCTCACATTGAGAACTTCACCTAACTTTATAACCCAAACAATTCTGAGTTGTCATTACTTTTCTTTTCTCTCTTTTTTTGTGTTGTGCAAAATCAAGTCAGCTGACAATTGGGATAACCTGAAAAAAATAAATACAGGCAATTCTTAAATTGCCACCCTAATGGACAAACTCATCATGGTCATAACTCACAACAATAAATTAAGTCACCCCTTTGACAGACTTGATTTTATTATCTTTTTTGCACTGATCATAAAATAAATGCCATTGTCATTAAGAACATCAGTGTTTTGCTATAGATGCAGTATTGCCAGAGATCAGAAGTAAATGCCAGTTTGTGGCAGAACTGACATAAAACACAGTCATGTGTCTGTGGGAGGCTGCTGATTGCCATAACTACAGCCCATTTGTAAACACCCGGTGTGGCAGCAGGCGAAGCAGCTGTCATCGTAACAATTGAAGAGTCCCCATGTAACTGGTTGTAAGTACTACCTGAATTGCCTCTACATTATTTATCTTTCGTTTATTATTCCATATTTCTTTCATTTCCTTAGATTGATACAATGCAATAATGGAATGGCAGAAAATATTTGTATATAATAGCAATTTTTATACATGTTGAAGCATGAAAAAGTAAATAAAGCATGTAAGCATTTGAATTTATGCTCATAACTTAGACTGTAGTGCATGAATGATTTGCACCCACCACTTTGAGAAGGATTAATGTTGAACAAACATTAGAGCTTTTTCGGTTGTTATATATTAAAATTAAACTTTATACATAGTGGTAGTGGTCCATAGTAAAATAATTCCATAGGTGAGTGTTGTGGCCCAGCAGGAGCTGTTGGAGCTGCCGATGGACTCCGATAGCAAGGACCCCTATGAGTCTGCTATGGAAGATGTGGACGACCCTGGGCAGGGTTCAGACTCAGAGCAGGGACCAGAGAGGCTGGTTGGCCACCAGGAGGCGCCTGAGGCATGGAACAGTGGGGAGTTTGTCCTGATGCCAGGCAACGAAGGGCGGAGAAACAGAGGCAGCAGTTATGGAGACAGGCTCATAAGAGATAATCAAGCCCAGGTGGTTGTGGCTTGGCCCCTCTCAATCGAGTATATAGGAAGAGACTTTGGGAGGAGTCCTTTTGCAGGACACAACCATTCGTACTAATCTAGAGAACTCCTTGTCTGGTCTGCCTTGTGTTCCCGTGTCTGTTGGAGTCTGGGTTGCTGCCAACTTCTTGCCAGTGAGTCGTGTCTGGGATTTCAGCCAACAGGATTATAATTGCTGTGAATAAAGAGTGGCAAACAGCTAAGCCTGTGTCTGCGTTCATTACCGGATGGAGGGGGGCCAGAACAGGTGAGTAAACATTAGGACTGGAGAAATACTTAGGAAAAAAATGCTTTATGATACATTGGAGTCCCTCTGAATAATTAAAGTAACTGTTTCTTTTTTCATGCTCATATAGCTGCTTTATACGGTGCTTCCAGATATCTCCACATATGTTCTCACAGACAGGTACAGATAACCTTCAATTTACAAGCATTCATTTAGCAACTATTCAAAGTTACAAGTGCACTGAAAAAATGATTTACAACCAATCCTTGCACTTATGACTGTTGCAGCATTTCCAAGGTTACACGATCAAAATTTGGATGCTAGGCAGTTGGCGCATATTTATGACAGTTGTAGTCATGTGACCATTTGTAAGCTTCCCAGCCAACTTCCAATAAGCAAAGTCAAAATTGGGTGTGACTCACTTAACAATCATCTTGTTTAGCAATAGAAATTCCAACTACGGTTGTAAGTTGAGGACTACCTGTAGTCTCCTTTACTTTTTTCCCCCTGTAAAGAAAGTACCAAGACATGTGGAAGTTTCTAGAAGCTGCCAATTTGGAAAACAATTGTTCTACTTTTTATTAATAAAGGAAATCTTCTCTGAAGGGAAGAATCAAAGATTGCTTGAAGGGAAATTTCACAAGTTTTGTTAAATACCATTTCTGAAGTATGGTCACAATTTCACTTTTAGAGAGTCCCATTTTAATTAGAGAATAATTAGAGAACGTTGCAATTGTTTTGCAGTGGAAATCATGATTCCTTACCTGTTCCTATCAAGGATATATGTATTTTTTTATCTATGTAATTCTTAATTATTGTACTAAAAAAAATGTAAAGTAAATTGAGTCAGAAAGTAATGCTCATATATTTTACATTATTTAAAACATGTCATCACTTAAATTCAACAGTCAAGAATCAGATGAATTTAGAGACAATGATTTAGGAGTTAGGTCAATAGAAAAAAGCATAGCAATTATTATGCAAAATAAGTATTAAAGTGGGCAAGGGATGATGGTTAGATGATTTTTTTATTGTTTTGATTTGCTTTTCCATCTTTCTCTCTGTGCTTTAAAGCATTGCAATTAAAATATCGAAGCGAGCTATAGATGATGGATGGATGAACCTTCTATTTGTAGTTATGCTGTTTTGCTTTAACTCTCCTCTTGCTCTCTTTCCTTCTTTTTTTTCTTTTAGGTAGGTGAAAGGATTAGAAGTTAGGATAGAGAAATAAATTTCTATAAAATATGGAATAATTGAATGAAGATAGATTATAATGAAATATAAATATGTACTATTGTTAGATACATGTGAGTTGATTGAATGCAATAACCATGATTAACTTTATTAGTTTTACTTGTTTTGGAGCTACCACATTGTTCACGCATTGATTTGATATGCTGTACTTCTAAAAAAATTTTAAAAAAACATTATTAAAAAAAACATGCCATTCTTATACTAGTATATAAAAAATTAACTGTTGTCTATCTCTAATATTTGGAATGGTACAGAGCAAAATATCATCCTCTATTTCTCACCATTAATATTTGTAATTGTGTCATTTTCAGAAATAAAACAATCAATACTTTCTATTTCATGCATTTATTAGCAAGATTAATTAACTTTGTCATTGCAATTTCAGGTCCAACTATGAATCAGAAGATCCACATATTTGAACTACTCAAACAAAATTAGATACAATTTATTACCATAAAGTGCCTCTAAGAACAGATAAATGTAAGTTGTGATTTCTGCAATAAAAGAATCTTACTTAGTAAGAAATTATATATCTTTGGAATTTAATTGCAAGAGGCACTGTCACTAAAAGATTAATGGTGAATAGTTTTTCACTTGAGATGATTGCAATTAAATTAATATATTATTCTTTCAGATGTAAAGACAACTAAATGAGGCAAAAAGAAAAGATTAGAAATCAGAATTCTCCTAGGATTGGAAAAACTTTCTGTTAAAAGAAGGTATGACTAAAATATTTTACAGATTTGTGCTCATAAATGGCATATCAAAGTATGATTAATATGAAAAGGTAGACAAAAGGACTCACTGAAGAAGAGCCTAATGTTGAGAAAGATTGAAGGCAAAAGAAGAATGGGACGACAGAGAATGAGATGGCTGGATGGAGTCACTGAAGCAGTAGGTGTGAGCTTAAATGGACTCCAAAGACGGTAGAGGACAGGAAGGCCTGGAAGAACATTGTCCATGGGGTCACGATAAGTCGGACACAACTTCACAATTAACAACAACAAAGACATTGTTTCCTATAAAACAAATAAAAGTAAAAGTTTGGTAGCTTTTAAAGCTTTGCAGAGTCCTCTGGATTGTTACTCAGTTTTGAACCAAATAATAAATCTCTCTTCTATTCTTGTTCTGAAGTGTTTATTCAGAATTACACAATAACAGTTGGAAGAGACTTTGGAGATCTTCTAGTTCAACATCATCTCAAGCAGAAGATCCTATACCATTCTGGAAAAATAGCTGTCCAAACTATTCTTAGAAACCGCCAGTGTTGGAGCACTCATAATTTCTGGAAGCAAGCTATCCCACAGATTGATTGTTCTCACTGATGCAAAGTTTCTCCTTAATTCTAGATTGTATAAATTTGTATCCATTACTTCTTGTCCTACCCTCAATTGCTTTGGGGAATAGGTTGACTTCCTCTTTTCTGCGACAGCTCCTCAAATGTTGGAAGATTGCTATATCATATTCCATATTCCTTAAAAAATGTTGTCACTGAGACTGCAATCCTGATACTGTACAATAGAAAGAAGGGCAGGACCCCAATTTCAAAAAGAGAAAAAGAAAAATATGACTGTGCATATGTATGTTGTCTGTTGTTAAAAGCACTTAAACCATCATGATCACAGTGAAAAAAAAAGGATTTGCTACCAGTGCCCTGAGGCAAGACACATCTTCCTAGTAATAACACTCAGTTTTCTGTAGAAAAGAGTAATGCATTTTTGAAGTGCAAGCAACACAATGAGCATTTCTATGCTGAATAAGAAATAAATGCTTGATTTTTCCATCTCTTCTAAAAGAGGTCTTTGTGCTAAGTGGCTTTCAGTTAGGTGAGGGAAACTAAACATGGATAGCAGTGGATGGAAGAGATGTTGGTAGATGGAATATGACAAAGGATTGAAAGTGAAAAGGAAAGCATAATAATAAAAGCCATCTTTTGTACATTTCAGCATGATATCTTTAGGGCCAAGTCAATTTCTTTACAGCTTATTTAATACTATACCAACTTACAAAGAAGAATCCATTGTCAAAGTTTAGTTTCTTTAGTGGAGTAAATGGGTTATTGTTATGGTGTGTGGAAAAGATGGTAGGAGCAAGAAAAAGAGCCTCAGCCTAGACAATGATCACAAAAATAAGCATAGGATAGAATATAGCATTAAAAAACATAAACAGAGGAATAGAATCAAGATCACGTGAAGTGTTAATACCACTTTATAATGTCTTCGTAAGGCCACATTTGGAACACTGCATTCAGTTTTGGTCACCACAATGTAAAAAAGATGTTGAGACTCTAGAAAGAATGCAGGGAAGAGCAACAAAGATGATTAGAGGACTGGAGGCTGAAACATAAAGAATAGTTGCAGGAACTGGGTATGTCTAGTTTTATGAAAAGAAGGACTAAGGGAGATATAAGCAGTGCTGCGATATGTAAGGGACTGCCACAAAGAAGAGGGAGTAAAGCTCTTCTCCAAGGACCTGATGGTAGGGCAAGAAGCAATGGGTGGAAACTAATCAAGGAGAGAAGCAACTTAGAACTAAGGAGAAATTTCCTGACAGCTAGAACAATGAATCAGTGGAACAACTTGCCTTCAGAAGTTGTGAATGCTCCAACACTGGAAGTTTTTAAGAAGAGATTGGATAACCATTTGTCTGAAATGATGTAGGGTTTCCTGCCTAAGCAGGGTGTTGGACTAGAAGACCTCCAAGGTTCCTTCCAATTCTGTTATTCTATTCTATTCTATTCTTTAAAAAGGTATCTCAGCCCATAGAAGGAAAAGAGGTGGGAAGCATCATAGAAGGGACTCTCCCTAGTTTTCGGGAAAGTAAAAATGAAGGAAAGAGGATTTTGAGACTTGCAAAATTCTGTTACCGTAAATTTACAATAAAAGTAGTGTTAGTACTAATGCTTTTTTTTATGGACTACCCCATGGAATATCCCACAAGAATCACTTCAGTAGTTTATATTTTTTTTATTTTTAAAAGCTATGTTATAGGTTCCAAAGCATTGCAGCATGTTGAATGCTACTCCCAATTCATTTGCTTGTAATGCTCCAAATTGTTTCTACTGGTTAATTTGCACCTTATATTCAACATAAAATGTGCAGTTAGTGTTTGTGTGCATGCGTGTGTGCATTTATTTATTTTTAAGTAAAGATATGAGATTATGATCCATATAGAGAATTAACAAATAATGTTATAAAGTAAATAGTGACATGGAGTGCAAAAGATCTGTTACCTAACTTTATAAAACAAAGTTGAGGCTATAGCTTGCATGATACATTATAAACTTGATTCAACAAATAGAAAAGTTATCTAATTATGAAAGTATTGTACCTGTACAGCTAGGGTTAAAAGGCGAAAAATTCCTTATGCAAAGGAGGCACGTAGTTCTCTCGCCTCCCCCTACAGTTAGCACTAAGCAGGCTCAGAGTCACTGTGACTGGAGTCTGGCAGCAACTACCTTAGCCTTTTTAATTATTTTAAAAATTCTTTTCTTTTCCTCATGAGACTGGTGAGGCCCTGCCTCCCCTGACTGCATGTCCCTGCTTGAATGGATGGATGACTGAATCAACCTTGAGCCTGGTGAGATTTGAACTGCCAAATTGCAAGCAGACAGCAATCAGCAGAAGTAGCCTGCAGTACTGCACTCTAACCACTGTGCCATCACGGCTCAACATACTACATACATGCAGTGTTATTCCTCATTCATAGATCTTCTCTGTTTGCTTCAAAAAAAAAAAGAATTAAGATACGTTTGGTGGTAAAAATGAAATATAATATTCCAGCCACTCTGGAATCACTGAAATTTGGAAGGCAATGTGGAATATAAAATGGATCAGAATAAGAATAAAGCTATATAAGTGATATGCATAACCTAGAAAGTAGTTGGCCTCATTCTTCTGTTTTGTTTTTTTCAGCTCTGGTAGAGAATATCCACAAGAGACTAAGAGAATCAAAACTCAGCAGTGGGATTATTTCAGCAATGAAAATGTTACACAGGTACATTTTAAAAATAAAAATAAATAGCTAACCTTTGATAACTATAAAGAAGGAAAAGACCTTTTCTGCTTTGGGACAGAAAAGTACTTTTAGCTACTATTTTCAGAAGGTAACAGATGCATAATAATAGATGTTTAATGAAACTCAGTAGAGTAACGAATTTGAGCTGTTCAGCTGTGGTTCCCTAATAATGCTTTTCTTTGTTTGAGGACTGTACCCCAATATCTGAAGTTTCATTTTGAAGCAATGTTGAAAGTAAAGCAAAAAGAAAGAACACGTAGCATCTCAAGAAAATATCAAGGGAATGAAAAAGTTTTTGGTAACTGGCTACCAACCTACTGTGGCTAAATGTCATTGATTTTTTGATCACCTCCCTTGATTCACATTATTTACCTTGCTGTTTTAGGCTTTATTATTTGTTGCTGTTGTTATTGTTGTTTAATGAAAAAAAAAACCAAGAAAGCTACCACATTGAAAAGCAAAACATTAATTTCAAGCATTATCTAGATTTCTGACAATGTTATTGTCCCATTTAAATTCCAGAAGGATTCTTAGAAAATATATTGGTAGCTGGATCTGATATTTTAACTACAACTAATTGTTTTTTGCAGTTACATTATTTGTAACCTTTGCTCAAAGTTTGTTTCCAGAGTAATAGCCCTATTTGCAGACTGTTCCACTCCTTTCACATAGGTAATGCCAATGTCCAATTGGTCTGTGACAGAAGAAAGGTGGGTTTCTAACTAATTTTGATACCAAACCTCTAGTTCTTGACTGGAACAGAATATAGATCAGAACAGGATGTGTGATACATTCTTCTTAAGATTAGGTTCCGTGGTGCTTTTCCCTGTATAAAAAGTTTGCATTTGTAAGAGAAAACATGGTCATGGGTACAGCAAAAAAATCAAACAAATTATAATTTCCCCACAGCAAAGCAAAAGCTTACCAAGAAACACCATTTCCACCACTGCATGTTTGCAAATCTACAATTGTTTTTTGATTGCGGATGCAACTCCCTGATTTGGGCAAGTTAATGACTGGGGCCTTTTAGCAGCAGTAACATGTGCTCAGATAACAGCTGGCTTCCCATTTCATCCACTCTCAGCTTATAGTAGCAAAAAAAAAAAAAAACCAGAATAAAAGAGTTGGAAGAAATCTTGGAATCTCTCCAGTGATGGAGTGCCCACAACTATTCCACTGATTAATTGTTCTCACAGTCAGGAAATTTCTTCTTAATTCTAGGTTGGATCTCTCTTTAATGATCTTTCAACCATTCTTTCAGGTTCTTTGTGGAATAGGTCAACCCCACCCTTCTTCTTTTAATTGCCTCTCAAATGTTGGAAGACAGCTACCATGTCACCTCTAGTCCGTCTCTTCATTAGACTAAACATTCAAGTTCCTACATCCATTCAGTATATGGTTTAGCTTCAGTTCCCTAATCCTCTTTGTTGCTCTTCTCTATACTCTTTCTAGAGTCTCATCGTGACCAAAACTTTGGTCTTACCAGTGCAGTAGAGAGCGGTATGAATACTAAAATCAGAATAGGTTTGTATTGCTGTGCTAGGTAAATAATGCTAATTATGGCACTCAGAAGACCAGATTATTTTAACAACACAGTTTAAAAGCCTTCTTTTGTATTAGAACAGAGAAAAACCAATGTGCTTTGTTGGAAGGTCTGAGCAAAAACCAATAGAAGATACCTGTTTCTGTTGTATATATTAGGGGGGAAATCATATACATTTCTTGAGTAGTAGTGATTTTAGAAAATGCTAAGGATTTTAGACCCAAATATAATGGCAAGAGAGTATGTCCAAATCATAATACTTATTGCTGAAGTGTCTCTAATTTGTTCTTGTTGTTAGTTGCAAAGTCAATACAATACAATACAATACAATACAATACAATACAATACAATACAATACAATAGCAGCGTTGGAAGGGACCTTGGAGGTCTTCTAGTCCAACCCTCTGCCTAGGCAGGAAACCCTATACCATTTCATGTCATGTCTGACCCATCGCGTGTGGCCCACCCGAGCTCCATTTTTGCTGGCAGACGCACCCTGGGCTGATCCCTCGGTGTTTCCAAGGCAGCCACACAGGCTGGATCTGGCCCGTGGGTCTTGAGTTTGACACCCTTGTTGTAGATGCTAGCCAGCTGCCAGCCCCTACCTGGCTGGGAAATAAAGAGTAGGTGTTTGGGAGTGGCCTGCTGTTGCAGACAACAGTTTATTTTCCAGTGTACATCAACCAAGTTGGATTCTTTTGCCAGAACAAGATTTGTTGGGACTAGTTGCTCTGTATTTGAGGTGCCAATTGAATCCCCTACTGGGACACAATAGGTAGTGCATTTGCCTCAGCATGTGGGAAACAGGGTCTGTTTCTGCTTGGCTTAATTATTGAAGGACTTTTTAATCTTGAGTTATCATGTGAATAGACTGTCTGTGCCCTGTTTCATAGGGGAGGGGGGACTTTCATTTGTGACTAATTATTTTTGGTTTTGTCTATCCAACATGAATAGAGACTTTTCATGCCCTGTTTTAAGAAAGAAGAGGTTTATTCATGAGCGAGTGGTTTCTCATTGCTTGTGAAGGCTGTGTCAGGACAATATGGTACACATGTATTAAATGCATCATAGTATTTCATATCCAAAAAAACCCAAATTGGAGGTGAAGATTGATGAGTAAATTATGATACATCCAAAACAATCAGAGAGAAAAGCTGGTTGGAAAATTAAATGTCCTGCATTTTAGGTAGTTCTATAGCTGATATAAACTGAATAAGTTGGTTTAGGGTATAGCAAAGTAGTTCTTTGAATATCAATTTGTAGAGATATTTTTAGGTTGTCTGGAACAACCCTGCTGGAAATGGATATTTATACCTGGGTACCAGATCTGAATCAGGGCAATGTTTGATGGAAAGCGAGAAAAAAAATGTAACAAATTGCATGGAATTTGAGAGGGAGTTGTAGCTGACCTCATGTGAATTCCTGCTGAAGAATCGTATTCTTCAAGAATACGGTCCTACAAGCATTGCGTTTAGTGAATAGATGAAAATGGGTCTTCTACATTTTGAAAAGCTTCCCCGGAATGCAATCATACCTATCAGCATCTGGACTAGCTTGATGACAAATGTACTCCAGATAAATGATATTTTCTATTCCTGCATCTCAAGAGAATTCTGTTTTCACTTGTTTGGTAGTTATTTACCTGCATTCTAAACATCTCATGCAATTTTGTTTCATTATTTTGATGGTTCTTGTTTATATTTCTCTCTAAAAACTCTTCATGAAGCTAAGGCAAGAAATACTCAATGAAGCACTTAAAATATTCAGGAGACATTTACAAGCTCCTCATCAACATGCAGACGAAAGTTGTGTCAATTAATAGACAATGCTACTACTGTCCCAATCACGGATAACTTGCTGCTACTCATTTATCTTTTCCTTATTAATACCTAGGGGCTGAAGACAATATAGGACAGATATATTAGTCTATGTACCTAAGAGTTAGAAGGATTCTGGGAGCACTTTTTCAGGCAAAGAAATTTTATTAAAAGTCATAAACATTTAGTCAACAACAGCTCACTTCATCAGATATGTGGAGTGGCTAATCTGCTAGGTGTGATTAGGAGGATGGGAGGAAAAGAAGTAGGTGGCATATCTTCCTCTGCACCAGAACCTCAGCAAGTGAGAAGAATGGCCACTGTAGATCACCGTACAAGCGTGGTGATGCAGTGCAACACACCTGGAAGGTACCAAGTTGGAATGTTCTATTACAGTATCTTGAAAGGGTCTGGGCTGAAGTCTATGGAGATTCTGAGTCATCCAAAGGTGCTTTTTCAAGAGGCAATGGGGTTTTCTGTTTTTTCTTTGAAGATGTTTCACTTCTCACCCAAGAAGCTTCTTCAACTCTGAAGTTCAGCTCTGAAGAAGCTTCTTGGATGAGAAATGAAACATCTTCAAAGAAAAACCAGAAAGCCCTGTTGCCTCTTGAAAAAGCACCTTTGTGTTTGTGCTGATGTTAAGGGAAGCCGAAGTAAATGTCCCATTGACTTTAGATGGGCTTTCCAAGTGATATATTTAATGATTTTCTTCAACGCTTCTGTTTATGTATGTTTCTTATTATCTGAATGATATAGCTGATCTGTTAGTTTATAAGATTTTGAGACAAGCAAAGTTTTCCCAATATTCTCCATTCATCATTCACTATGGATTTATTTGCATTTAGGATTCCAAACATACTGTTTCCAATGATGTTATTTTTCTACTTCATTGTTGTTGCATATACAATTAACAGTAAAAAAAAACCCTAAGCTTGTAATTTCATTGTTTGAATTTGACAGGCAACCAAAAATGGGATAAAAGTTGCATTAATCACAGTGGCTCAGAAGTAGAAAAAGATACAGTGGAACATTGACTATAAATCAGGCAGAATTGTTTGGTAATTCATATTAAATTTCTTTTCCATCAACTACCTCCTGAAATTTGAGCACCGCTGCTAATGTATAGGAACTATGTTTTTTCTTGATCTGGTATCATATGAAAACTTTGATAGTAATAAATCTGTATGTATATATTCAGGGAGCGATACTCTCTTTGGCCCATAAATTTAGGAAACAGCAGAATTTCTGAAAATATATAAAGCAAGAATAGGACTCTTACTTGGCAGAAGGGAACTGCAGTTAAAATGAATTTCTCTTCACCCACATCTTTTACAGGAAAATATATGACTCTACTAGTTAAATATAGGTTTTTATTTTTTATTTTTTAAAAAACCTAGGCTTTTAGATCATTTTTGCCAAGATAAATGTGAATTATATTAATCATATGGAATTCAAGGACATGCAGAATATATGATTGTTGTTTCAATATTACTTAGGGATGGCTGGACAATCAGAAGAATAGCAAACATTAAGAATCTAAATCACAGTCTGTCATATATTTAAAATAAAACTAGAAGTAATATAAGCAGCCTGCTTAAGACTTACAGTAGAATGCTTTTAAATGTAATTTAGAGAAATACGGAAATAGATGCATTAGACAGTAATTGTGTAATACATATTGCAGATTGATACAAAATATCTATGTAAGATATCTAAAGAAATATTTAGTAAAAGCAGTATTGATAATCTTATCTCACTTAAAATCCACTAAATTCTTTCTTTTTTAGACTGAGTTTAATTATTAAATTACAGAGATTTTTAGGGCAGAAACTTTACTTTATAGCTCCCTGCCATCAAGGGGTTAAAGTTAATTGCTCTGTAAGAAAAAAGAAGTACTGGAAATCCTAACTCAACACCACAAATACAAATGACTATAAGAATATTTAAATTTAAATTTCCTGGACAATTTGAACAGTATTTTCTTCTCATCATTTTTAGGTTGAAAATAACTGTTTGCTGTCCTATATATGCATAAATATATAAATAAAATACAGATACCTATTCTGTATATTAATTTCTGAAAAAAGCAGCAGGTAGCAATGTATAAAAGAGGCACATAATAATTAGAAATGTTAGTTGAAATTACAAATTAGCATACAAGAATATTATCATTGCAACATACTTATAGAGAGAAACAATATTGTTAATGAAATATATTAATGGTTGTCAGCCTAATTAGATTTAACAATAGCAGTATTACCTCAGAAATTGTGCTTTGTTCAAACTTTGTGCATAATTATAGTCAGTTTAAACCAATTCCTCTATCATTTTTAATGGTACTTTTAAAATATTTCACTTATAATGTAACTCTATTAGAGTCTTTTACTGATCTGAACATCTATTTAATTATTTAAAAATGTGTTTTTATTTGATTTTTTGAAAAAACAAACAAACTAGCAATAAATCATATTTCCGATTTAAATCTCAATTAACTACCTTATATTAATGAAATTTAGAAATATTCAAAACTGATTTTAAAATTTACTACATTTTTTTAAATTGTTCAAATTCTGTCTGTCTGTCTCTCTCTCTACCTACCTATCATCCATCTATATCTATCAATTATCTGTCTGTCTGTCTGTCTGTCTATCTATCTATCTATCTATCTATCTATCTATCTATCTATCTATCTATCTATCTATCTATCTATCTATCTTCTAGCATCTATCTCATCTACCTACCTACCATCATCTATATCAGTGGTTCTCAACCCAAAGGGGATCGAATGACCCTTTCCCAGGAGTCGCCTAAGGCCATTGGAAAACACATATTTTCGATGGTCTTGGGAACCAGGGGGGTCATCTATCTATCTATCATCTATCTATCTATCTATCTATCTATCTATCTATCTATCTATCTATCTATCTTCTAGCATCTATCTCATCTACCTACCTACCATCATCTATATCAGTGGTTCTCAACCCAAAGGGGATCGAATGACCCTTTCCCAGGAGTCGCCTAAGGCCATTGGAAAACACATATTTTCGATGGTCTTGGGAACCAGGGGGGTCATCTATCTATCTATCATCTATCTATCTATCTATCTATCTATCTATCTATCTATCTATCTATCTATCTATCTATCTATCTATCATCTATATAATCTATCAACAGTTTGAATCTAGACTGTCTTAAGCCCCATTCTCTCAAATAGGCCATTACACTATATTACACATATGATGCAAGTGATACTTCAATAACTTAATTATCAAAACCACACCAATGATACTTTCATTTCCTACTGATGCAAGTTGAAATGCAAGTTGTACCCTGGCTTTTTAACAAGCACTCAAGGTGGCAGATGTAGCATTCCTAATGTGCGCACACACAAAAAGGGGTAGGGCTTGTGACCTAGTTGCATCTGGCATTTTGACATCACTGTCTGCCCCTTCGAATGTTGTATTCAGCTTCATTTTCACAATGTTTGAAAATAGCAGACCTTGGAAGGAATTCTGGATCTTTATTTCTGTGGATGTACAGTCCAATGCTCATTACAGTGTTTCTGCCTTTTCTACAGTGCTTATTAACAGCCTCTGCTACATCGTCAAACAACCATCCCTTGCTGAAATGAATGTTTATTAAATAAGCTGGGTGTATATTTAACATACAATTAGGTTTTGGTTTTGTCCTGATTTTTGGAAAATCTTACATTAGTAAGAAAAATCATTTTTTCAAGAATTCACACTTGAGTATTATTCCCCCCTTTTTAGACAAGAATGTAGGGCAGCAGATGTGCTGATATGAATATATTAAAAACAACCTGACAAATGATGAATCAACATTCATTTTCATTCATATTCATTCTTTTTCAGTTGACAACCGATTCCCCTGGAATGTATCCTGTTAAGCATATTTGTAAAAAGAAAAGTAAGTTTCCTATTTAATTGGGGGAAAGGCTACTTTGATATTATAAATATGGAAGACTTTAACACATGTAATCTAAAAATTGTATCAAATGACTTAACTGGTTACGATTTGAATTTAGTTTTCTCAATTATCATTTGCTGGTTAATTGTTTTACAAGTCTTTGGAGTGCTCGTTTTGTTGTGTTTTGTTTCATTACCATGGTTATTATGAGAGCATATTATATGCCTTCCAGACATCTTCGTTCTGTTAACTGCTAAGCAGTTATTGGTTATACATACATACATACATACATACATACATACATACATACATACATACATACATACATACACTGCTTAGCAGTTAACAGAACTATATATATAACAGAACTATATATATGATGACTGTCTAAGAATTATAATGCATTGAACCTCTGTGAGGTCACATTGCTTTCCACTTATTAAAAAAAACTGGATCCTGTAATGCACTTTGCACACGTTAACTTGAGATCCTATTAGCAATAGAACTTAGACTTATATACCGCTTTATAGTGCTTTTACAGCCCTCTCTAAGCGGGTTACAGAGTCAACAGGCTGCCCCCAACTATCTGGGTCCTCATTTTACCCACCTTAGAAGGATGGCTGATTCAATCAGCCAAGCTACTGGCAGCCAGTGATCAGCAGAAGTAGCCTGCAGTACTGCACTATAATCACAGTGCCAGTGCGAATATTAAAAGAAGATTCAATCCAAGATAGGATTGTAACTCTCGTTTGGCATATAACATGAAGCTGATATGGAATAGGGCTATTGCCATGGCTTTTAATTCACCTTAAGTTGTCTGGAATTGTCTAATTCAACCCATCTCCAATTTAAACTCCTTGCCATGTTCAGCTTTTGGTATACATTCTAAGAGTTCAGTGCACTAGAGGCATGCTAAGAAAAGGAGAATATTTTTAATTGAGCAATAACATGGGTGTTTATTAGCAGAAAGGAAAAAGAAATGGGAGATTCAGGAAGAAAAGTGGTTGTATTAGACTGAAGGACCAATTGTTGTATCCTTAGGTTGGAGTTAAACCAGCCATCCTGGGCCCAACATTTGGAAGCCAGGCTCTGCCTGTCACAAGCCAAAGGGTGAGTGATAGAGAAGTAACACCTCCTTAAAAAACCTTGGCCCAGCTGGCCCAGCTGGTAGCACCTTGTAGGGGCCTCTTTCCAGGGTTACAGGAGAAGACGGTCAAGGGTTTTGAAGGCGGAAGAGGTCTTTATGCCCCAACAGCAGATAAAGTGGCAGAACCATCTTCTAGGAAATGGTTGATTACAAACCTCCACTGCCTTGTGGCTTTATCCACTACTAGAAAAGGCTTCAAGAGTCAACCTTGAGGCAAAATCCAGAGGCGGAATCCCAGAAGCAGTTTGTGACTGTGTACAACCCCATTCTGGTAACTCCTGCGATGCAGCCAATTGTTTCAGCTCTGCCATTCCATTGGACTATTTCAGCATAGTGGAGAGGGGGGATCTGTTGCTTGAGTTATAGTCTATCCATATTAATCTACCCAGGCCTCATGCTCTGGAGAGGTCACTCCAGTTTTACCTCTTTTCAGAGCATGATACCATAGTCTTTTGAGACTGAAGGATGCCAATGAATGAGATTGGAATTACCTATCCTGTTTCCCAAAAATAAGACCTCCCCGAATAATAAGCCCAATCAGACTTTTGAGCATATGCGCTAAAATAAGCCCTTCCCTGAAAATAAGCCCTTCCCGAAAATATTGCAATATAGCAGCAGCCATGAGGTGACCATACTTACTGCCTCCTGCACCTCAAAAATAATAAGACCTCCCTGAAAATAAGGCCTAGTGCTTATTTCGAGGAAACACTGTATTTGAACTGTTCTCCTTTGTTTGCCTGTGATTTTTGTAATTGGTAGCAAGAGACACAGAGATAGAGATGTATATATTCATTATTGGTACAAGCTCACCTCATTGTCACACAGATTTTCTTTTAGTATTATTCTACCATTATGTTCTTTCCTATATGAAACCATCTGAATTTTTCTTTCAATTCATCATTCTCATTCGCTCTTGATCCATTCTTTTAATTTGTATGCTGGTTCAATTTTACATTATACATTATTTCTATTACTTCTTCTTTTCTTTACGCAACCTATTATCTTGAATTTATTTATTAAAGTAATCCTCAATATTCTTTCTTGGAGGCATAATGTCTTCACTTTTACTTTTAGAATCTGCTACAAGAGAGAATATGTTCTCATCCACTCACAGAATTAATCTGGGGAATTTTGATTAAAAATATGGCAGCCTTGTCTGGTGCTGAGTCATTTTAACCTTTGTCTGTCTATCTTACTTTCTGTAATGCATTATCTCTTGAACTGACAATTTGAAAAAAACATTTGTTTTTGGAAGTAAGCTTTTGAATGAATGTCTTTTTCAGCCTTAGGCCAATCAATAAAAATGCAATAAATTTGGGTATCATGTTTAAAATAAATAAATACATTTTATTTAGAATAAAAAATAATAATTCTTAAAAAAATGAAGACTTTAGCAAACAAAATCAATACAACCATTTCTAAATTAAAACTATCAACAATTAAAAATATTTTGAAATATTTAATGTTTTAATTAATGTTGCTATTTAGTTTTCAATATAAAATGTGATGAGAGTGTGAAAAATTAAATCCAATGAATAAACAAATATATTTCCAGCAAAGGTGGGCTGCCGCCAGTTCAGACTGGTTCAGACGAAGTGGTAGTTTTGACCAGCAGTGAGCCCACTCGCTCACCCTGGCGCTATCCCGTCCTATATAATCGTTTTTCAATGCCGTGCACATGTGTGGAAGGTGCACATTCACATTTTCGGTTCTGGGTGAACTGATTGTTACAGTATGTGACACCCGCCTCTGATTTTGAGAGATTACATGTAGAGATGATTGAGACAGTTCTCTTAACAAATGATGGATATAGCCAAAGAACTTTACATTGAAAATCTGTTCCAAATTTTCTGAAATTCATTCCCCATAATGTGGTATTACATTCTAATAAATTCTGTCCCAATCCCACTCTAGTTGTAATTCTAATTAATATTATAAGATTGTAGCTATTAGTATATTTGTTTATTTTTTTAGATATTAGATACTAAAACAAAACAACAAAAAACAAACAAACACACAGCACAACACACCAACATATATAACTGTTGTGACTCAGCAGCAGTCTTCTGTGAGTTTTTTTGGAATGCAAGATTAACGATGCAGCTGGGGCTCGTTAGTGGGGTTTTGGAGATAAAAGGATGGATGCTGCCATGCCCTGGTTGCAGGAGTCAATGTTCCTTGGTTCGTTCAACATTGATTGATCATCAGTTGTGGTTTATGTAAGATACACTTGGAAAAGTGCTTTGTTTTCTGTAACCCTGATTCAAGAAGATACACTTGGAGAAGTGCTTTGATTTCTGTAACCCTGATTCATAGAGACTTTGGAAGAAGTGCTTTGCTTTCGTTTTGTTCAACTTGTGTTGCCGTAAGAGAGATTTGTTTTGTATTCTGTTGTCTGGTCAGAGACTGTATTTATGTTATTTTTGGGCTCGAAGCCAGTCTGAGCCAAGAACTGATAAAGAAAGTTCCTTTTAAGTTTGTTTGCCTGCCGTTTGTTAATGAGCGGAGAAGGGAGGACAGAACATATAACATATACCATTCACTTTTTAGGATGGCCAATTTACCATCTATGAGACGCCACATGAGGTTATGTTCACTTCATCTCTGGCATCAAATCAAATAATACAAAAATATAAAAAACATTTATATTGTCATGTAGGTTTTCTACCTAGATGTGGAAGATTTAACTTACAGTGAGAAATAAAATGAATAAGTAGGCAATCATATCTCACTCTTACTTATGCTATGATATAAAAAAAATGAAATGCAGAAGTTCGTTATATTTTACCTCCTCTTAAATATATATATATATTTTCTGTATTTTTTGCATTTATTTGGCTGGGAATATTAAGGCCATATATCATGTTTTGGAAGTTAAAGTAATTCCGTTACAATTGCCACTTCTCAACATGGATGCCACATGGACGGGGGAAGGTTGTTGGTCCAGTGTCACTTATGTTGCTGGCAGAATATTCTGTTACAGTAATTTTTGTGATGGAAGGGGAGATAAAAGATGGAAGCAGATGGGAATGGTGGATTAAGGCAGCTGGGCAGATGGCATTAGAAAGACCAATTGGTCTAGGAGAAACCTGAAGCTCAAATCCAGAAAAAAAGTGATGATGAGTTACTGCTATATGGTTGCCAAGAACACTGTACATACAGTAAGCAAACAGTTTATTGAATAAATCTCCAAACAGTTTCAATAAAGTACAGATAGAATTTAGAATAGAATAGAACTGGGAGGGACCTTGGAGGTCTTCAAGTCCAGACCCCTGCTGAAGCAGGAGAACCTTTACTATCTCAGACAAACTACTGTCCAGTTTCTTCTTAAAAACCTCCAGTGATGGAATGCCCACACTTTCTGAAGGCAAGCTGTTCCACTGGTTAATTCTTCTTACTGTTAATAAGTTTCTCCTTAATTCCAGGTAGCAGCAGTACATATTGTACATACATCTTAAAACAAGGTTATTATTTAAATCTAAGACCAACACTTTACAAACATTAAAATTTAAATCTAAAATCTAAGCAGTAATAGTCCTGTCAATAGTATTGAACATGATACTTTAAAATGGTTAACAAAGAGAAGTTGTAGATGAAGTCAAACTCCTAAGAAATTTAGTCATAACATAACATGGCTATGTCAAGTTAGATTGCAGTATCCCACCCCACCCCCACCCCTTATCTTGGCTGCCTTAATTGCAAAGATAGCAAGTCACTGTGTTGTAATGTGTTTGGTACCTTGTAGGAGGAAATTCAATTTCCTTTCAACATTCTAGTTCCTTCTGTCATTGAGGAACAGAGCTAAATAATGATCCACATACTTAACAAAGGACCAGTATTCCAATATATAAGATGCCAGACCCTCTACTTCACTTGTTCCACATACACAGAGTCTATCTTGTAGTATGTGGAATCTGCCTTGTTGCATTGTTTGTTCAAACTGTAGGAATCTGCTTTGTTTGCTCAAATTGTAGACATATTTACCAACTTATTCCAAAGCAGAAAAAAATGGCAAAAATTAAAAGAAAAAAAGATGCAAGTGGCTTTGAAAGCAAACTTTCACTGTAACCAGAGAAATATGGAGAATGAAAGCCTTGGGCAACAAGAAAAGTATATAGTATACTGAATTCTGGCTTTCAACATCAAGCAAGAAAACACAAGGAAGGATATTTCAGTCAAGACTGTCAACAAATGGAGGAATATAACAAGAAAAGCAAAATAAAAGATTTTTTTTTTCAAGAAAATCAAAATTATGGATTTTTTTCCTGTTAAGAATAATCATGGAAGAGATTTCGTGGAGGCAAATAAAATGAATGGAAAATAGAAAATTGTTCAAAAATGTTACGTTAAAGTTATAAAGAAATACTATGTTAAAATATGAACTCTGAAAATGAAGCAACGCAACAGCTTCAAGTAGAAGAGCACTACACATCTTTCATCATGAAAAATTTAAAACAACAAAAAGAGAATAGTAATAGTTCTGGGTCAGTGTATATTTAACCAGACTGGGTGGGCTATAGAAAATAATACTTAAGATGGGAAAACAATACAATGTGCATAGTAATGTGTTGTGACTCAGCAGATGTCTGCTGTGAGTCTTTTCGGGATACAAGATTCATTATGCAGCTGGGGCTTGTGAGAGGCAGGTTTGGAGATAAAAGGACGGATGCTGACACGCCCTAGTTGCAGGAGTCAACATACTTCGTGAGTTTCTTGGTTCGTACAACATTGCTTGTTACACTTGGATAAGTGCTTTGGTGTTTCATGTAAACCTGATTCGTGGACACTTTGGAAGAAGTGCATTGCTTGTAAGAGTTTTGTTTTGCATTCTTGTCGGAGACTTGTATTTATGTTATTTTTGGGCTCAAAGCCAGTTTGAACTGAGAACTGATAAAGAAAGACTTCCTTTTAAGTTCGTCTGCTTGCGTTTGTTAAGAGCCGTGAAGGGGGGATAGAACAGTAATGAATCATTACACTAATTTGTCACCCAAGCAGAAATTTGATCAAGTTTTTGCAAAAAAAGGGACAAAGCCTTATTTGGAGGGAGAAATGCCTAACACTGGGATGGTGAACCTATGACACATGTGCCAGAGTTTTCATCATATCTTCTGACTGCTAGTTGGTGTTCATGGATGCACTCTTGTAGTCTTCTAGTAGTCTAGTAGCTGAGATACGGATCCAAATAATTTTGCTATTCAATAGTAAAGAACATTATAAATCCACAGCAGGAAATGAAAAAAAAAACTGAGTAAATCATTAAGAAGACTAAGACTAAGTTCTCCATCATTGAGCAGGGGGCTGGAAGACCTCTGAGGTCCTTTCAAGCCCTGTGATTTTGTGTTCTCTGTTCTTATGTCAACATAGAAACTTTGATAGTTTTAGAGAAAGTTTTAGAAACTTAAAACTGATGAGAAAGCAGTGGAAGAGCATTAGTTTATGTTTGTTCTTTAGCTGAGAAAAAGATATCGATAACATTGTGCTACTAAAAAAGATATTAATCCTATGAAGTAGTCAGTGATGTATTGACAAGCTCATGAATGATAAGGACATTTCAAAATAGCAAAAGCAACAGTTAAAGCAATAGACTTCCAATGGTCATATAAAAAAGTAAGACAAGGAGAAAGATAGATGCCTTTGAATTATGGATTTGGAGATAGCAACTTACTAAAAGTGCCATGAATTGCAAGAAAGACCAATCAATCTATCCTTATTCCCATGAAACCCAACCGCTCTCCTGAGGCAATGATCTGCAAGCAAAGATTTACATACCCTCAATGTGTAATGCAAAGTTGAAAAAATGATTATGCTGGCAGGTTGAGGACAGTGGAAGAAGGGAGGACAATATATAAGATGGATGGAAGTATCTAAGAGGTTATTGGAAGGTCCTTGAGAGTGCTATAGCTTATTATTATAGAGAGACAGTGATAATGAGCATTTGTCCATGAAATCTAACTTAACATGATACTTCCCAACTATCCAATTGTCACTGTATTCTATTTTATGATATAGCATAATTGCAAGGTAATTATATATTTAGATGGACAGGCAGACAAATGTAGCTTGCTTATTATGAATACCTTTAGCAAGGATAAGTGTATTGATCGTCTATTCATCCACCCTTCCATCCATCTCTGGATAGGAAAATTGTGTAAATGGGTGGGTTGGTACATTGGAAAAAAATCTTCTCTTTAGTATTACGAACTACACCTTGGAAGATTTGGTTTTACAATTACATTTCATCAGAGAGACAGAACATAAAATATGAGCCGTCCGTGTATTTATGAGCTGTCCGTGTATTGTTGAATCAATTGTTCTTCTAACAGAAGATCAATATTTAACAGAATATTTTTTGTACTGGATCATGTACATTCATTCATAATATTGCGCAGACTCATTGTTAAACCTTTCAGTATAATCATTCATTGAAGAATAGCATGCAACTAGCACCACCTTTGAATTCCTATTCTCATAGGCTCTTTTGACAATTTAGATGATACAGTAATTTATTCCATAAATTCTACCCCTTCATTCATATCGTAGTTACTTCTGCATCTACACATCCATGCATGAATTCTTCAACATTATATATTCAGATTATCTTCATTCAGATTTTTACATCCTTCCTATTTCTCTTTGTTCCCCAAGTATATTTGTTTCTTTAATTTTATTAATTAATTCATGATCCATACTGGATACTCTTTGACATTCCATGTCACAGTCTTCCATATATCTTGGTCATCAACAGATGGTACCATGAATATTGATCTTGAATGCTCCTCATTGCTTAATCAATAGAGGCACTCATATAATTAATAATCAATTATTATTATTATTGAGAGACATCCAGAGTTGTGATTTCTCAGAAGGTCAGCCATATAAATCTCTTAAATAAATAAATTTTGCAACTCAACATACAATTATCTAAATTATAACTATAGATGCATGCATCATACTGGCATAGTTAATGTACCCTGAAATAGTAATAACATTATTCTGGTTCTCTAAAACTATTATTAGGATTTTACGAAGAATCACACTGGACCAATTTCACAATTAGCAATTGAAAAACAGTTTTGGCTAATAAATATTCAATAGATATGGAGTACTTATTCATAATATTGATTTTATTATATGCTCTATGTCATTTCATTGAAGAAAAGGAATTTTGCTGTCTCTAGAAGAGTTTTTCTTACAGTTTTGAAAGAAATAGCAGGGATACCAGTATGAATTGTAAAAACAGTGATAGGAATAGTGAGGGTTAACAGCAGAAATCCTGCACCTGGAAGGAAACTCACAGTAGGACACACTGAACACTCATAAAATAGCACTGTGAAAGAATGTAATAGGATTGTGAATATTATAAATTGTATTGCAAAGACTAGTTTTACATAATAAAGAAGCTAAATTTTGTTACAGAGCAAAAATTTAAAACTATCATAAGCTCTTTTTGCTTTCACTTTTGGCAATCTATTCCTTCTGGGATGAAATATTTTCTCTGAAACAAATAAGGGTCATCTTTGAGTTCTGGGCTATAGGTATTATTAATTTTAAACAGGTACCACTCTTCACAGCTTTCCTGATTCAGCCTGAGGTTAGAATAAATTCTGTAGTAGTAGGCTGGATAAATGAAGGCATTTTTTCAAGTTTTTCATTATTGTTTTAAAAGTCAGCTTTTTTGAAAAGACCATTTGTCACAAATCACCATCTAAATTATACATTCATTGTATAATGTGCACTTATTTATGTTAGCATTGTGTTATGTATAGATATTTTAAAAAAAACTTTTTTCTTTAAATAAGCATGTTGCAAGGTCAAAATCCCAGGACTGTATTTATCTAATAAATCAAAAGTCATTGTGATATAATTAAATGACAATTTTTTCAGCCCCATTTCATCTTCAAGAATGCAATCCAATAAATACTTGTAATAAAAATTTACAGAAAATACCATTGTGCTTTCTAAGCTAATTCAATATAATGATAAAGTCATATTGTATGTAAAATAAGATAAACTTTGTTATACTGATATTTTGTAGAGAGAAATACAAACAGAACAACAGGCATGCCAAATTGGCAGAATTTTGGAATTTTGAGGTATAATTAATTGTGATCAATGTTTAATTGAACAGATCTGATGCTTTTAGCTGATGATTTGCCAGTGATCATGATCTCTTTCTACACACACACACACACACACACACACACACACACACACACACACTCGTAGATTTTCATGGGTATAGGTATGCGGGTGGGTCTTGGCATATTCGGTTTTTTTCCCGTATAAGATTAACAGTACCTTGGCAATGTTTTGATGAGGTCACACTCGTCATCTTCAGGCTGGTGCCTTTGGCTTCGTGCTTGTGCGAGCAAAGTGTGATAGGAGCTGCCGTTTTTCTATAAATATAGGTGGGAGTGTGTGGAATGTTGGTTTTATTGCTTTAAATGGATTGGTTGGCTGTGTTGTCACATGTTGATTGGTTGATGGAATTGATGTTTGGTGAGGGTGATTGGTGATGGTGTCCTCTGTTGTCATGGGTCCTGTGTCGGTTTTTGTGGCTGGGACTCGTTTATTGACTAGGGCTAGTTTAAAAAAATTGTCTGGTAGGCAGGAGGTATCATGTTTATTCATGTTGTAAGGGTGTTTCTATATTTCGATAGCTTCCATAATTATTTTCTTGTTGAAATGTTCAGTTTTGGAGAGTAATTTGGTTCCTTCAAAATCAATTTCATGTCCTGTTGCTTTAAGGTGCTGGAAAAGAGAGGGAGTTTTTTTTTCTTTTCGGACTGCATTCTTGTGTTCTTGTGCCCTATGGCAGCCGCCCCACAACCATAGAGCGTACTCCTAGAGCGGCCATTGCAGGAAGAAGTGGAAGCCGAGTTCCGAAGTTTGGAAGCTGAAGAAGAAGTTATGCTTGAAGCGCGGTGGCAAAAGCGGCAAAAATGGCAAAAGCGGCAAAACCAGCAAAAATGGCAAAAGTGTCGGCAGTGCCCTGCCTTGCAGGGAGAGCTGCATGGTTAGGCTGGGAGGCATGCGAGCTGAGGGCAGAACAGATGATCACACAACCACCCTCTTCAGCCGGGCTGAGCTCCATGCACCGACCTAGGGGATATCCCGAATGTGCCAAGCCACGGGAACTGGAGAGCGGGCAGAGTGCCATGTGGCTTGGTGCCTTAGGGATACCCCCTAGGTCAGTGAATGGCGCTTTGCCTAGCTGGAAAGAGGGTTTGCTGGGCAGCTGCTCATAAGCGTGGTCACCTCATGGTTGCTTCACCCCTGAGCCTGTGCCCGGCTCTTCGGGAGCCCGCTCACAAGGGAGCAGCCACCAGGCAACCCCCAAACAATAAGCCCTCCCCTGATAATAAGGCCCAAGCCATATTTTGTGAGTCAAAAGAAAATAAGACCCTGTCTTATTTTAGGGGAAACACAGTAGATGGCCTCTTTTACCCCTCTTTCAAACCAGTTGTCCCCTCTGTCCAAAATGTGGACTTTGCTGTCTTCAAAATTGCAACAACTATTGAAGGACAATGCCATCAATAAGTCAAAATATTATTGTCTTTATCCTGGGGAAGCCACGGCATGCACATTTGGACTCCCAAAAATCCACAAAGAAAGAGCTCCAGTAAGACCAATTGTCACCACCCATCACATCAGCGATTCACAGGAGTTCACCAGGAAGGTCTGTGAACTGAAAGTAGACCTGGATGAGACCATGGTTTCCAATGATGTGATTTCCCTACTCACCTGCATTCCAGTAACTGATGCTCTCATGGTAGTGAAGAAACTACTGCTACAAGACAGCATCTTAGGTGACAGAACCAACCTCAGCCCAGACCACATAGGTGTTATGCTGGATCTTTGCCTGACCACTACATATTTTAAATCTAATGAAGGTTTTTACAGAGAAAAACACAGCTGTGTCATGGATTCACCTGTGCCCCCCATTGTGGTCAATCTCTACATGGAAGAGGTAGAAACCAAAGCCCTAAACTCCTTCATAAGAATTCCACCTACTCACTGGTATAGGTATGTGGACGATACTTGGGTCAAGATCAACACATGGGAATTGGAAGCATTCACCAAACATATCAAGTCTGTGGACAGATGCATCAAATTCACATGTAAAGATGTTAAGGAAAATAGTCTAGCCTTCCCAGAATGTGCAGTACACATTAAGAAAGACAGAAACATGAACATTAAAGTTTACAGAAAACCCCCACACACAGGTAAATCAATATTTACATTTTGATTCTCACCACCCACTGGAGCACAAAATGGGAGTTATCAGAACCAAGCTGAAGGCCTGCCTACAAGCGAAGAAGGGAAAGAAAAAGAGAACTAAAACACCAAGGAAGCCCTCAGAACATGTGGCTATCCCAAGTGGGACTTCATCAAATCTCAAAAAAGACTCAGCAGGAGTTCCTCCATAACAAAGAACAATAAACAAAGCAATGTCATTCCACATGTTGCAGGAATATCTGAAAAGCTCAGGAGGATATTGAGCCAACATACCTGCCCACTTTAAACCCCAGAATACACCAAGGCAAACGTTTGTTCACCCTAAGGATAAAACACCCAGACACAAACTGAGCAACATAGTATATAAAGTATAATGCAGTGAAATATATGCAGATCGGTACAATGGGGAAACAAAACAACCACTTCATAAATGCACAATATAGGAGTTTAAGCCCAAGACAGCAAAGTCCACATTTTAGACTGAGGACAACTCAATTAAAAGAGGGATCAAACAGGCCATCTGTATCAAAATTGAACAGCTCTCTTTCAACAGAGGGGAAGGGATCCTGCATCATCTATCTCCATTGTGGATGCTCCATCACTGGAAGCTTTCAAAAAGAGACTGGACAATCATTTATCTGAAATGGTATAAGGTATCCTGCTTAATCATTTGTGATATCAAATGAATTGCTTAATAACTCCTAAATAAAGATAGAATGGTCAAAAAAATGCCCTCTTTTTAGTGGCTGTACAAAAGAGGATATTTTCCTCTTTGAAGATCCTTTAACTGTTCTTTAAAATCCTAGGGTAACGGTAAAGATTCCCCTCGCACATACGTGCTAGTCATTCCTGACTCTAGGGGGTGGTGCTCATCTCCGTTTCAAAACTGAAGAGTCAGCACTGTCCAAAGACGTCTCTGTGGTCATGTGGCTGGCATGACTAATACCAAAGGTGCACAGAATGCTGTCACCTTCCCACCAAAGGTGGTTCCTATTTTTCTACTTGCATTTTTACATGCTTTCAAACTGCTAGGTTGGCAGAAGCTGGGACAAGTAACGGAAGCTCACTCAATTATGTGGCGCTAGGGATTCTAACTGCCAACCTGCTGACCTTTCTGATCAACAAGCTCAGCATTTTAGCCACTGAGCCACCACATCCCTTTTTAAATCCTAACATGCCATTATAATCTTTCTACATTACTAGAGATCTACATAACATTGTCAATGTCAATATAAATGTGTTTGAAATAGAGGATAAAGTTCTCTCTTGCTTGAGCTATTTCCTTCCAATATGGCTGGGTTGACAAAAGGACTATCTATACCATCTATCTATATTTCATTTTGCTTTCTTTTTAATAACAACTTTTGAAGCTGGCTTTCTAGTAGGAACAATTATTGAGTAAAAAGGTTTTAAATAAATAGAGGACAAGGTCAAACATTATGACCCATGTTTATGCATCCCATTTATATCAACCTTGATTTTCCTCCCCTCATCAACTGAGTGTCATAATGTGAAATAGAACTATACTCACAGTTGTCCCGGTGAGATTGTGATTCTGTATGTGATTTTGGACCCTGGTTTATTAAGCTTCTAGTCACATAAAGCCCTTTTCCATATTCACACAAACTTGAATACATCCAGATCACTTCATGAAGATTTAGAGAGCAAAGTGAGAGAGATGACTGCAGAGGTCAGGACCAATGTGCAGACCTCTAAACAGATGAAAGCATTTCTTAGGAATTAATTGTTATCCTGCTCCAAAATATCTCTCAGCTCAGCTTCCATAATTAATTGTTCTTTTATTTCTTCAAGTTTAACAATCTAATTATTGGAGCTCCATCATTCAAAATGCAGCATACGACAGATTCCTCCTACCCCCTCAAAAAATTCTGTAATTACTTTTTTGGGATTATAATGCTATTCACATTAGTCGTACTCCTTTTTTTCTAAAATATTTTCTTTTTTTAAAAAAATATAAAATATATATTCTCCCTTGTGTGGAGCATAAGCTATCCTGCCTTTTGGCCTCTTGAATCACAGAGAACAATTGACCTGACATTACCCATGGCTTTTTAGCTGTGCAAAGGTTTCACCACCTAACAGTTCAGTTTAACAATCTGCAATACTTTGTGCATATAAGTTTTATCACCCAAGAACCATTTCTTTCTGCTCCTTGGAACTTTTTGTGATAATCCCTGTATACCTGTAGGCTATGAGGAGACCTATTGCTTTTGCTGGAAAGATCTAAGATACTCTTTTAACCCTATTTTTCTTTGGGGGGAATCTGAAACACTTCCACGGAGTTTAATGAGAGCATTAATATTTTATTAAACATTTTTTATCAAAGCCAATTTCATTTAGTAGTTGTGGAGTGGCACTGAGAATGAACAAGAACTGAATTTTAAGTGGTTCAGAGAGAATACAGAAGATCTTTGCTTATAATATTCTTTGAATTAAACAAAAAGTAGTTAACCGGCAATACTTTTTGTTTACAGACATCTCAGAATGTTAACCTCATTATAGACCAGTAGCTTTTTTCAAAATGGTTTTATTTTACTTTATTGTACTAGAATGATTTCACCCGAAGGAAGAACATCCAAACTCTTCGGCAATTTATGAAGCTTGGCTGCTTTTTTCCTACCCATCTGAATCAGCTTCCTTTGCCCTCCTTCAGCCAATCTTTGGTTGACATAATGTAGGAGGATTTACCACACTGAATAATATTTATGATCCAGAGTTAAATTCTTTTCTGTCATGAGTCCCCTGAGAAAGACTTTTGATCGAAATATATCCATGCATGAAAAGGAGAACTAGCTGTTGAAGGAATGCTGTTGAAAGAACAATGGAAAATGTATAATTAGATTGGAGAGGAAATTCTTCAGGGTCTTCAAATGATAAACCAATGGTTTATGGTTACTGTAAAGCAAGCTGCTTGACAAACAGAAAAAAGGGGATTTTGTTTTTTCTACTCCTTTCCAAAAGGAAGGAAGGAAAGCAGCATGGAAAAAAAATGCAATCAGCACATTACTATATAAAAATAATTACTGAAAAAATGATATACCAACACATTTATATTATTGCTGTTTTCAATTTATATTGTTAAATATTGCAGATAATGCAAATACATTAGTATGATGGAAGTGCTGCTGTTGTCTACAATTAACCACAGAATAGTAAGGATAGATACTTGCTTATTTCAAGTATTGAAGATGCCTGTGCATTGTGTTGAATTGTGATCCATTTCTATTAGAAGTACCCCAGAATAATCAAGAGTCTACATGGCCAGGATAATAAATCAGCCACACATACTTGCCCATAGGAGAAAATTCAGGCTGAGATCACACCATTTCAGCTGCCCAACTATTTGTTTGTTTGTTTGTTTTGCACAGAAAAAGAATGTGGAGTCTTTTTCTTCTTCTTTTCCTTTCTTTAAACTGAAGCAGAAGAAGTATAGGGGCTTACCAGAACTGAGGAAAGATACTGAGTTGACTAATCAGTGAACACTCAACTTGGGGAAGAGATGAATGTAATTTGTATTCCTTGACAGTTTTTGCAGTAGCCCAGTTGGTTTGAGGTCCCAGATGGCTTGGAGCAATTAAATGTTACATAAGTCATTTGTTGAGAGGTGGCGGGGAGAGAAAGACAGACATATTTTCATGTTAGCAGGACATATCCATTTCTATATTAGTTGTGATTATTTGATGATACTGTGCAGTGATTAGTTGTAGTGTTTTTCCCCCTCAGAGATGGCAAATGAGGGGGGGAAAAGGAAGTGGGGCCAAAGAAAGAGTGTGTGTGGGTGTGGGTGGGTGAAACCAGAAGACCATGAGTTCTAGTCCCACCCAGTGGCGCAGTGGTTAGAGTACAGTACTGCAGGCTATTACTGCTGACTGCAGGCCGCCTGCAATTTGGCAGATCGGATCTCACCAGGCTCAAGGTTGACTCAGCCTTCCATCCTTCTGAGGTCAGTAAAATGAGGACCCAGATTGTTGGGGGCAATATGCCCACTCTGTGCTTAGAGAGCACTGTAAAAGCACTGTGAAGTGGTATATAAACCTAAATGCTATTGCTATTAAGCATAAATCTATCTGGGTGACCTTGAGCCTCTCTCTCAGCCCTAGGAAGAATCAATAGCAAACTACTTCCGAAATCTTGCCAAGAAAATTATCTATCCAGGCAGACACCAAGAATGAAAAACAGACTCAAAGGCAACCACAAAGAAACCACAAAAATCTTGGGGCTTCAAATTAAGAATGTGGCTTGGATTCAGTCAAAAAGCATGTAGTCATTAAAAAAGTGTTCATGATGTTTTCAGCTGCTTCTACTTTCAAGATGAAAAGTTGAATTCTCTCTCCTGATTTTCAAGGTGAGAATTGGTGGCAGAGTTGGACTCAAATAAAATAAAATAAAATAAAAGGCTATGCTATCTCTAAGGCCACCTTTTTTCCTGCAATAAAAAAGGAAGAATTTAGATTCTCTTCACTTCTCAGATGACTTTTAGAAGATGAAATTTACTCATTCGTTTGCTGGTTGAAAGATTGAAAAATTGAAGGAACGTACCATATTAATAATCCAGCATTTTTTTTCTGTGTTCCATTGAGTTATTTCTGTGAGACATATATTTGCATGAATATATTATAGTAGCTTACAAACCATTCTGCTTTGGAGTAAAGTTCATTATTCCACAATCTTATGACTGAGAATTTGTCTAGCCTGCTTTGAGTTAGCTTCTTTTTCTTATTAAGTTCCATGGAAAAGTAAAGGCTGGTTCTTAACCTAAGTAATTCATCCTGAATAAATGTAGTGGATATAATAAATACTTGTCAGTAATTAGCAACAAGGACACATTAATCATCCCACACACTGGCAGGCAAGGGAATCTTCCAAGAGTGTAATAATATTTTATTGTCATTCATGTAATGGATCTACTTAAACAGAAACTGACATATGTAGAAGCTTCTTGAAAGATATGGTAGCTTATTGTTAACATTAGATATATGGCTTGTCTGTTTTCTACAATTAGTTGGTATACTGGCAGTGAAAAAAATGTTTTGGAAGATGCTTTGAGATCACCGGGTTATAATTTAAAAATTCATTGTCAGCACACAGCACAACATTGACACTTCTGGAAAAACAAAGGCAAATAGTTCTCAACTATAACCTACAAATAAAACTACTAGAGAATTTAGTTAAATCTTTATGTTTAGGAGAACATACCTGATTACATTTCCAAGGCAATCTCTATGTATCATTAGAGAAATATAGAAAACTTGTTTTTGTCTTATCTACCAGTTATCTCAGATCTGTTAGACACAATTCCATATTATTGCACATATTGTGCTGCAGTTCTCAGTTAAAAAATTGTGTCATGCTGATTGAAGTTTTGAACTATGTGGTCAACCTAGTTACAAATAAATCTTAGAGTGGGGCAATCATTTTTTTCTGTGTTTAAGAACTGTGGTTAACCACAGAGGGTGAAATATTGTCACATATTTTGGCAGGGCTACAATTTTCAAGAATTTCCCATGCTTCCAGCATTAAGATTTTTCAGTGCCTTTTTTTAGCAACCCTGACATGAAAGTGACAGGAAGGAGTTGCCTCCTGAAGTTGTGAGTGCTCCATTGCTGTAGGCCTTCAAAAATATATTGAGTAGTTATTTGTACAGAACGGTATAAGGTCTCCTCCCTTGATCAGGGGATTGCATTAGACTTCCTCTAAGGTCTCTCTTCCAGTCCTATGAATTTATGATTCGAAGGAAAGAAGTATGTGTTCCCTATCTTTTTTGTTCTAATGAAGAATTCGTGGAATAATTACCCTCATCTTGAATTCAGGTACATGCTCAGCAGAAGTAAAAATGTTTCAAGTAGTGTTTTGATATTCTGTAATTTATTTTAACTGAACATATTTGCATCCTCTCTACAGATCTTAGCCAGACTAAGAAAGTGAAAGAAGGAGGGAGTGCACATAATTGCCCTCTTGTCCTCTGTTGGCTACCTTCATTGCACAAACAGGCTTCTAGTTTATTACATGAAGCAGGAAAAAGTTGAATATCATATATCTTTCCTCTTTTTTGTTTCCTTTCCTTTTCCTTCCCTTCCTTTCCTTTCCCTTCCCTTCTTTCCCTTTTCTTTCCATTCCATTCCCTTCCCATCCCATCCCACCCCACCCTACCCCTTCTTTTTCTTTCCTTTGCCTTCCATCCTTCTGAGGTGGATAAAATGAGGACCCAGATTGTTGGGGCCAATATGCTGACTCTGTAAACTGCTTAGAGAGGGCTGTTAAAGCACTTTAAAGCAGTATATAAGCCTGCTATTACTATTCATTGCACTACTGACTTTTACAACATTATTTCCTTATTCCATCTTAATAGGAATTTAAAACAGGAAACATGTTTACATGATTGCAGCAACTCAGGATCATGTGATTGCCATTTGTGACCTCCCCAGTAGGCTTATGGCAAGCAAAATCAATGGGGGAAGCTGGATTTGCTTAATGATCACATGATTAACTTAACTGCAGAGATTCACTTAACAATGACAAAAAGCTCATACACTTGGACATAACAAATGAAACCCACAAATGGAACATACATCTAGAAGGATTTAAATTATTTAAAATAAATAGACATAATAAAAGAGGAGATGGAGTTGCACCATATATAAGAAATAACTACGTCTCTACAGAAATAGAGCACAACAATGATGAGAACTATCTTGAATGCATTTGGGTCAATATTAAATATTGGGGGGGGGGGGAAATGACATTGCCATAGGTCTATACTACAGGCCACCCAACCAAGCAGAGGAAGTAGATGAACATTTTGCAAGTCAGCTAACTAAGGTATGTAGGAAGCACACCATAATAGTAATGGCGGATTTTAACTACCCTGACATCAACTGGAAAACAAACTCTGCACCAAGTGGAAGATCCAAGAGGTTCCTAACAAACCTAGCAAACAACTTTGTTTCACAAAAAGTAGAGAAGGGTACAAGGGGATCAGCTATATTGGACTTAATTCTCACTAACAGAGAGGAAATGATAGAAGATGTTGAAGCCACAGGAACCCTGGGGGCAAGTGACCATGCAATATTGGAATTCAACATTATGTAAACACAAGTAGTAGAACAAAGTCAAACTAGAGTCTTGGACTTTAAGAGAGCTAATTTCAATAAACTTAGAGAGAGCTTGGGAAGAATTCCATGGATGAGAATCCTCAAGAGGAAAACAACTCAATTTTGAAAAATGAGATTACAAAAGCCCAGTCTAGCACAATATCAATGAAGAAGAAAAATAACAGCTCCCAAAAGAAACCAGCATAGCTGCATAAAGAACTCTCTGACAAATTGAAAGACAAAAAGGATAAGTATAAAAAGTGGAAAGAGGGGGACATAACTAACGCACAATATCAGCAAATAGCCGGAGCCTGTAAAGATGAAGTGAGGAAAAGCTAAGGCTCACAATGAAGAAAGGCTTGTAAAAAATAGCAAAAAAAGGTTCTTCCAACATGTTAAAAACAAGACAAAAGTTAAGGAAACAATTGGTCCATTGCTGGGAGAAAATGGCAAGAAGGTGACAAGCAACAGGCAGAAAGCAGAACTATTTAACTCATTTTTTGCATCTGTCTTTACACAAAGGGATAAAACAGTCCAACCTATCAAAAACAGCACCACAAAAATCAGATTAGGAACACAAGGTGAAATAGGGAAGAAAATGGTAAATGAGCACCTGTCTACCCTAGACTATTTCAAATCACCAGGACCGGATGGATTACACCCCAGGGTTCTGAAGGAACTGGCAGACGAGATCTCAGAACCACTGAACTATATCTTTCAGAGATCCTGGAGCATCGAAGAACTGCCAGAGGACTGGAAAAGAGCTGATGTGGTTCCAATCTTCAAAAAAGGGAAAAAAAATAGATCCAGGGAACTACAAACCTATCAGCCTGACTTCAATACCAGGAAAGATTCTGGAAAAGATAATCAAGCAACGAATTAGCGAACTCCTAGAAGCAAACAAAGTAATAGCCAAAAGCCAACATGGGTTTGTCAAAAACAGATCATGCCAGACTAATCCTATTGCATTTTTTGACAAAGTGACAGAATTAGTGGACCAGAGGAATGCCGTCGATATAGTTTATTTGGACTTCAGTAAGGCATTTGATAAGGTAGACCATAACCTACTACTAGATAAAGTAGAAGAATGTGGGTTAGACAGCATCACCACCAGATGGATTCGTAACTGGCTGACCAACCGCACTCAACATGTAGTCCTCAATGGAACTGTATCTACATGGAAGGAAGTATGCAGTGGAGTATCCCAAGGCTCTGTTTTAAGCCCAGTACTCTTCAATATCTTCATCAATGATTTGAATGAGGGAATAAATGGGGAACTCATCAAATTTGCAGATGACACCAAGCTGGCAGGAATAGCCAACACTCCAGAAGACAGACTTAAGATACAGAAGGATCTTGACAAACTTGAACACTGGGCACTATCTAATAAAATGAAATCCAACGGTGAAAAGAGTAAGGTTCTACATTTAGGCAAGAAAAATGAAATGCACAGGTACAGTATAGGTGGTACCTTGCTCAACAGTAGTAACTGTGAGAGGGATCTTGGAGTCTTAGTGGACAACCATTTAAATATGAGCCAGCAGTGTGTAGCAGCTGCCAAAAAAGCCAACACAGTTCTAGGCTACATAAACAGAGGGATAGAATCAAGATCACGTGAAGTGTTAATACCACTTTATAATGCCTTGGTAAGGCCACACTTGGAATACTGCATTCAGTTTTGGTCACCACGATGTAGAAGAGATGTAAAAAGAGTGCAGAGAAGAGCAACAAGGTTGATTAGGGGACTGGAGACTAAAACACATGAAGAACGGTTGCAGGAACTGGGTATGTCTAGTTTAATGAAAAGAAGGACTAGGGGAGACATGATAGCAGTCTTCCAATATCTCAGGGGTTACCACAAAGAAGAGGGAGTCAAACTATTCTCCAAGGCACCTGAGTGTAGAATAAGAAGCAATGGGTGGAAACTAATCAAGGAGAAAAGCAACTTAGAACTGAGGAGAAATTTCCTGACAGTTAGAACAATTCATCAGTGGAACAACTTTCCTCCAGAAGTTGTGAATGCTCCAACACTGGAAATCTTTAAGAAGATGTTGGATAGCCATTTGTCTGAAATGGTATAAGGTTTCCTACCTAGGCAGCGGGTTGTACTAGAAGACCTCCAAGGTTTCTTGCAACTCTGCTATTGTATTGTATTATTGTAACTCACTTAACAACTGCTTTGCTTAACAACAGTAATTCTGTTCCCAGTTGTTCATGTAAGCTGAAGACTACCTGTATATTGTTTTAATTTTAAGGAGAAAAAGATCTGGATGTTAATGTGGAATTTCTTAGCATTATAAAGATTGTTTCCAGATGAAAAATGTACCATACCATTTTTAGGAGGTATTGGGATAAATTAAGGAGTCTATATCCTTTTAACTGTAGAGGCACTGCACATTTTCAATTGCATATTTAGCCAAATGGTTATTATTATTATTTAATCTTCAGACGTTCAAAATACATTCTGTTGCAGGCATAGAACTTCCTATTCAAATGACAAATGTCCTCACTCAGATGTCTGAAAAACTCACTTATTAGCTCTTTCATCTTACGTCAACAAATAATCATGCAGCCTCAATGGGGAAGGAGGAGAAGGGGAGGAATGGAAAAGCATGGTTCTGAGTATATGCCTGTATTTTGAAGGCTACTGCCAAATATTGCATTAGCTGTATTGAATAAAAACAAGTTATTTGCAGTTAATGTTGCTATTATACAGAGGCAAGAGATAGCAAAGCTCAGAAGAACAAAGAGATGTCTACAAAGATTCAGTAATGGAATATATGGTTTCATACATAATAGAAAATCAGCCTTATCTCCCCACCCATCTGTGATTACCAGCAGTAATGTAGCATTTTGTAATATCAGGCTGCATGTTTTTACAAGAGGAAGCATATTACAGTCAGGGTAATGCAGGGTAATTTTCCAATTCTGTTTTCAATTCATCAAAGGATTTAGTCTATTTTTCATCCTGCACACACACACACAGGTGTGTGTGTGTGTGTGTGTGTGCGCATGTGCTTATGTGTGTGTGTGTGCGCGCGCGCGCCAGGGGTGGGTTTCAACCGGTTCGCGGCAGTCCCCGCGAACCGGTTGATCGGCGAACCCAGAAGTAAGTAACTTCCGGGAACGGCGAAGGGCGCACCCGCCCGCCCGCGCTCCTTACCCGGTTTTGACGAGTTCTGCGCTTCCACACATGCGCAGGACGCATACAGCGCCTGCACGATCCTCCAGGAGCAGCTGGAGCATCGCACAGACGCTAGTACGCATGCGTGCACCGCGTGCGTGCACGAGGACGCCGCCGGCCCATTCCAACCGAACCGGTTGGAATGGGGCGAGAAACCCACCCCTGGCGCGCACATACATATGGGGCCAGCGGGGCCAGCCTATTTGCCAGTTCTCTGAACTACTCAAAATTTCTGTTACTGTTTCTCCAGAATCTGTCAGAACTGGCTGAATAAAACCTCTGATCTATAAACACACAGAACATTGCCTACATTCAATTTATGTATGCAGGTTATCTGAAATCTTTATTTATTTGGAGAAATAGTCATTTTTAATTTGAACACTGGCTTCTCCTTTTAGGACTATGTAAGACTGCTATGGCAAGTCCATGAAGGGTATTTAGAAAATCTATTTCACATAATTAAGGTATGCATGGGGGTATGTTATTCTGCCACCAACAGCATGGTGCAAAAATTAATATATACATTCTATACAAGTCAAACATATTTTATAATTTAACTTTCATTTCTTGCTTATATTTTATCATAAATATTTAGTATTTCTCTTACATCTTTTTTGAGCTTAAAGTTAGAATGTGTGGGAGAAGATTATACATGTGCTTGTTCATGTCACAAGCATGGAGCTGTTTATTTGTTTAAATTCTAGGCTGCCCACCACCAAAAAAGAAAGAAAGAAACCCTGTATGTGGGCATGTAGGAACTCAATACAGTATATTATAAACTTATTTAATAGGTTTCAAGTGAAACTACAGCCAATTGGGTAATGTAGAATATAATTCTGTCTTCATATATCCAAATGGTGAAGTGAGTTTTCTAAGTTACTGTGATACTCAAGGCATCTCTGCAAATAGAGAATTGTCAGCAAGACAGAGTCCAACTCTCTCACAATTCTATGAGCCTAATTTTTCTGGCAGTGACTTGGCATCAAAGGGACAAACAGAAGAAAAGCAGATATACGTGCTCTATTTATACCTTTATATGTTTATCCTGCTCTTTGTTTTCAAGGTAGATCTCAGTGTATCAACAGTTTCAAATAAGAGCCATTCTCTAGACTAGTATTGGCAAACCTTTTTGGCACTGATTGCCGAAACAAGAGTGTGCATGTGCATGCATGGGGAAGCACCATAAACTGGAAGAGCAGCTCCCTGCCGTACATGCACAGGAGTGCAGGAAACCAGAAGAGCAGTTCCCTGGCGTGCATGTGCATGCCAGAAAGCTGAGCTTCCAGTTTCTGGCATGTGCATGCACACTTGTTACCTGGTCTTCTGGTTTCTGGTGTGTATGCGCATACAAAGACCAGCTGGCTGGTGTACATGCTTGCACCAGAAACCGAAAGTTCAGCTTCCCGGCACACACATGGCCACCAGGGAGCTACTCTTCCAGTTTCTGATACTCCTGTGCATGTGAAGACCAACTGGCTGGCGCACAGGTGTGTGCCAGAATGCAGAAGACCAATGGGCAATGGCTGGTGTGCCCGGAGAGATGGCTCTACATGCCACTTCTGGCATGTGTGCTATAGGTTCACCATCACAGCTCTAGACATTAGGGTCAAATTTGTACAGCACATTGAACTGAGCCCCTTCCTAAACAATATGTGGTTCATTTTGAATGTAGCGATCATAATTCTACTTGTTTTGAAGCTTCCAAATCATTTTCAATATTATTTTATTTATGGTGTGTAAAAATAATTCAGGTAGTTCATCATTGCAAAACTGTACCTGTTCAGAAGTAATTACAGCTAATAATCCATAGAAATCCAGCAAAATGACTAGTCATAAAGGTGAACCATGGAGAATCTCTGAATTGTAATATTACTATTTGGGGTAACCTTCAGACCTATTCAGAAATAGAAGTAATACCTCTTTCCTGCACCTGAAACCCAGAGTCTCAATTTTAGTACCTTTGTTATTTAAAAATGCATAATTCAGACTCAATGAAAATTTTGACGTGTTTATAAGAAATTGACACATTTTGGAAATCTGCCCATACAAAGAATTTCCAGCATCTAGGTATTAACATCTCATTAGCCTCAGATGACTTAGATTACAAGGTAAAACAGCATGCAAAAACACCATGAAGATAATTCATACCAACATTTTAGATGACCTCAATGGCTTTTCATAAGAAGCATCAGTCTTGAGAGTCTCCTTAGGCTCAATAGAAATATGTGATGCTACAACCTTCTAAAACTAGAAGCACATACCTTTACCTTTAAGTTCTCAATCTTCTAGTATCTCTTCCAAAAGAGGTAATCCATTAGAATACCAAATCACTTGATTAATATGAGACTAAATAATCTCATTCATCTAAGACTAAGTTCCTGGATGTTCAAGTATCTTGCTGAAAAATGAATAATTTGTTGGACTTCATCTTTGCATGCACAGGCTTTCTGCATTTATATACATATTGACCAAGAGGTCAATAGATATAGAAGGAGAGGAAATCTATACTTTTATCACTTTTGTTTGTCCACTTGATTTACTTTGATTTTTTTTTTTTGCATGACTCTTCATTACTATTGGCTTGTTAGATTGGTATTCCCAGGGCTTCCATCATTTCCTTTCTCTCTCATTTCAGTTCTCTTTCTTGTCTCACTACCACTTCATATTCTCTTCTGATTTATGCTCTCTTTGTAAAGAAGGAAAGCCTGCAGCAGATCCTTAAGTGCCGTTAGACTTAAGCAAGTTAGGTTTTTCTATTATCATGTTATTTCTTTAAAAAAAAATTACTTCGTTCTGTGAAGCTATCATCCTCAAGAACATACCTTATTTTATTTTCCTAGCTTTAATATTTCTTTCCCATCATTGTTTCGGCTATATATTGACATTGAGTCTTTATCGATTAGCCCTTGGGTCATATCAAAGTACAAAGTTCCAGAAACATGTGATTAAAAACAATTTGAAATGGAGTTTGAAAAGTACAATTTAAAATGAAATTGGAATAAAATATGATTTAAAGTGGAATTGGAATAAAATACAGCCTAAAATGAAATTGGAATAGAATACAATAATTTAAGATACAGATAAAATATGATGAAATTCTATTTTGGTGTCACCCCTGCAATCTACCCCAATCAGTCCTACATATGCAGATCTCAGTCGAACCAATTTATTTAAGTACTGTGCTGTGTTAAATGTTATTTTCAGGTTCTGGCTGCACATAAGGTAAGTTGTTTTGATATGGGGATCCCAATTTGTTTGGTATATAGACCAAGGTACCTATCTCTCACCCCCTTATACAAGCAACAATCAAATAGGATGTGAGCCAGGTCTTCTACCTCTTCTACTTTTTGCTACATAGCAATAGCACTTAGATTTATATACTGCTCCACAGTAATTTATAGCATTCTCTGAGTGGTTTAAAAATGCTGGCATACTGCCCATAACAATCTGGACCCTCATTTCACCAAATTCAGAAGGATGGAAGGCTGAGTCAACCTTGAGCTGGTCAGGATTGAACTCCTGGCTGCAGGCAGAGTTAGTCTGCAATACTGCATTCTAACTACTGTGCCACCATGGGTCATACATGTATATTATTCTGCATCATTTAATTTCTCATCTAATTGGAAGAACTTTTTAAAAAGACTCTTGTTTGGCCTTTCTTCAAGACCAGAAATAGGCAATCTGGTATACTCCACACATTTCAAAATAAACCAGGGGTGGGTTTCTCGCCCCGTTCCAACCGGTTCGGTTGGAACGGGGCCAGTGGCGTCCTCATGCACGCGCGCGATGCACGCATGCATACTAGCATCTGTGCGATGCTCCAGCTGCTCCTGGAGGATCGCGCAGGCGCTGTATGCATCCTGCACATGCGTGGAAGCGCAGAACTTGTCAAAACCGGATAAGGAGCGCGGGCGGCCAGGTGGGCCCTTCGCCGTTCCCGGAAGTTACTTACTTCCGGGTTCGCCGACCAACCGGTTCGCAGGGACCGCCACGAACCGGTTGAAACCCACCCCTGAAATAAACCCTCTATTATCTCTTTTGATTAGCTGAGCTGGCTGAAACTTGATGGGAGTTCAAGCAGCCCATAATATCCAGAGAGTATGAGGTTGCCTTTTATTGCCACTACTGCTTGTTGTAAATTACAGGTCATCCGATTTATAATTACATTTCTTCAGGATTTGTATCTGCAAACTATTTCTCATAGTCTAGGATAAGTATCTCTAGAAAGTGAATGACTGAAATCAAATAGTTTCAGACCGCATCACTGTAAAGTAATCAATAGCTTTAATTTTTGTTTTGCTATAATTAGAGATGTGTCCAAGGAGAAACAGAGCTATGCATAGTAATCTGATTGGTATTGCTAATAGATATTTCTTTTGTCTCTGCTTCAACTGCCATCAAGTACAATGTCATTTTTATTTTATTTTTTTGTTCAAGGAAGAGTTAAGTGCAGGAATTAGAGAATTTGTTGTCCACCTGATATTTCTGAGTGTCATTTTTATTTTATTTTTTATTTGAGGAAGAGTTAAGTGCAGGAATGAAAGAATTTGTGGTCCACTTCATGTTCCCATCATAGAACATTTGAGATTTAAACCAGTCTGAATTTTTAAGGAGACTGAATCCAAATGATTACATAAATTGTGATATAATTCTATTTTACTTTGATATATTTTCCATATTTTTGGCAGGTTGTCTGCTCTAAGAAAGCATCAAAATAAATATTAAACTGAGTGTTTTAGATTAAATTTAATAGAAAAATTATAGCTTAGAGTAAAAGGCACTCTATACATATTTGGTGAAGGAAGATAGACAGTAATGGAACGCTTTATCTTTATAATGCAGTTTAATACAAAATTGGATGAAATACAATTTACTCTTTTGACACAAACCAGAAAAAGTAATCATGCTAAGCCCTAGTTCGGATCCAATACTTTGAATTCAGATAAATACATACACACAATTGCATACATCTGAATACATATGGATAAATGAAGTCATTTATGAAATACATTGCTATTTATGCTATTTATGATCTAAATATTAGAAGTAAATTAGTCAAGATTCTATGTGAATTTTACATCAGAAACTTCAAAGATGGAACAGATACTACTCAAATTTCAAAGAATCATACAACTATAAAATTCAACCTATGTATAAATAATTCACAAAAATTATTCAATTCCCAAGATGTGGCTATTTAGCCAACATCAGTGGAGGATAACCTGTAATCTCCATTGGTAGACTGTTCCACTGTTGTATAAGTCTTATACAAGTGCTTGATAGGCTTTATGTTATTAGTCAATAATGAGTGTTTGGAATCATTTTCTATATTAATATACTAGTAGAAATAGAACTACTATTATACTGTCATATAATTCCCATTTTTAAAATTGACATATGGAAACTATTTTCTCTCTCTGGGACTTTTAGCAAATGGGAATCCAAAATATATTAATCTCCATTGTTAATTCAGTTGCACCGATCTTGTTTACACAGTCTTAAACTCTGCCCTATTTTAGCCCAATGGACTTCTTTATTTCAATAGTCTTTTTAATGTGAGAGCAAACCCCTTTAAAGCAAGTATTCTAAAATAAATTGTGATGCCTTTGTGATTCAGATTTCAATGAATCATAAATTACTTTGGAAAGCAAAGAGTATTTCTTTTATACTTATTTGAAGTGAAGTGTTTCTGAATCACCTTTCCACCAGAAAGGACCTCTGAGATAACTTACAGTTTAAATTATTGTAATTGTTTTAAAAAGCTCAAAAGCACACTCAAGACTCTAAAACATAAAATAAGATAGAATTGTTGATTAAAAAAATAAGCTCAACCTCTCCATATATTTCCCTCTTTTTGAGCTACGTTTGTTGCTTTTAAAATCTTCAATAGCAGTAACATTATTCAAACAAGCTGTCAGATAATTATAATGGATGTCCATCTAACTGAAGAAAATAAAAAGGAATACATAAAGAAATATACTGATTACATTGGCATAATAGGAAATTTATTTTTCTTTGGAATCCTATTGAAAAAACATTCTGTAGAACTAATATCTCTCTCTTTCATTTTTGTGAAAGTAGTATACCTGCAAAATTCTGTCCATCTAAACACACACACACACACATGGTCGAAGTCCTGAAATACAGGTAGTCCTCAATTTATGACCACAATTGACTCCAAAATTTCCATTGCTAAGCAAGACAGTTGTTGGGTGAGTTTTGCTCCATTTTATGACATTTCTTGACAAGTTGTTATGTGAATCAATGCAGTTAATTCAGTAACACAATGTTAAGTGAATCTCGCTTCCCCATTGAGTTTGCTTGTCAGAAGGTTGCAAAACAGGATCACATAACCCCAGGACACTGCAACTCTTCTTACCCAGCTTCCCAAACATGGCAAACCCTATGAAGCTAACCCAAACATTCCTTTAATTAGAAGTGCCGGCAGCTCCAGCAAAAAAATTCTCTCTCACTGCAGGCTAACAAGTCCATCCACCCAGAAGATGAATAGTTGTCTGCCATCTATTCATCTCTGCCCCCTGCCTTTCCCAGAGTTAGGGTGTGGCTTCGCTAGCAGGGGTGGTTCTTCCTTCCCAAGGATCTGCCCATAGATTTCCACTGCTCTCCTTTCCTCTGCCTTCTGTGCATCCATGTGTCAAGCACTGGACTCAGCTATTCCTCCTCTTCCTCATCAGCCACCTCTAGACTTGGGGGCTATAGACTCTCCCTCTGAGGGCTGACAGATGGCCCAGGCTACCCCTCTGTCTCTCTCTCTGCCAGCTCTACTTCCTCTTCTCCCTCGGAGCTCTCAGGTTGCCTTGATGCTGACCCTGACTCCCACACCTCCTCTTCCTCCTCTGATTCCGCTGGTGGAAGCGCCGGCAGCTGAGAGGCCACAACAGCAACCTTCATAAATATGAGTTGGTTGCCATGTTGATCACATGACCATGGAGAGGTTGCAATCATAAGTGTGTAAAACACTCAGGTCACTTTTTTCATTGTGGCTGTAACTTTGAATGGTCGCTAAATGAACACCTAAATGAACACCAATATTACACTTTGGAAAATAACCCATCACTACAGACTTTCTAGTAATACAATAAATGTAGATAAGTGAAGCCATATGGAGATCTGAAATATATGCTGTTTTTTCAAGAGCTACAAAATCTCTGCTTAGCTACTGATTGCATTAATGCTGACAGAATGGCACAATTTTTTCAATATCTTCATTTTAAATGTAGATTTTGACTTTGACGTTCACTTGAGATGGATAGTAATTAATTTACATGCTGGATTAATTTCTCTCAGAGTACTAGAGAAGTAAGAAGAGATTAATGCTAGAGAGGAAGGCAATGTGGAGTAGACAAGATAATGAAGTATAGAGATATTTCTAAGACAATAAACTTGAAAATAATTGAAAGTAATTTTTTCTAAAGACTGAGGTTTTTTTTACTGGACTTTGAGAATAAATAAGAGGAAAAAGATAAACAATGCTGCTAATTTGGAGAGTAACTATGGAATGCAAAATGAACCAATTGCTTGTTCTTGGTTGAAATAAGAATCTGCCACAAAGAAGAAGGGGTCAACTTATTTTCCAAAGCACCAGAAAGAAAGACAAGAAACAATGGGTGGAAACTAATCACAGAGAGAAGCAATCTGGAATTAGGGAGAAGCTCCCTAACAGTGAGAACAATTAACCAGTGGAATAACTTGCCTTCAAAAGTTGTGGGTGCTTCATCACTAGAGGCTTTTAAGAAGAGACTGGACAGCCACTTGTTTCAAATCGTATAGGGCCTTGATGTCAAACCTATAGCATACGTGCCAGAGGTGGTATGCAGAGCCCTCTCTGTGGGCACATGTGCCATCACCAGCTGCTCTTCATGTGCGTCGGCCAGCTGGTCTTCATGACCTGAAAATGCCCCCCAAAACGGCAGTTTTCCAGGCTGTTTTGGGGTTGTTTTCAGGCTGTTTTCAGGCTGCTTTTTGGGCCATTTTCCAAGCCCAAAAAATGGCCTGAAAAACAGCCAAAAAAATGCACACACTGGCCAGCTGATTTTCAGGTTTCCGGCACTCTGGTACATGCACATGCACACACATTGCGGTTTGGGCACTTGGTGCCAAAAAGGTTCACCATCCCTGGTATAAGCTCTATTCTATTCCATTCCATTCCTTTCCTAACTGTTCCGTTCCATTCCATTCCATTATCAATTTCTAGGTTCAAGTGATGATAATGATTTATGTTTTCAAGTCGGTGTTGATTCCTGGACAAGTCCTTGTAGTTGGAAAGATTTTGGATAGCTTGTCATTGCCTGGGCCTACGGTCACCTAAATGTCTTTGAACCTAAAGCAGGATGAGAATCCATGGACTCCTAGTTTCTAGCCTGATGCCTAAACCACTATATTAAACTAACTCTATTATTATTTAGCATGTTAAAATTCACATATTTTTTGATATATGATTGGTGGGGGGGGAGATGATTGACTAGGAAAAAGCTATGCTTGGCAAAGATAAGGGAAGCAAAATGCACAAGGAGAACTGAAAAGATGGATGGATATGACCACTGGAAGGATTGTGAAAGAGGTACAATTTGATTCCAAGGAGAGGGTGAAATGATGGATAACTATGTATACAATTGCCACAGGCAGGATTCAATCTGATCACACCTAGTTTTAGAAATTGGTTCTAGGAATTTCCCTGTTTTCTTTCTTGCATTATTTTGCAATCATTGATCAAATGATCTAGCATTCTTGTTAAAAGGTCTTAAAGCTCTTCCACCCCAATGGGTATCTGTTATCATTTGCATTTTATTTCTTTGTCGATAAATGGGAAATTTAAAATAACTGGATACGTAATAAGCATATGTGCACATTTTTTTCTCTAGGGTATTTATTATTTTATCTATATATCTTCCTAGAGGTAGATATTGTATCTATGGAACATGTTTTTCAAGTGAGAAAATTGAATCCATTGATGTAAATAAACATCAAACAAAAATGATCTACAAATGGATTCTCTGCTCTTAATTCAATGCAAGTCATTTGAAATCTGTTTTTAACTTGCATGACAATTGTGGGCACAATCCATAGGGCAAATCAGTTTTTAATTGACTTGATATGACCACAATATTTTTAGTCATTCTAAGATAGTTCTAATTCTATCTAGTCTAAAGGAGTACTTGCTACTTGGAACCTATATATTAAGGCTATTTGATATAGGATGGGTGTGCACTATGAAATGGAAAAAAAAACCACACATCCACTACAAAATTACTGACATGATACTTTTAACACCAATTTACAACTAATTGAGGTCAAGCTTCGAATGACAGGAAGGAGCGCAAACGTATTCAAGTGGAATTCAGTTGGGAGTCAAATACTTAAATATTTTAAACTCAAGCAGTTAGCCATGTATGCTTCAAGAGGCAGCGTTGTGCAATTTAGAATTAAATTTCTACCAAGAAGCAAATCTTTACTGGGTTAGAGGAAGAAATAGGGGAGGGGGGGAAATAGCCTTCCTGAATCAGCAGCACAGACAAGGGATGACGGAAACGCATCCTTCTGATGATAGCACTCAGAACTGTTCCTAGCTAAGCGCAAGCACAATGCCAGGATAAAAGGTTCAGGGGCCCTTTAGCTAGATGGCCTAGGTAGATAAGAGAGCAGAACAGCAAGAAAATGAGCACTTTTTAAGAGGCAATGAATCATATCTTGCATCAGACATTTTAGCAGCTCCTGGGTTTCTCAGGAGATGCTGACCTTTCCTTGATCCCATGCTTGGAACCTCCTTTTGAAAATTTATGAAGATAATTTCACAATAGAGCCACCCTCTCTCTCTATTTACCAAGAGAGATCACATCCTTCTGGATGTAGCCTGAGATATAAAGCATCCTTTTCAGTAGAATTCTGCTTGATGGAATAGGTTTGAGACAGTGGTGGGTTTCAAAAATTGTTCGAACCTACTCTGTGGGTGTGGCCTCTTTTGTAGGAGTGGCTTGCCGCTCATGTGACTGGATGGGAGTGGCTTGCCGCCCATGTGACTGGATGGGAGTGGCTTGCCGCCCATGTGACCGGATATGAAGATGCCGACGACACTTGTCAGAACCACCTTAAATTACCTCACACACAGCACTGGCATGCATAAGAATGTGATGTAAACTTGTTTTTTAAAAGGCATCTTTGGTTTGCGTTAAAACAACTTCAACACACGCAATGTTCTGATTGCACCACAAACACAATAGTCATCCTTACCTTTCACAGAGGCACTGAGTTTATAAATATGTAGAATAATCATATCCAAGAACTAGTGGTGGGTTTCAAAAAACTTTGGAACCTCTTCTGTAGGTGTGGCCTGCTTTTCAGGTCCACTGGTGGAACCTCTTCTAACCGGTTCGGTAGATTTGACGAACTGGTTCTACCGAATAGGTGCGAACTGGTAGGAACCCACCTCTGGTTGGAGATTATATACATACATACATACATACATACATACATACATACATACATACATACATACATACATACATATCACAGGCCAATATATAATGAGTTCAGGCTCATTGCACAAACACACAGACACTCATATTCCTTCACACATAAACACACACATGTGTACGTACACACACACAAAGAGACTCTATGTGTGTTTGTGTGTGTTAATATATTAACAACCCTTCAATCCCTTGAATCACAATCAGAGTAACTGAATGGACCTGAGCATTTACTGGCCAAATGCCCTTCCTGATACCTATGTGGAGTTTGCAGCAGGTATTTTCTTTTTGAGCCCAAAGAGAGAAATATCTGCCGCTACCTAGGATTGAACTCACAGCCTCCTTATAAGCCAGCTGAGTTTCCTTGGGTAGACATTCTCTCTGAGCACAACCCACCTCACAGGATTGTTGTGGTAGGGAAAATAAGAGGAGGAAGGTGTGTTAGATTTTTTTTTTTTTACCAGTTGAGTTACTGGTTAAAAAAAATGAAGGTGGAAGACAGACAGGCAGACAGACAGACAGATGGATGATAGATGATGGATGATAGATGAAATATGAAAGATGATATATAGATTAGATAGATAGATAGATAGATAGATAGATAGATAGATAGATAGATAGATAGATAGATAGATAGATAGATAGATAGATACATGGATGGATGGATGGATGGATGGATGGATGGATGGATGGATGGACGGACGGAAAGATAGACAGACAGACAGACAGACAGACAGACAGACAGACAGACAGACAGACAGAATATTCTCATACAGTATATTGGATTTTTTTTTTTCATTGGAAAGGCCCTGGACATTTCTATAGCACCAGCATGGCACAGGTGATGTGTGTAATTCCCATAATTCATATGAGTTGCATGTTAACATCATAACACAAGCAGTTCTGTCCATGTGCAAATATCATCTGTGGGAACATCCTAAACTAAATGTATCTTTGTCTGAGATGCACCTGATAGATGCTGCACACAAACGTTCTGTGTTGCAAAACTTCAGAGTTATAAAATGCAAGAGCAAAAAAAAAAAAGGATTAAAATCAGAAACATTTCATCTGAATTAAATATGACACCCCCCGGGGAATTCTTAAATACTAAGTATTTAGATATCCAGGATTAAATTTATATGCTTCCAAAAGAAGCTTTCCTCCCTGCTGCATCATTTCCCAACTTATACGGCTGAAGAAAATAATGAAGACTTCCTCACATTTCATGTAACAGATCCCATATATTGCTGAAAGCTGCCAAAAGAAAATTCCTCTGAGAACTCATACCTAAATACGCTTCCTGAGAAATTGGATACATTAGATAAGAGTGACCATAAGTACAGCTAAAAAGGAGAAAAACTCGGCAACTCAAAAACTCATTTTTCCACAGACGTTAAACCGAAGAATATGCAATTCTTTAGCCTCCCTTATTTCCTCTGGAAGGACCCTGAGGTCTAAAGAATTATTACATTCCTTGATAAGTTCAAGGGCAGCCTTGGATCTGTAGTGTTCAAAATAACATTTTGTCTCCTATTCCCATTCTATTCTTCTTTTGTTAAAAGAAATCTGTGTTTCTTGTACTAAGGCAAGAATCAGTGTTGAAATAACAGTTTAAGAAATATACACAATAATAAAAATCAGTTGAAAATGATACCATGGGTGATGACAAAGAGAAGCAGATTTACCAGTAAAGCATGTACTGTGCAGTTCTGATAAGTTAGATCAGTGATGCCCAAACCAGAACCTATGCGCTGGTCAGTTGGTCTTCGTGGGTATCGGAGCCCTGGAAAATGGCTTGAAAACTGCCCAAAAAGCAGCCTGAAAATGACCCCCCCAAAAAACGGCCTGAAAACAGCCCCAAAATGGGCAAAAACCAAGCTGGAAAATGGGTCACTTTTAGGCCGTCTTCTGGGCCAAAAATGGCTCAGGTAATGGCCTGGTTTTTGGCCATTTCGTGGTCCATTTTCCGGCACTCCGGTGCCCACAAAGACAAGCTGGCCAGTGCCAGAAACCAGAAGAGCACAGAAGAGGGCTCTGTGTGCCACCTCTGGCACACATGCCATAGGTTCGCCATCACAGAGTTAGATGTTTGACAATTAGTTACAATTTATCAGTATAAACAACAATCAGAACAGCTCTTGAGTTTTGACTTAGATATTATTGCTATGGAGCTGTAGAGCAACATAATTCATACCAACACTTACATTTGCTTTGAGTTCATTTATAAGATATATGCTTATGCAGAATATTGATCTCCTGTTAAAGTTACACAACCAAACATGGTTCATTAAATAAGAAGCAGCATTTTAAAAAAAATCATTTCAGTTTGATATTTGGGGAGAGATAATATTTGCATTAATTGCATTTTCTGCTTTAAGCTTTAATCTGTCACGCTGTCTTTGTATTCTTGGTTTCTTTCTTTTAGTTTTTCAATATTCTTTTTGCAAATTATCTGAACATTCAAAGGTGTGAATTACTTTCTCAAAACAGAATTGTCAACAGGTTCGTCCTGTTTGTGACAAGCAGTTTTATTATAAATTAATTGGAAATAGCAATGGGATGTTTTTGAAAACGTAAGTACAAAAATCAGCCCCTTTTTTCATGCTTTATACTGAAAATAAGTTGCTTTAAGTCTAGTCAAAGTGATGTGCTTATGACAAGGAAGAGAATGTTCTGCTTAGCTAACTGAGGGGAAAAATTACAATTATCAAGGGTTTCTTAGAAAAACAAGCTGCCACCTGACTATATTTGAGTCCTATCCATTTCCACTGTCTGTTTTATGTTCTTGTTAAAAATTAATGCATAATTCTAATATCAGAGGAAAAAGTTCATAGATTTTGAAGTCTGAGCAAAGTTTCAGTCTTAGTGACTACTATTGTAAGGATTCAGTAATTCAGTTCAATCAGGAGTGTCAAACTCACGTCATCACATGACGTATCGGGACTTTCCTAAATCTTCCCTAAACCAGGTGCGGGCATGGCCAGTGAATGACACATCCAGCCCATGACCTGGGAGTTTGACAGCCCTGAGTTAGATGATTTGACTTTAACAAAGACATGCTGTCTAGTCCTTTTAATAACAGATGCAAATAGAATATTTCTTCTTTTTTATGGTAATTTTATTATAATTACCATTAAAAAGATATAAATAAATAAAAAATAATAAAAAGAGAACTAGAACATGCAGGAAAGAGAAAAATAGAAGAAAAAGAACAAAAATAAGAACGTATTAAAGAAAAGATTCTGCCTCTAAGGTGCATGCAAAGAAAGAACAGAACTTTGGATGAATTTGTTGTTAGGTTAGGCCTGACATCAATCCTGTCTTAGACTCCTAATCCCAGAAACAGGAAGGGAAATTCAAGCACAGCCACAGATCCTCAAGAAACACCAATAAGTCCACAGCCTTCTAGCAACAGCCTTACTGGAGCACCAGCAGCAAATGGATGCACAGATTGATAATTTATAAGCCACAAGGAGGTAGTTTGCAATAGGTCCAGCATCCTGCAGCCATAGTGGTGGCAATGTTGCAGCCAGTGCTTGTATATTCCCCTGCCAACTTGCTGAAGAAGATGTGAACCAATCAAAAACCTTCCTTATTTGGTGCAGGCTCTTCCTGAATGGAAGACCCACTTAGTTCCCAACTGACCACACCAGGATAAACTTTTTATTAAGCTAGTGGAAGAGATTGGCACAAAATGGGCCATTCCAATGACAGAAGCCCATGATCTAATAACTAAATAACTGTGAGAGCTTCCTTGGGACATTTAGAGATTCAGAAACAGTAGAATTGTTCATTGTGGATTTCCAGTTGTTAGCTGAAGATGACAGATGGAACGATGTGGCTTTTATTCATCAGTTTGAGATGAGCTGGTAAGCCAAGGAGTCCCAATCACATTGGATGAGCTGCAACAGTGATGCATTGTAACTGATGCTCAACTGAAGGAATTGAAGCACAGTTGGGGTGTCAGAGACAGAGGTGACTACAGATTGACCTTCATAGGTCTCTCTTTTCTCATTGCTGTGGGCTCCAGAGGTGGGGAAATGCCAAGGAAGGAGATTCTCAGTCTTTGACTTTGGGCATTGAGTTCACAAGAGAGAGTGGGGAAGTAGATTTTTTTAAAATCCTGTAGCTGTCTTGTAGGACAAGCCACCTGAGTTGGAGAAGTTATCAGATATGGACAGAGACACCACACCTGCACTTTCTGTTCTCACCTAGGCTTCCTTAAAAAGCATGAAACAGAGTCTTGGTCCCAGCAAAACCTCTTTTATTTACATGACTGTAAATTCCTTTCATTCACAGTCAGCAAACAGTCTTTCAGAGGAATATTTATCAACACGAACCTTATCTTGCTTGGAGAGCTGCCAGATAATTAGTTTCCAAATGCATGGCAAGGCAATACTTAGCACAGAGTCTCTTATAGACACAAACAGAACTTTCCACTCTTGAAATGACCGAAGGAACAAATTGTTTCCTGCAAAAGCCCACTCCCCAATCACTCCTCTTTTGTTTCCTGTGGGAGGGGCTAATCACCTCCAAGGTGTGGCTTTACTCCCACATTGAACTTGCTTTCTTAGTTGTTCTTGTCTTCTGGCAGCTCTATGCATGCACACACAGGAAACAGGCTCCAGCTGTTCCTCTGCCTCACTGCTGTCTAGCTCCCATCTGCTTCCAATGTCTGAGTTTTTCTCAGCCCCCAGGACTGGCCTATGTTCCTCCCCAACCTCCTCACTGTCTGACTCTGCTGCCAGCAGGCCACAACACTTTAATCTCTATCCTGATTCAGTTCCCTGAGAATTTGGAGAAATACAATGTTGAAAAATACAATGGATGGAATGTATCTATGAAGGGGGAGATAATATGATGGACTACAGCACAGGTGTCAAACTTGTCGCATCACGTTGCTGTCACATGATGTTTTGCGATGTCTTCCCCATTCACTGGGGTGGGTATGCCCTGCGTGTGACACCAGTTTGACAGCCCTGCACTACAGAAATGCAGCAGTTTCCTAGGAAGGAAGGAGCACATTCCAAAGAGGAGGTCAACAAAAGAGATGTTAGAGGGGGAGCCAATTTCACGACAATATGGACGTGCGGTCTCGATGCTCCGAGACCACAGCTGATACTATTGCCGCTGGGTGGTCCAATCAGACCTAAACTGTCCCGCAGAGATGGTGACAGGAAGAATACATCTTGCTGATCTCAGGGACATCGCAAAGTGCCTGATCGATGCAAGATAAGTTCTTCAAGTTGGCGACAAAAAATCCAGCCAAGGCTGATGAAGTCGGGGCAACTCCAAAATGGAAGGATATGGAAAGAGAAAGTGTTTGCAGCTGAGTAATGATGAATTTTTACCATTTTAAAAAGACTGCCTATAAAAAACTTAAAATTAATTTAAATTGGAGAACAGAAGAAATAAGCGGTGGAATTAAATTTGGAATGGTTTTGGACAGTAGGTTATCTTACTTTTTAAATGCATGGATGGAATTTATGCAAGCCTTTTAAAATGAATGGATTAAGTTTTCTTCCATTTTTTTCTTTTATTATTCTTTGTAACCTATGGACTAAAATTTTCCTCTTTCATTACTGTGGGTGTTCTTCTAACTCATTCAAGAATCGGACTTTTTTTTAAACTTGAAATACAAAAATGATACAAAAAGAAACAAAGAAAATTGCAACAATAATACTGCTACCTGGAGGCTGGAAGGTTTGTGTATTGGAAACAAAACACTCTTGTTTTTTTTTCACTGATTATCCTGGCTTGGCACTCCAAGGTCTTGCTACTTGTTTATAGAGAGTGATAAGAAAAAAAGCTTACAGATGTCCCTTTGAAGTATATCTTTAACCAGAGAAAAGTGAAAATAAAATGTTATTGCAAATATATGCTTAATCTTATTAACTTTCCAAGCTGGAGCAGCAGTATTTGTTACCTGGAGATAATGGCACAATTTCAACAGCAGAAAGAAACTTTGTCTGCAAAAGATATTCTCAGAAATACAGAAATTATCAAATACATATGAGAGGATAGAGAAGAAGCTGGAAGACTTAGAGCATCTAACAGCAAAATATAATGAAGAAGTTGAGAAGGTTTATCAAGTGGAAAAAGTGGTGGCTAAAACCCTAAAAATCGAAGAGGAAAATGAATATAAAGTAATTAAATTTGCTGATATTTATGGTGATTGGTTTGTCTCTGAAAGTGGAAAGAGTGGGATACTGAAAGAGGAACTAAATGGAGGGAAAATCTACCCCAGATGGCAAGATACAGAAGAAAAAAACAAAAGAATTTATGTATTTAAGGAGAGAAATTTTATTAGCAATATCATTGATAACACTACTGACAATCAAAGATTAGCTGATTAAGGAAATGGAAGAAGGGCATCGAAATTACATGAGAGATTTTATAAGCAAGGAATTGCCAAGAGTCCATACAAAGTTGATTAAGGAGATGATTAGAGGACTGACAGCACAAATGGCAGAAGATATGAGACTGTTTTACTACTGGAAAGATACAGGTTGATAGATGGAAGAGCACAATTTAAAACTAGTTACACTTAGTTAAATTTAGTGACAATAGATATAGTTAAATAAATAATTGATAATGTTACTAATGTATACAATGTGTAGTGTTAGGATAAGTAATAATTGGATATGAATATTGAATGGTACCCATGAAAGGAAGATTATAAATCCTTTTGGATTATATACAAAGGTTAATAAAAAAGAACTAAGCTAGATACAGTTAAAGTCTTGATTATTGGGGGGAAATGTTATGATACAGGATATAGTTAAATAAAGGAGGGGTAAGGATAACAACATATATATAGGTATGGGTGCAACATAAGGAAACTGTATGTAAATTGTAAACAGTGATTTGGAAAGGAGGTTTAGAAAATTTTGTTATTAAATATTATGGATGTTTAGCTAGAATAGAACATAAGGATTCAGTATTAATGGAGGATTTTAGAAATAGTAAATGAAATGCCAGTATGTGGTTATGTATTAAATCTTGGTATATTTCATGATGAAGGACGTTTAAACAATTATAGTCAGATGAAAATGGAGGTATGATGATGGTAATATGTATAAATATCTGACTTAAAATACTTGAGTTAATATGAATTATGTTTGTTGACTGTGGAAGAGATGCATGTAAGTCTTTTTGTAACCAATTGATATACTTTCTACAGTATGTAAAGAAGGATGTGTTGTGTCTGTTTTGAAAATTAAAAATATTTTTTTTAAATTGAAAATAAAAGAAAACACAAGAGATGTTAAAGATTAAAGGAAACTCACAGGGTGCTGTGAAATGTGTAAATCCAAGTGTTCCTAATGCTAAAAATTGTTTAACAAACAATATCCAAAAGTGATTACAAAAAGAAGCATGTACAAACCCAGGGTCCTTTCTTAAGGTGCTGACTGTGGTTTCATCAAGAAGGCTATTCTCTCATTTCTAAGCCTGCTGAGACTATTATTCATATTTGCACATTGCTTAGATTGATTCCAAAGTCAATGTTTAACATTGCAAAGAGACTACATGTTCAGTTGTCCTAGGAGAACAGCTGTACACAAGAATTTTTTCTGTCAAGTTTGTAAGTAGTTGCCTAATTCCTGGTGGAAAGCTTTAGCGTCTTTTTAATCTACTGTTTTAATTTTATTAACATTTTTTTCTATAATGGAATTCCTTATATTAGGCCAATACTATTGGAAACAGTATTTATATTTTCTGGAAAAAACGTGCATTAAAGAGTAACAAAGATGATTAGGAGGCTGGAGGCTAAAACATATGAAGAATGGTTGCGGGAATTGTGTATGCCTAAACCAGTGGTGGGTTTCAAATCCCGTTCCAACCGGTATGGTTGGAATGGGCCTGGCGGAATCCTCATGGACGTGTGCAGCATGCGCATGCGTTATAGCACCTTTGCGACACTCCATGATGCTCCAGCTCCTCCGTGGAGTGTCACACAGGTGCTGTATGCGCCATGCTTTTAAACACAGGTGAGTGGGCCCTCCAGAGTACAGTTCTGGAATGGTATCTGATGCTCCAAGCTGGCCTCGTACGCCCGTACCGTGGTGTGCCGCCTGCAACCCACCACTGGTCTAATCTAGTGAAAAGAACAACATCAGTCACAAAGAAGAGGCGGTCAACATTTTCTCCAAAGCACCAGAAGGCAATCAAGGAGAGAAGAAACCTAGAAATAAGGAGAAATTCCCTAAAAGTGAGAACAATTAACCTATGGAATTGGTTGCCTTCAGAATTTGTGGTTGTTCCACCACTGGAGGCTTTTAAGAAGGGACTGGATAGCCACTTGTCTGGAATGGTATAAGGTCTCTTGCTTGAGAAGGGGTTGCATTAGAAGACCTGCAAGGTTCCTTCAAATTCTGTTATTCTGTTATTCTGCTCTGTTCATAGTAGTAAATGTGGGGAGGGGCAGTTGAGGCCAGCCAGTTCTTGCAATTACTGGTTCGGTGAATCAGATGTAAAATTAGCATCCAGTTTGCCTGAACTGGTCCAAACCCCTGAATCCCACACTGCAATGACTGCATCTCTAAGGATCCCTCGGTTAAAGTACTGAAGTGTGTAGATGATACAACAGTCATTGGTTTCATTTGAGATGGTGATGAGTTTGTATATACATGTGAGGTTGAACAACTGACTTCATGGTGCAGCTGTAACAAACTGGAGCTGAACATACTTAAAACTGTGGAAATGAGAGTGGATTTTAGGAAGACTTTTTCTGTTCGATCATCTCTTACTATTGGATATTCAACAGTACAGTATCAGCAACAGAATCCTTCAAGTTTCTGGGTTCTATAATCTCCCAGGATCCAAAATGGACATTTAACATTAGAACCATCATTAAGAAAAAGGCATAACAAAGAATGTTCTTCCTGCATCAATCTAGGAAGTTTGCCCCATGAGCTGTTGATACAGTTCTATAGATGAATTATTGAGTCTGTGATCTGTATATCTATACCTATCTGGTTTTGTACAGCTAAACTAAACAGAACAAGTACAGGTTCCAATGGATAGTACAACTGCAGAAAGAACAACTGTAACTTGCCTTCTTTCCGTAGAAGATCTGTATATTGTGCAGATCACAAAGAGAGCTGAGAAAATATCTACAGACAAATATCTTCCTTCCCTCCCTCCCTTCCTCCCTCCCTCCCTCCTTCCTTCCTTTCTTTTCTTATTTCTTTATTTCTCTTTATTTCTTCATCTAAGATATCAGTAAGCGTTTAATTAAAATATTATTGTTGGAACTTTTATGAATTATTTATGGTGAAAATTTTCACAAATCTATTTGTTTCCTGAAATTTAACAGTAAATCACATTTATCATTTGGCATTAAAAATGAAGACTATGACATAAGTGTTCTTGACATTTCCTCCAGAGTCTTGTACAATGCTAAGATTTATCAATAAATAACATTTTCCATTAGATATTGGTGACACAGCAGAAAGCATGTTTGCTGAGCACATACTCCACCATTTATAGGTCATCTGTCAGGAATTTGTTGAACCTCTTATTTATGTTGTCAGTTGTCACTGGGCTGTCTATTATGCTTGGGAATTATATAAGCTACAATGATTAGCAACAGTGGAATAATGTCTTTCATATAAGCAAATATATGAAATCATCATAGCAAACCATCATTATTAGTCAACATTTTATTATATATAACATGAACTTACCACTTACTTACTATCCTATATTGGATTATTTGTAGGGAATTAACAAATCGGACTGAGCTATATCACTTGGTGTTCTAGCATCATATAGTACATAGAGACCATACAAGGGTACAATTGAGGTTTTAATATATGTATTGGGGAAGTAAGAATTTACATGTGCATTTCTGTGGACATGGCAGCAGTAACTATTCTTCAAAACATCTAAGTGAAGGACAAGAAGTAATAGATAGAAGCTTATTAAAGAGACGTCCAACCTGGAACTAAGGAGAAAGTTCCTGACAGTGAGAACAATTAACCAGTGGAAGGGCTTGCCTCCAGAAGTTGTAAGTCAGTGATGGCGAACTTTTCGGCACCGAGTGCCAAAAAGGGAGTGCATGTACCATATTTTTTGAAGTATAAGACGCACCAGAGTATAAGACGCACCAAGGGTTTGAAGAGGCAATTTTTTAAAAAAGTTTTTGCACTCTGCAGAAAACGGCCTTTTTTTTTTTTTTTTTTGAAAAATGGGCCCTTTAAAAAAAAGGCATGAATAGCCTTTAGGAGGCTTGTAGAGTGGTCCTGTGGGATGGTTCCCCCCCCCCAAAATGAGCAAAAAATGGCCCATTTTTCACAAAAATGGGCCCATTTTTTGTCAAAAAAATTTGCATGCATAGCCTTTAGAGGCTTATAGAGTGCTCCTGGGCGTGGGGGTGGGGGATTGAGCAAAAAATGGCCCGTTTTTCACTCATTTCTACCCTCCCCAGTCCCCAGGGGCACTCTGAAAGCCTCCTACAGGCTATGCACGGCCATTTTGGTGAATGGGGCATGGGGAGGCAAAAAATGCTATATTCAGTGTATAACACGCACCCAGATTTTCAGCCTCTTTTTTGAAGGAAAAAGGTGTGTCTTATATGCTGAAAAATATGATACTTGTCGGGGCCACAACCCAGAAGAGGAACTGCCCAGGGGGCATGCCTGTGCTGGAAAATGAATTTCCGGTTTCCACCTATGTGTCAGCCAGCTAGTCTTCTGGTTACTGGTGCCCATGTATGCACACAACGATCAGGTGGCTGGCACGCATGCTCCCACCAGAGACCAGCTCTTCCAGTTTCCGGCACTGCTGCACACACAAAGGCCAGCTGATCATCATGCGTGTATGCGCACCAGAAACCTGGAAGAGGAATGGGCGGCGCCATGCGTTCCAGGTGACATGGCTTCACTTGCCACTTCAGGTACGTATGCCATAAGTTCATCCTCACGGTGGTAGGTGTTCCATCACTGGAGATTTTTAAGAAGAGATTGGACAGCCTTTGCCTGGAATGGCGTAAGGTCTCCTGCTTGAGCTAATTGAGCCACATCATTGTGGTTTTTTTTAAGGAGGCCATAGGCCATCACCACAATCAAGCTCAGAAGTAGGGGTGTGATGAAGAGGGGAAACAAAAGATGACAACAAGCAGGAAAGGAAAGAGAAAGCAACATCTACAATGTATTACAGGCACGCAAAAGTCAATTGCCAGAACCAAAAGCTACAGTGACTAGGCTGACCCCAATCATGCATGTCTGGAAGTGTATCTCTTCCCTCATCCCCTTTACAGCCCAAGAAACTAAGATCTCCTGCTGTAGGCTCCTCTGCCTTTAATCCAGAGGTGGGCTGAACCAGGAGCAACCCACCTCTGCTTTAATCTGATTGTTCCCCTGCTTGTGCCTCTTTGCTGTCCAAGGTCAGTCCCACATACTATTACAGAGACAAATGTTGTATAGCATTTTATAAACGTTAAGACTTTTATTTGTTATAAGGACTAACCTTAAAGATTTATTTACATGGCTGTGTAAAAACTTGCAAAACCTAGGATATTGGAGTCAACCCAGGGCAACAGCCATTTATTACTAGGAAAAACGTGCACTGCAATAAAGCATTTTGTACAGTGATGTTCTATGCTGCGGTGTGTCCAACCTTTGGAAAACAATGAATCCTCACACATCCTCTCATCCCTTTACCATAGTGAGTCTCATTGATCTAGCTGAGGACACTTAACCGAGCTTATAAATAATAAATCTTTGGGAGTGTGTAATTCATGGAGAAGGATTGCTAGCAACAACTTTCTTAGGTGCAAACTCACTAGGTGCATCCAAACTTCCATTGAGGCTGGAATCAGGCACAGTATTGTTTCCTATAAAATCATAGGAAGGTTTAGACTAGCATCAGTCAATATATAATCAAGTAATTTACTTGAAGTAGGAGTGGAATGCAAAGCCTCACTGCCAATATTTGTCAGCTTTGGGGTCATTTATGTTGTATTCTCTATTCTACATTTTTATTCTGTTCTTACCTTCCTGATACCCTACCACTCACAATGCTTAGTGCTTCCAAAGATGTTTTATCCTTTCTTGATTTTTTTAAAGACCGCTGTGGTTTATTAGTTCCATTTAAATTTTTATCTCCCCAAATATTTTATTCAGTTCCTTTTTGGGGTCATAATACTGCTACATGAGAAATAAACAGAGCTATGTGGTGCTGTGTTTATTGCAGCTATAACCCTTACAATATCTATTTGCTTCAGATTGTCTGTCTTTCTGTCTGTGAGTGAGTCTGTCTGTCTGTCTGTCATCATGTCTGTCTGTCTGTCTGTCTGTCTGTCTTTTACACATGAACATTATATCCCTGAAGCAGCAGATTATGGGGGAAAGTACAGATATTTCTTGTCAAAGGTTTGAACTGATCTTATTTATTTATTTAGTTTGTCATCCATGTACAAGATAACAGGAACAACAATAAAACATGAATAAGAATACAGGAAATGGGTGCAAATAAATGGGGACAGTAGGACAGGGACGTTAGGCATGCTGGTGCACTTATGCGACCCACCCCCCTTACTATTAGTTATATTTTGAAATTATTTTGAAATTAGACCAGACAACTAATTGGTTCTGGAACAACTTCTTGTTCATTCTTGCTCCCTATTTCCAACTCGATTCTGTAACTATGTTTTGGGCTGATGCTTAATAAAACTGTCCAGGAACTGTTTATTAATTCATTGGATTTGGTTATAGCTTAACCTTCTAGGACTTTAACAGAGCAATGCACACAGCATAAACTCTCCTAGTTAAATATAAGCAATATATCAACAAATAAGTAAATATACCACAAGGAAACGTAAAGCCAACAGTGTAGACAAAGGATCCAGAGAACATCCACTCTATCCATAAAAGTTCCTTCAAAAAGTTCATATTCAGCATCATTTGAATGAATAAATAGGACCAACTTTGTCAGAGTTTTGGCAGTGCGACTAGCATTATGTGATAAACCCAGGAGCAATAACACAGCACACAGAGCCTTAAAACAATTAATAGTGGTTTATATACAACTATATACAGACATATATATGCAGGAGATAAATTCCCTTACCATTCACTACAGACTACAAGGGGGAAACTGAATAAATGATGAGAGAAACTCCTCTCTCATATCCACCTATATATAGATTTGTGTGGAGCTCCCATCAGAGTCTTAAAAGCTTACAAATTACAGTTTACAGTCTTACATCAGCTGGCAGCTTTTAAACCTTCAGTACCTTGACAAACTTGAACTTAACCAGGAAGTTGTTCCAAAGAGCAGGCTTGTCCACAATCATATGAGCACCTGCCAATAGGTATTTCACCTGGAAAAACATTTACTTGCTTAGTTTAAAGATTTGGGGTTTAAAGATTTGGGGTTGTTGAAGCAAATAAAGGGGGTCCATAACTTGAACACAATTATGAATATAGCACATGCAACTCAGAGGTGGGTTGCTAATTTTTTTACTACTGGTTTGGGCACATTCCATCTTGTGGCACGACAAAACCGCGCTCGACTAAGCCGCGCCCGATTAAACCGTGTCGCTAACGTAATCAACAGGGCGACAACAGCGAGCGCGGAGAAAGAAGGCCGCTTTAAATAGCGCTTTGAAAGCAAGCCGATTCAACTTAAGGTAAGGGTTAGGTTTAGGGTTAGGTTTAGGGTTAGGTTTAGGGTTAGGTTAAGGGTTAGGGTTAGGGTTAGGTTAAGGGTTAGGTTTAGGGTTAGGTTAAGGGTTAGGATTAGGTTTAGGGTTAGGTTAAGGGTTAGGTTTAGGGTTAGGTTTAGGGTTAGGTTTAGGGTTAGGTTAAGGGTTAGGTTTAGGGTTAGGTTTAGGATTAGGTTTAGGGGTTAATTTTAGGTTTAGCATTTACAGCATGCTTCTGTCTCCGTGCTGTTGTCGCCCTGTTGATGACGTCAGCTACGCGGTTTCGTCGAGCACGGTTTAGTCGAATGCGGTTTTGTGGTGGAACCATTCCATCTCACCCAATGCTTTTGCGCATGTGCAGAAACATCCAGGCAGGTGGGCAGAACCTCCCACCACCACTACTACCGGTTCAGCCGAACCGGCAGCAACCCACCTCTGATGCAACTGTAATCACTTTACCTAATCCTCTGGTAGGTTTTTATTATGTTTGTTCTAATAAGGTAATGAAAGTGGGAATAGCGGTATGTCTGGAGAAGCCAATTTCTTGAGTGAATGATCACTTTTTCAAAACTTTTAATAGCTACTTGAAATGTTTAGCACCACACAAGAACTAGGATAAGGTACATTTGCTTTTAGACCTCATTTATTAACCTTTTTTTCTTGAGCAGGCCAGCTGGGTCTGAGAATATAAGCCACTGTCAGAAAAAAATAAATGAATGAATGAATCATGGCTCCTAGTAAATGAAATTCATTTGAGTGATAGGGCATTGCTGTGTACTCAGTAAATGCTTCAAAATTAAACTGATAAATGTAACATTTTATATCATCTAATATTCCAGAGATTTAATTAAAAGTTAAATGTGAGCTTCATAGTATGAGTCAAAGCAAAAGACCAGCCACCAAAATTGATTCTGTGACAGAAATGAATGGGGGTTCTACAGACTTACATTGGTTCTATGAATCTGATTGTGACAGAAATGGAAGTCATATGAATTAATGGTTGGAGACACACTTCCCTGCTTCTCAAAACGTATCTTTCAGTGTCAGTTCTATTCCTCCCTTCTTAATCCACCAACTGAAAAAAGATGCTATAAAATGGAAAAAAATACACTTCAATTTTCTGTAGATTTTCTCAGCATCCTGGAGTACTTGAATAATAGGCTTCTCCTGGTACTTTTTTCTCAGATGATCACCACGTGGGGAAAAAAGTATGTAATAAATCCTAGCAAAGTGCTTTCTGAATATATATTTAGAAAGGCATCACATTTAAAGGCTCTGATAGGGGAATGGAGAAGTGCTGACTCATTTCAGGTTTTATCCTCTAATATTCACACGCTCACACAAAATGCTGAACCAACTGAGACTTAAATCATATTCATGGAATTATTATTCAGTGGATCCCATTAAAAGGAAGAAGAAACAGACTATACCAGTCTGTTTATAGTGCAGAAGATTGGATATAGTACAGAATATTGGATTTCTATCATGAATATTTGGACTCACATAAAGCTTCTGAGCCAATCATATTTTCAGGCTTATAATCCAAAACTGTTCTTTTGGTAAAAATCAAACAAGCAATAAAATTGTAAGGCAGAAAGCAAGTGCTCTCTTTTTGTGACACTCGGACAAATATTTTACTACTTTACGCATTGTATTTTATGTACTTATTAATATTAAATAGGTTATATTCCATATTTTCTCCAGGGGGTCAACTCAGTTTACTTTGAGATCTCCATTTTATTTTCACAACCATCATCCCATCAAACCTCTCAGGGGAAGAGGTTTACAAAGAGTGGTATTGATTCAGTTTATTTTCAAGACAGTAAGTTTAATATACAGAATTTTGGGAATCAAATTCAACCATTCAGGCATTGGATAGAGTAATCTGGAGTTTCTGATGGTTTTTTTCTGAAGGGCTAAAATATTGTACAGGAAATCCTCAACCTATGACCGTATTGGAGCCTGCCCATTGTGGTCACAAGTGGCGATAATCATTAAGTGAAAACAGTGTCCTTAATGACCCCCTACCAGAGGTGGGTTCCTCTGAGTGGTAGGTAGTAACTCGGCAGGACATGTGCCCGAACCAGTTCTATGATCCTGTTTTTTGCTTCTGCGCATGCACAGAAGCATTTTTTTCACTTCTGTGCATGTGCGCGTAGCACGCATCAAGCATGTGCATGCCCAAAGTACATCCCTGAGCGAACTGGCAGTAAAAGAAGCTGGAACCCACTCCTGTCCCCTTGATGCCACCATTAAACAAACACACAGGTGGTTAAGTGAACATGGGATGCCTCATGGGTGGGCGACAGGGGTGGCATCCACTTACCTTCTCTACCGGTTCACAAATGTGAGCCCACGTATGTGCTCAGCCTTCTGTGCATGCGCTTTGGCTAAAAAAAGGTGCTTAAATGGGACATCATAGAGGCAGGGCAGGTGGCCAGGGCCACACATGATTTCCAATACCTGTTTGGGGGAACTGGTCCAAACCTGCAGAATACCACCTCTGGTGGGGGAGGCCCTGGGAGGTCCTCCACCCAACTGTTTCCAGAAAGAAGACAAGCAGCAAAAAGCCAAAAACAAGCCCGCAGAAGGAAGCACTCAGATAGATCAGGACCCAGCACCACATTCCAATGCTGGAGAGGCTTCCAAACAAGCCTCCATGCTTGATCAATGAAGCCAAGTTTGTAGACTGTGCCTCTGCCACAATCAGCTGGCCAGCGGGGCTGCAAATGTCTGCTGGCTCTTGCTAGCATTGGGGAAATCAGCTGCCTGCATACAAAGATGTCAGCTAGAGAAAAAGCTTCCAAAAGCTTTCTCTTGCCAAAGAAAACAACATTTCTTCAATAAAGAACACAACAACAAGAGCAATCTCAAAGCTGGGGGCTTTGTTGGTCTTTCTCCCCACCCCAAAAAAGATAGATGCTTCCAAAGGCTTTAAAGGTGTTTTCGGTCTCAGAAACTTTCTGACCAATGGCATGCATGCACAAGCCTACACACACATTGCTTTAGGACTCAGTTGTACACTAGCTGATGTTTCCAAATAATCTTTAAAGGAATCCCCCTTAATTTAGGAATTCAGTTGGACATTAATAGACTATTTCAGTAGAAGATAGTTAGCAAAGGTATCAGTTAACTGCAAATCAAGTCAGACTGTGGCTGATATTCCAGACTAAGGTATTTTTTTAAAACAAATTATCCCCATTATTCCCATTTGAGCCATCTCAGATTGTGATGAGTCTGCATCGCACTTTAGAGGCACAGAGACCCATTTAATACCAGTTATAAGTCTCTGGAGTGACTTATTTTCTTATGCACAACATTTATGTTTTTTGTGGATTACCATTCAGCTTCCAAACATGGGCTTAAAAGCTCTACAAACATTTCTGAGATCCATGCATAGTAGTGGGTTAGAATTTTATCTCCCATTTTATTTTTTGTTTGTAAACAGTTCTCTCATATTTCATATCTATCTATATTATATTTTACATTATATTACATTACTTATTATTTTATTATATTTTATATCTGTATAAAAAGGTTGTATGTATGTATGTTCCAGCTCGAGCAATTTCAACCAAACTTGGTACACAGATGACTTACCCTCTGGAAACAAATACTGGGGATGGGGCTGACACCCCTGGTGTGTGTGTTCCACACTCTGAACGCCTGAGCTGTTCAGGAGAGTGAGTGTGGAATCTTATATCTACAATTGTTTGTGAAGTCAGTTCCTTCGCAACTTCCTTTGGAAAGCCAGCTGTGACATTCACCCTCCAGTGGACCAATGGGGAAGTGCCTGATGGATTTGGGGCAAAGCAGTGGTGGGTTTCAAAAATTTTTGGAACCTCTTCTGTAGGTGTGGCCTGCTTTCTGGGTCCACTGGTGGAACCTCTTCTAACTGGTTTGGTAGATTTGACGAACTGGTTCTACCGAATAGGTGCAAACTGGTAGGAACCCACCTCTGGGGCAAAGGGACAGGATCGTAGACAGGGCAGGAAAGAGAAACACATGGGAAGGGGAAGGGAGAGGGTAGGGATGATGAGCATGGGAATAGGGGGAAGAAAGACCCCTCTCAATGGCTCCCTGTCTGACAAATGCTTTGATGTCTATAAATACCCAGGCAATGCCGGGTTATCAGCTAGTTTCAAATAAAGTTGACAGCATCTTTTTGAAAACCAACTCTACTATGCTTAATTTTTCAGTGCCAGTCCTTCAGAATATATTTTCTATCTTAAGCAATGGAATTCATGGATTTGGATGATAGAAACCCAAATCAAACTCAGAAGATTATTCCCACGATCATCATTGCATTCTATAGAGTCCACCAACGTAAACAGCATAACCATTCAATATATATATATATATATTGCAAATGTATAAAGTGTTCCAATCAGTGAACTAAAACAGTTGTGTGAAATGGGCAGGGTGGGACAATTCTAGCCTATTTTATTAAGGCAACATTCAAATTCATTTTTGAACATTTGCTTTTAAACTCAACACCCATATGCACATTCTCTAATAAACAAAACCTCTTGGGCAACAGAACTTGAATATGAAATATATATGATTTTGAACTCAATGTTTTCTTGTAGGTTTTTAAGATGCATTTGTCTGATGTCCTTTTCTAAGTAAATTTTCCTGAAGAATACTTTAAAAATTATAATCCAGCATTTAATTATTTATGTCGTTTTAAAAAAAATATTAACACTCTATAAACATCTTTAGACTACTTTAAGTAGTATTTAAAAAAACCAAAGTCATAGACAATAGCAACACAATAATATTGTATTTTATTCCAATATTGGTCAGTCTATATCTAATACACAATTTTAAGGTGAAAAATACTTCCCATGTGTATTTCACATATACATGCACATATAGGTAGTTCTTGATTTACGACCATTCATTTAGTGGCTATTTGAAGTTACATGGCACTGAAAAAGTGACTTATGGACATTTTTCACACTTACAACCTTTTCAGCATCCCCATAGAATAAATGATTGACATCCCCATGATTAAAATTTGGATGATTGCCAATTGGCTCATATTTATGATGGTTATGGTGTCCTTCTGTGACCTTCTGACAAGCAAAGTCAATGGACAAGCCATATTCACCTAACAACCTTGTTATTAGCTTATTGCAGTGATTCACTTAACAACTATGGGAAGTAAAATGGGGTAAAACCCACTTTACAACTTTCTTGCTTAGCAGTGTTGTTGGACTCCATTGTGGTTGTAAGTCAAAGACTACCTATACACTTTTTTTCTGGATTCATGGTTGCAAAGTAACAAATTAATTGAAATTGTGCAGAATTTTGACAGGAGCTTTGGTGCCAACAATAACAATAATGAGGAAAGGTTCTGCATCATGCCAGTGATGGCGTGGTGAAACATGGTAAATCACAACTTCACAAAGGACAATTGCTCCACATTAGAAGCTTCATGGTTTGATTCAGATAGCTTTCAAAACTTTTCAGTTACAATTGTACAAATGCTTGACCTGAGACATGGCTGAATTCTTTGGGCATTCCTATTATAGAGCACATAAATTGGTAACATACGGATCAAAATAAATGTTATTCTATATGCTAGGAATTTAGAGATTTTTCTGCTGTTCTCAGAAATCAGCCTCACTGAAGAAAAGGGCACTTAATTTTGGGAATAGAATTGGAACTATAATTACCCTTAATGTGGTTTAAAAGTGCAGACAAATACCATTCCTAATTGCAAAAGAAGTATATAATATACAATCAATTTGAGATTCTTTTTTCTCATTATACATGTGAAAATGATTGTTTTTGCACAGAGGCATAAACCATTTAAGCTGTCTATATCTTCAGCATTGTGAGAATAGCATTTTGGCCATCTTATCAAAGTTCCATTTTTAATTCATAACTCTAGATGAATAAATCACTTTTTTCAAAGAGAGAAAAATGGGAGAGATCCTGAAAGAGTATCTGTCTAATGAGAAATGAGTCTGTTTCCAAAAGAATCATATGAACAATTTATGACAATTGAAACTTGTGCTTGGGTGCTCTAGAAAGAAATAAATCATCCTAATTCCATCTGGAGGGAACGTAAAGACTTTTGTCTTCTCAATAACCATAAGAACTGCAAAGCCAATATCTGTATCTGGATGGAAAGTTTATGAGAGTCATATGTTTATGATAGTCATTATCTGATGCTGAAGCTTGAGTTTGTGTTGGTATACCACAAATAACTCCTAGTTGGTGAGTTGCAAGAAATAGTACGGCAGTCTGCAAGATAATTTGTAGGTTGCAGATTCTAATTTGCATGGTTTAATGTGAATCAATTTTGGGCAAACTTGTCTTTTGGTTGTGTTTTGGCATTTTGCCGCAAATGCAATGGTATTTGCAATTGTATTTGCTGATCAGTACTCTTCTTACTATTGTCCTGAATTGCTGCACATGAAAACAAGCATGACTAAGGCCATTGAAGTAATCTACATCATTTTATCTTCATGAAACCATTACATGAGCTCAATTAATCAAAACTATGATGAATGGTAGAGGATAATACCTATATGGAATTTAATGATTTGGAAAGCAAGAGAAGTAAATTGTAAACAGACAGAGTTGACAAATGAAATATAAAAAATTAAAAGTATGTTGGATGTCTATAAAATTATACCAAATAGAAATAATAGGTAAAGGTAAAGGTTCCCCCTGTACATACATGCTAGTCATTCCCAACTTTAGGGGGTGATGCTCATCTCTATTACAAAGCTGAAGAGCCAGCACTGTCTGAAGACGTCTCCGTGGTCATGTGGGTGGCATGACTAAACACTAAAGGTGCATGGAACGCTGTTACCTTCCCACCAAAGGTGGTCTCTATTTTTCTACTTGCATTTTTTTTACATGCTTTTGAACTGCTAGGTTGGCAGAAGCTGGGGAAAGTAACGGGAGCTCACTCCATTATGTGGCGCTAGGGATTCAAACTGCTGAACTGCCAACCTTCTGATTGACAAGCTCAGCATCTTAGCCACTGAGCCGCCATGTCCATAGAAATAATAGATATGCTTAAATGTCATTTGATCTTGTTGATTGGAGTTGATGAACAGAGAAGGTATACAATATATTCGTAATGATGGATGAAGCCCTTAATATCAATTAGTTTGTTATGGCCTATTCATCCATAGAATCTATACATCAGTGCGATTATTGCATGTTTCTGTAGTAAAGAAGAATCATGGATGAATTGTAGGAAAATATACAACATTTTGATAGACTATGATCCAAGAACAAAATAAATAAATAAATCTTACTTAGTGATGCTGTTTGGAAATAGTTCTAGTGCTGGGAATGGGAGGAAGATGAGGAAGATGAGGAAGGAGGAAAGAGGGTGAATGGACTCAGTTGTAGAGGCAGGGAATGCACCATTGGGGGATTTGAAAGACCAGATTAGGGACAGATCACAGATTATCAGGGAGAAAATCTATTCATGTGGTTGCTTGGAGTCAAAACCAACTTGATGGCACATAATCAATAGAAGAACATGGCACATTAAAGAGTAGAGCTGAAGCAAATGCTATAAAGTTAACATCCAACAAAAACAAATCATAAATGCACATGAGAGTTAAAATAGTAGAGAGAGAAGTGCAGATGGTATAATTAAAAAATATATAGATACAGACCAATAGCATATACCTATGTGTCTTGTGTAATATGTGTAAAAACTGTATCTGTGCCTGGTATTTGAGAACTGCATAGATTATTAACTCTATGTTAATAATAGAGGTGGAAAATCATAGCTAGTGCTTACATTTTGAAAAGGCAAAATGCCTATTTTGATATTTGTGTATTGGTGTCACTAATAGTCTTAAACTTTTAAATCCTGAAAATCTGTTGCCAAGTCATCAGTGATAGTCTAGGGAACCATATTATCTGTATGGCATTTGTGATAAATGTAGGCTGTCTTGCCTCTTACTTGATCATTCTTGAAGGCTAGAAACAGCAAGATCAAAATCCACAAGAATGGACTGATGTTACTTATGACTCTTTCAGAAACAGATACCATAGAAGTCAACTAGAACACATTAATTACTGACTGGTCAATATAAATCTGATTTTTGAAAATGATAGAACTTAACACACACATGCGCTCACAACCAGCGAACTTATGAGCTGAAGCTAACCAGGCTATTTGCTAAGGACGCTAGCCGATGGATGCTGGTAGGCAGAGGTAGAATTTATGTTCTTATTTTCCTCCCCCAAAACTAATGTGTGTCTTATACACTGGAGCATCTTATACTCTGAAAATATGGTATATAATGAGAATAAGAACAATTTGCAAGCATATAAAGACACAGAGAGGTACCGTAACTGAAAGCTCTCAGTATAAAATTATTTTATCTCTATTTCCTTTTCTTGTACAATGTCCTGATTTTGCTTTATTTTTTTGAAAATAGCATCTTGGTTATGTTTTTTGTTTGTATGTATGTTTGTAGGTATATTTGTATGTATTTTGTATGTATCAGGGGTGGGTTCCTTACCACTTTCGGAACACTGCTCTCTTTGCTCGCACGCCCGTCCACCGCACATTGCTCACGCATGCATAATTGAGACTGGGGAACCAGTTCAGGGGCATGGCCAGCCTGGTCTGTATGTGTATATATATATATATATATATGTGTGTGTGTGTGTGTGTGTGTGTGTGTGTGTGTGTATGTATCTATGTATTTATTTATATTTTTAAAGATATATGCCTTGAACTGTGAGATAGGCAGTATATACAGTGCACTCAAAAAGTATTTTTAAATGGCTGTCCACTGACAGTCACCATCCAACCTGACTGAGCTTGAGAGGATTTGAAAGGAAGAATGGCAGAAAATTCCCCAATTCAGGTGTGCAAAGCTTGTCATGTCATACCCAAAAAGATTCAAGGCTGCCAAGGGTGCTTCAACAAAGTACCAAGTGAAGGGTCTGAATACTTACGCTAATGTGATATTTCAGTTTTTTTCTCCTTTTAATAAATTTACAGACATCTCTAAAGTTCTGTTTTCACTTTGTTATTACGGAGCACTGAGTGTAGATTAATGAGAAAAAAGTGATTTTCAACCATTGCACAGTAGAATCAGGCTGCAGCATACCAAAATTGTCAAAAGTAAAAGAGGTCTGAATACCTTCTGAATGTACTGTCCATGCTATCTCATAGTTCAAGGCAAGTATCTTTAAAAAAAAAAGTACAGTACATACATACCAGAGGTGGGTTGCTCTTGATTTAGCCCAGTTCAGCCGAACTGGTAGTGCTGTTTCAGCCTGGGTTGCAGAACCAGTAGCGACCCAGGCTGGCCACACCCCCAAATCAGTTCCCCAGTCTCTTCTGCCATTGCTGGCCTGTTTCTGCGCATGCACAGAACAGCTAACAGTCAATTGCACATGCACAACAATGTGTGACGTGCGTGCAAGCGAGCGAAGAGAGCAGAGCTCGTGCAAGGCAATACAGGAACCCACTCCTGATACATGCGTGCATACATACATACATACATACAAACAAACAAACATACATACATACATACATACATACATACATACATACATACATACATACATACATACATACATACCAGGGGTGGCCAAAATGAAACAAAGCAAAATCAGGACATTGTACAAGAAAAGGAAATAGAGATAAAATTATTTTATATTGAGAGTTTTCAGTGTGCCTCTCTGTATCTTCATGTCCTTGCAAATCATTCTTGTTCTCATAGTGTACATAAATCACTTTATGTATTGATTTTTGCTTTCACCTCTCTCATTCTGAGAATCTTAGAAACAACACCAAGCCTGACTTGTTAAGTTTTTCCTTTACTCTAAGCATATTCACTCTTCCTTCATATATTTACATCTCAGTTCAGTCATCCTTTCTCTTTAAATGCCAAACCATCTTAACATTTATTTTATACTGGTCTCTCTTTTCTGAAGGCTTAAATAAATGCACAGAACTAGATATTGGAACTGATTTACACTTTTTGTTTAGCTGAGCAACATCTTACTCATATGCATCATTAGATTCAAAATCTTTCATTAAAATTGCATGTGGGCAATATGATATATGTAAAAGGAGCACAACTTGTGATCATGATGGTACTAAACTGTTTTCAACATTTGTTCTCCCCACCATTCAAATTGCTTCTATGATCAGATTTTGGGGTTTTCAATCTTACCTAGGTCTTAAGAAGAAGAAAAAGCCAGCATTGTCCGAAGATGCTTCCGTGGCCATGTGACTTTTACCTTCCCGCCAAAGTGGTACCTATTTATCTACTTGTATTTACATGCTTTTGAATTGCTAAGCTGGCAGAGTTGGACCAAGAATGGGAGCTCACTATGTCATATGGCATTTGGTCTTAAAAGTCTGATCGACAAGCCAGAATATAGGAAAGCTATTGAAGTCATTTTTATAATTAGCTATTTGTACATCTCTTTTAATTATTAAGGCACCAGCTGGTTTCACAATTAATCAATAGAACGGCTTTATTTTCAGAGTTGTGAGTGTTCCGTTGCTGAAGGTTTTCAAGAAAAAACTGGACAACCATTTGTCTGGGATGATATTCATTCTCCTGCCTTGGGTAAGGAGTTGAACTAGAAGAGTCCTATTCTATTCTATTCTATTCTATTCTATTCTATTCTATTCTATTTCAGTCCAGTCTAGTCCATTCCCAGTATATCATCTTTTTCTACATCATTGTAGTAGTGTGTCATTTTTAAATCCATGTTCAAATTAATTTTAACCTTGTCTGAAATAACTTGTTTCTTTTGCATAATGTAATTTACATACAATCTATTTATAATGGCAGACATTCTTAAAATTAACTTCTGAGTCCATGCTCAAAAATATGCTTCAATATATCCAGTGTTAGTGTATTTTGCTCCAGTCTCTATTAGCAAGTCAAATTTAAATGTATTTCTCTTTGAATTGTAATCATTCATTCCTTCTAGTTCCCTTTATCGTCCAACTTTCAAAGTACCATCCAATCATTTTTCACCCAGAACTCAGCCATTACCCATGGGAAGGATTCTTATAATTAAGTTAAAAATCTCACTTCAAATCCATTTGGACCCTCAGATCATTTATAACTTTCTAAAAACAGCACTCTAATCACCCTTTTGCCATTTATTCCCCCCTTGAAAAATATTTTTTCTAAGTCCTTAAATTCATACTTATAACTTCTTTCACTAACAACTGCAGGAAACTGACACAGCAAAATACATAAAACTTGCCCTCCTAAAGGTTTTTAATGTTTGAAAACTAGTAAAAATTAATTCCAAAGGTGATTAAGAGATAGGTTTTGGGTGAGAATTTTGTCCATAAAGGTCACAAAATCATTGTGAGCTTAGATCAGTGGTGAAATTCAAATTTTTATACTACCGGTTCTGTGGGTGTGGCTTGGAGTGGGCATGGCAAGGGAAGAATACTGCAAAATCCCCATTCCCTCCCCACTCCTGGGTGAAAGATATTGCAAAGTCTCCATTTCCCACCTGACTCTGGGGCCAGCCAAAGGTGGCATTTGCCTGCTCTCCGAACTATTCAAAATTTCTGCTACTGGTTCTCTAGAACCTGTCAGAATCTGCTGAATTTCACCCCTGGCTTAGATGGGATCCTTTAACTCCCAGCCACTCACACCCAACATAAAAAATCTTAGTTCCTGCTTTTGCATCTTGGAGCGAAGGGAAAAGGACGCGACAAACGGGTATGCAAACAGCAACCTTTATTGAGAACAGAGTGACTACGATTCAACGTGGCGTGGTTCGCGCCAAACATTTATACCTCCGGGTTTGAACGAGGAGCCAATGGGGCGTCGAGTAGCTCGACCAATCAGGGCGAGGATTGAACCGGCTCCGCCCGGGAACCAATCAGAAGGGAGTCCTTTATTCCCGCGCTTGTATTCCCCGCGCTAGTATTCAACACCCCTCCCCCCCTAGTCAAAGAGTTCCCTTAGGAAGGGCAAACATAGTCTTGTAAGTAGGTGGGACGGTGACGTTCTCGTCCCGACCTTCGTGGCTCCCCGGCGGTTGTCGTCGGGGGGGGAACCGCCGGCGGAGGAGTGTCCGTGGCGGGGCGGTGAATCTGCGACGCGGCCCCGTGAGATGGCGCTGGCCCCGGGCCCCGTGCCCGATGTCCATTTGTCCGGGGTGGCGTCTCCGTGGCAACAGGAGTGTCCGACAGTGGCCCCGTGCAGTCTGGTTGGGGTGTAGGTTCAGAGTCTCGATAAGGGCTTCGAGGAAGGGAGTAGCCGGGTGAGGCGCGTTTGTCCGAAAGGTTCGCATCGGCTTGTCCCCCGTTCCCCGGGTGGAGGCGGTCCGTTGGGAGGAAAGTCATCGAGAGTGGCTCATGCTGAGAGCGGGTGTCTGAGAGGCTCGGGCCGTCTGTTTCCGCGGGGAGGCGTCGCCTTAACTGGTCCACGTGGCGCCTCCATTGTGTTCCGTCGGCCAGGCCGACCCTGAAGGAACAGGGGCCCGTCAGAGCTGTGATGGTTGCGGGAACCCACCGTGGATCCCCAGAAAAGGAGCGGGCCCATACAGGATCCCCTAACTTAAACGCGTGGGAAGGGAGGGCTCCCAGGTTGCTCGGCAGATCCCCTGCGTAAAGTGGATGGAGCCTGTCTAGGGGGGTTCGCAATCTCCTACCCATCAAGAGCTCCGCGGGGCTTTTATTAGTCGTTGGGCAGGGGATGGAGTGCTGGCTCAAGAGGTAAGCCGCCACTCTTTCTTGCCAGTCGCCCTGGTTCATGCGGCCCAAAGCTTCTTTGGCTGAGCGAACTGCGCGCTCCGCCCGGCCGTTACTAGCTGGGTGATAAGGGGCTGTGGCTGCGTGTCTGATTCCTTGTTCGGCCAGGAATTCTTGGAACGTGGTGGAGGTAAACTGGGGCCCATTATCTGAGACTATCACATCCGGTAACCCATGGGTGGCGAACATCTTACGAAGGGCCCTCACTGTACTCTCTGCTGTGGTGGAGGTCATGATTACCAGCTCCACCCACTTGGAGTAAGCATCGACTACTATCATGAAGTTTCGGCCGTGGAAGGGGCCGGCAAAGTCAATGTGTAAACGGGACCATGGGCCTCTAGGGATTTCCCACTCACGAGGGGCGGCTGTGGGGGGATTCGGCCTAGAGTTTTGGCAGATCCTGCATCGACCTACGTAGTCTGCAATTTCCGAATCTAGCAAGGGCCACCACACATAGCTACGGGCTAAGGATTTCATTCGCGCTATGCCTGGGTGGTTTTTGTGGAGTGCGGGCAGGATTCGTGCCCGCAGGGCTGTGGGGATCACTACCCTATCCCCCCAGACAAGACAACCCCCGTGAAGGGCGAGTTCGGCTTGTCGTGCTTTAAATGGTCGGAATCCTTCCGCTACCTTTTCCGCGGGCCAACCCCTCAAAACCCATGAAGCTACTTGGGATAGGACGGGGTCAGCCTTTGTGTAAGCTGCGACGTCCGCGGCAGAGACGGGGAGGTCGGATTCGGCGATGGACAAAATAGAGAGAGCGGGCACGTGGGCTGTGTCCGACTCTGGCAAAGGGCAACGGCTCAGGGCGTCTGCGTGCCCTAGCTGCTTACCCGGACGGTATAACAGCGTATACGAATACGCCGTTAGGAACTCCGTCCAGCGTGTCATGCGGGGAGACAAAATGGGGGGGGTTGGCTTGTCGCCTGCCAGTAGCCCCAGGAGCGGCTTGTGATCCGTGACAAGGGTGAAATTCCTACCATAGAGGTAGTCATGGAATCGCTTAATGCCGGACACTGCAGCCAGGGCTTCTTTATCGATTTGGCTGTAGTTCCGTTCCGTGGAGGAGAGTGTCCGGGAATAGAAAGCTATGGGGGCCTCTGAGCCGTTCGGGAGGGCATGGCTCAGGACCGCCCCTATGCCATAGGGAGAGGCGTCGCAAGTCAGGACTAGGGGCATCCTATCGCTATATTGGATTAGGACTGCCGACGAGGTCAAAATGTCTTTTATAGCCGCGAACGCGTGCGCTTCGCGGCTACCCCATTGCCAGGCCGCTGACCGGTCAAGCAGTCGGTGTAGCGGCTCAGCTAGCGACGCCTTGTGGGGAATAAAAGGGGCGTAGAAGTTTAAAAGCCCCAGGAACGCCTGCAATTCCGCCCTAGAGGTGGGTGAAGGTGCGTTTTTGATGGCGGCAACTTTGGAAGGAGTGGGGTGGATGCCTTGGGCATCGATGAGGAACCCCAAGAATTCTACTTTGGGAACAGCAATTTCGCATTTGCTGCGCTTTAGTTTCAGTCCTGCCTCCCTAAAACGTGTGAGAACCTCCCGCAGTATTTTCAGGAGTTCCGAGTGGCTGGGGGCTGCGACCAGGACGTCGTCGAAGTAGGGAACGACGCCTGGGAGCCCGTGGAGCAACCGCTCCATGAGGCTCTGAAAAATCCCCGGGGCGACCGAAACGCCGAATTGGAGGCGGCGGCAACGGAAGGCCCCGTGGTGGGTGATGATAGTCTGGGCTGTAGCCGCATCGTCGTCTACGGGAAGCTGCTGGTAGGCCTGTGCCATATCTAGCTTGGCGAAAATGCGGCCTTGTCCTAAGGAGTGGAGTAGGTGTTGCACTACGGGAACCGTATATGGATTTGCCTGCAGGGCCAAATTGATGGTCGACTTATAGTCGGCACATATTCTCACCGATCCGTCGGGTTTGACCGGGAGGACTATGGGGGTTTCCCAACGGGCGTGATCTACGGGCTCGATTACCCCCTGCTCTATAAGCTTATCAAGTTCAGCGTCTACCTTTGCTCTCAATGCGAAGGGGACCCTGCGTGCCTTTAGCCTAATGGGGGCGACCTGGGGATCGAGGCAGAGGGAAATGGGGGTGCCCTTATAACAGCCCAATTTCCCATCGAACACATCTGCGAACTCATCTAGAACGCTATCTACGGTGAGGGGGACTACCCTGTGCACCCCCTCTATGGTGAGGCCCAAGGCGGGAAACCAATCCAACCCAAGGAGAGCGGGCAGGTCGATCCTGACGATTAGAACTGGGAGTTTCCCCTTAAAGTCTCCGTATTCCACCTGGATGGGGAATATTCCTGCCGTGGGAATCCCATTTCCCTGGTAGTCTAGGAGGGAGACCCCGACGGGGCGCAGATGGCTCTGGGGAACCCCGGGACAAAGGCGGGAAAACAGGGCCCAAGATAGGAGAGAACGGGAAGACCCGGAGTCCACCTCCATTCGACAAAGCTGACCTTCGAGTCGGACGGCGGTGCTGATTTTGCGATCGCCGGCGGGAACGTGGGAAGCCTGGTAGACCACGCAGTCGGCGCTGGAGGGCTGGTAGGTTGAGTGGCAGTCCTCAGCTCGCCTCGCAGGACGTGGCTGTTGGCGGCGTTGCGGTGCCTGGCGCTGGTCGCTGGGCTGCATGAACGATGGGGCTGGCACGAGAGCCCGGCAGACCCTGGCGAGGTGTCCTTCTCCTCGGCAGCGGCGGCAGACGGCGGAACGGAACGGGCAAGATGCGCGGCTATGGCGGCCGCCGCATCCGCGGCAAGGTGCGTTTGAGACTGGCTGCGCGGGCGTCGGTGGTTGCTGGTGTGGCCTCCGCTTCGGCTGCGTCCTCATTTGTCCGACGGTTTCCTCCTCCTCGTCTTCCGCAGGAGAGAGGTCGTCGACGAGGTTCGTCTGGGTGGAAGGCCCCGCGGCGGTTTGCGCGGGGGTTTTCAGCTGGAGGCGTTCGATGTCGGCCGTGGATTGTTCGGAGAGCTCCGCTGCTCGCGCGGTCTCCACGGCTTGCAGCAAGGTGATTTTGTGGTTCCGGAGCATGCGGCTGCGCAAATGCACGTCGCGGACCCCGCATACAAACTGCTCCACGAGGTTCTCCTCCAGGTCTGCAAAATCGCACTGGGCGGCCACTGTGCGCAAAGCCTCTAGAAACTGGCTGATGGATTCGTTGGGCTTCTGCACTCGGCGGCGGAAGGTGAAGCGGCGTGCGATCAGAGAGGGTGAGGGAGCGTAGTGGTTCCTCAGCCTGGACATCAGCTCGTCCCACCCAAGTTTGTAGGCTGGCCTCGGGGCGGCCAGGGCTCTCGCAGAGGCGAACATGGAAGGCTCACAGCAGGACAAGAAGAAGCTGCATTTCTCCTCGTCGGTCTGTGCCTGGTTCTTCGATGCGATTAAGTAGCACTCGAAACGCTCCATGAAGCCGTCCCATGATTCTCCGGCGGATCCGAATGGCGCGAAAGGAGGAAGCGCTGATGCCATCGTGGTGTGGAGCCCGAGAGGGGGAGGAAGAGGGCGGAGAAAATTTTGCGTTCGCTGCCGGAGTTCTCAGCCTGAGGATAGCGTTCGTGCTGGTTCAGACGCGGTGGCAGCTGGCTTGTTCTTCTCCGTGGTCGCGGGAATCGGAATCCCACCTTCGTCGCCAGTTTTGCATCTTGGAGCGAAGGGAAAACGACGCGACAAACGGGTATGCAAACAGCAACCTTTATTGAGAACAGAGTGACTACGATTCAACGTGGCGTGGTTCGCGCCAAACATTTATACCTCCGGGTTTGAACGAGGAGCCAATGGGGCGTCGAGTAGCTCGACCAATCAGGGCGAGGATTGAACCGGCTCCGCCCGGGAACCAATCAGAAGGGAGTCCTTTATTCCCGCGCTTGTATTCCCCGCGCTAGTATTCAACACCTGCAATCTACCTACAAAAAGCGACTACAAAAGTACAGGTGAGCTATCTTACAATCTCTCCTTTCTCCAGAAAGATTTCTCCAGTCTGGATCCACAAATTATCTGTCTTAATTTTGTCCCAGCTCCCTCAGGAAGTTCTAGTTCATTGTGTGCTCACTTTTTGAAATACATCTACCGTCTCTACAGAATGCTACAACACAGTGTTCAGTTAATCCTGAACTTTAGAACATATTTGTACCTATTTCTGATAAACAATATCCCTGCATAATTGGAGTATATGTATTATTTTTTCAAAGCCACTTCTTGGAATCACAGTTCACCTTGAAATAAGACTAAGAAGTATTATGATCGCTTGGAAATTTCAAGTAAATTATTTTGGTGTTTAGCACTAATGAGGACTAGGCAATGCAATTTATTCTCATGTTACATTCACACACAAAAATGCCTGTTTGTCTCTTTATATAAAGAGATAAAGGCAATTTAAATATCTTCTACTTCAAACAATGTCTAACAGATGCTAGATAAAAAAAATGTTACAGACAAAGATTGACTTATTGTAAAAATAAAACACAAATATTTTATAGATTTATATAATAAAATGCTATAACAATGAGTGCCACCAAATGTAGCAATCCAGCAGGTAAAGTTGGAAAAGAGGTCAGAATAAATAAGACAATCAGCAAGGCAATACTTTGGCTTAGAATTCTTTATATAAGTTGAGGTAATGAAGCATGTCCTAAACAAATTAATTTTGATAACTAAGGTAGCCACTTTCTCTTTATCTCCTTAATTCTCTACATAATTATTTTGGACTTTAGAAATGAAGAACATTGTTCACTTCTAACTACAATGTCACCAAATTACCAAAATGTGCATCATTATTATAATGCAAACTCTATCTTTTTGTTTTTCTGTCAGAATTCACATTTCATCTTTGTCTTCACTTATAGTAGACAAACTCCTATGTGACAGGAAGTGTAAAAAAAACTTCCCCAGGAGTGTTATGTGGTTTTGTCAGGATTTCTTCTGTGAGCCCCAAAGTGGGTAGGGCTAAATAAGTATTTTAGTTTTCAAAAGTTTAGAAATGCTACAGGTTCCCGCAGAGCCTCTGGTCACAACCTGGAATCAGAGAGTGATTGAAATCCAGGACAGGACTGCACCTATGCAATCCTGTCCCATCAGCCCTGACACTCCCTGTAGTTCAGTGGTGGGTTTCAAAAAAAATTTGGAACCTCTTCTGTAGGTGTGGCCTGCTTTCTGGGCCCACTGGTGGAACCTCTTTTATCCTGTTCGGTAGATTTGACGAACCGGTTCTACCGAATAGGTGCGAACTGGTAGGAACCCACCTCTGCTGTAGTTCATGGAGGAAATGAGGGTGCAGTGATGGGATTAAAAATTTTTTTTACTACCAGCTCTGTGGGTGTGGCATGGCTTGACGGGTGTGGCAGGGGAAGGATACTGCAAAATCTCAATTCCCTCCCCACTTCTCGGGAAGGATACTGCAAAATCCCCATTCCCACTCCAGGGTGCAATTTTTTCTTCTTCTGACATTCTTCTGTGCCAGTGGTGGGATTCAATTTTATTTACTACCAGTTCTGTGGGTGTGGCATGGCTTGGTGGGTGTGGCAGGGGAAGGATACTGCAAAATCCCCATTTCTTCCTGTTCACTTGGGACTTGGGAGGCAGAGAATAGATGGGGGCGGGGCCAGTCAGAGGTGGTATTTACCAGTTCTCCAAACTACTCAAAATTTCCACTGCCGGTTCTCCAGAAATGGTCAGAACCTGCTGAATACTACCTCTGATTTGTGCTAATCTGACTACAGGGTAGCATAGTATTTATTTGTGAAATGGCTGCAACTGAAGTTGGATTTTAACTATTTTTTAAAATGTGAATATATATTTGTGGGCTGTATAAGATTGTCTAGTTCAAACACAAAGCATATGTCTATCATAAACAGTCCCAGTCTGGTAAAAAGACTTCATGAATAATTCATTCATTTCAGGTACTGACACATAGCTGGAGCCAGGAAGAAAATTCTTGCAATAGGCTGCATCAGGCCAGCTAAGCTTCAGTGGGACAGATGCAGTTTCTTCTTTCATATCATGTTTTCCATGTTTATTTTGCATTCTTTCCAAGCTTTTCATCCAACTGTTTATTTGCTTTGACTGAAAACTTCCCTCCCAGCCTGGGTGAGCACTAGTCATTTTCAAAAATAAAATATTAAGTATGGCCTTAAACTATTAAAATGACATGCATTCCATTCAAAAGGAAGAAAGAAGATGCATTAGATCAGGTGGAAAAAAATTGAGCTATAATAGTTTTCTGCCAAAATATATTTGATTTGTAAATAGAATTTGCTTATTATTTCTCACTGTGGCTTGCCTTCAGAATATCTGAGTTGAATACCAGAGTTGAATTCAAATTGTATTTACCTAAGGATTTATTCATTGATCTTTGATTAATTCTTTGTTCATAGATTAATTTTAAAAGGAAAAAAAACCTGTAGCAATCACCTACTTTTAAAGTACTTATATGGTTGAACAAAATAAGAATAATTATGATTTTTATTAGCAACATTGAAATACAGATAACATTTGGAAATTGTGAACATTAATCCTTACCAGTATTCCATTGAGACTGAATTTCAATAAGTTAATTTTATATTGTATGCAGTGTTTGAATTTTAATTCCAAACCTAATTTGCCAAATGGCATTGTATTTTTCCCTGAGGTATCTCTCCATAAGACAGTGGTAATTTCAAAGTAGCATTGTGCTTAAGCCCTGGGCAATTATGAAAGATTTGTGTTTGTGGGAAATCAATAATCAACTCTGAAGAATTTCTGGTTATTTATTTCCAAGATAGGATTCATGGGACCATGACAGTGCTCCCAGGAATATCAAACATATGTGTCACTCCAAGTCATAAATATCCATTTATTATGCAAGTAAACAGCAAGTCTGAATTAAAACTTATTTATATAATGTTCTGTGGTTTTGTCCTGATCTACCTTGAGCATGTTTTCAAATGGAATTTAATAAATTCCAAAGCAATAAATCAACAAAAATGTTTGATGTTCAATGATCAGAAGTCTGCAAACAGAGAGAAAAATGAATAAACAATTAATACTGGGGCTGTACCAATCTTTGAGTGAGTGCTTTGTTCATAATGGAATTATAATAAGTAAAGCACTTCTTTAATAGCATTTTACAAAGCAATTCTCGCTTTGCTTCTAAGAACAATCAAAGTAATCACATTGCCTCATTTCTCAACTGGTACTTGGAATGTGGAGAAGCTCCTTCAAAGACTTTTAAAATACTTGGAAGAATTCCTGGTTTTGGTCAAGGCTGTGAAGTGACATGAAGCAACATGCTGAGGTAAAATGCATTGTCTTTCGCCTTGAAAAAATTCATACTGACTTGATGGCACCAATAAGCTTTTCACGATGAATCAAAGTGGCCTTGCACAGGGCGATTAAATACATCAAAATAAATACTTGCAGAAAATAAGGTTTTTTTTTTCAGGCATGTAATTCATCAATCAATGAATGGGATTATTTCTTAGTCTCATCCTAAGGTTACAGGTTTTACTCAGGGGAACACTGTTGACTGTCATTGTGGTTTTGAGGATTTACGTTCTAAAACAAATGCAGAAGGTGAGAAATATATGTTGTCCCTTTTTGAGAGAAAGCATCTTGGTCCATTGAATGAGCAATTTTGAACAAGAAGACTTGGTTGGACCTGAGTTAAATACCTGAGCAGCAGAGGTGGTATTCACTTACCTTCCCCACCAGTTTGCAAATGTGAGTGCGCCCATCCACCCATGCATTCAACCTTCTGTGCATGTCCTTTGGCTAAAAAAAATGGGAGAGCATAAAGCCGGCACGGGTGCGCGGGGACCACCCACGATTTCTACTACAGAACTGGCAGAATACTACCTCCGCTGAACAGCATTTGCTTGCTCCCCCTTGAACTTTATGGTTGCCTGTGGCTCTCTTCTTTCTCTCTGAATCCTCTCCAGAATCCAAGTCAAATTGTTAACAAATATAGTTAAACCCCTTTTTTTCTCACAGATTTCCTTTTAATCATTGCAGTATCTATCCATAAGTTTCCATTTTTTAAAGAAAACAATTGTAATGGTATGTGAGAATGATCTGTGGCCAATATCTCAGGGGTTGCCACAAAGAAGAGGGAGTCAAACTATTGTCCAAGGCACTTGAGGGTAGAACAAGAAACAATGGGTGGAAACTAATCAAGGAGAGAAGCAACTTAGAACTGAGGAGAAATTTCTTGGCAGTTAGAACAATTAATCAGTGGAATAGCTTGCCTTCAGAAATTGTGAATGCCCCAACACTGGAAGTCTTTAAGAAGATGTTAGATAGCCATTTGTCTAGAACGGTATAAGGTTTCCTGCCTAGGCAGGGGGTTGGACTAGAAAACCTCCAAGGTCCTTTCCAACTCTGCTATTGTATTGACCTTGAAGATAAGAGGAAGAGCTGCAGCCTAGACAATGGTTTCATTAATGAAATTTAAAACCAAAGGAGGCGAGGGTGATGAAAGTTTCTCAGAACAGATCCTTCCAGAGTTTTCCAGAAAATAAAAGTGAGGCACAGGAGGGATACGTTCAGCCTTGCAAGATTCTGTTTCTGTGACCTGACAGGAAAGATAGAGCTAATGGTCATAAGTGTTCTTTTTGTCTGCTTTGCAAGTCTAACAAGAATAGAATGACTTACTGGTATAGCCAGTTACATTCTCTAATATAATATAAAATAAAGACTTCGTGGAAACTCTAGGCTTCTACTGTAGTATAATCACGGAGAGTTATGGCTGGTGTCATCAACAGCAGCATAGTGATATAACATTAATTTAAGCATGATAAATAATTTACCTAGAAACAGAATTGCTTGCACTAAGCTTCATATATTCCAACTCCTAAGGGAATGAATTTCTCAATATCCAGCTATTTTGGTTTTTCAGCAATTAGTGTTGCATATGCATAGCATTATATGTTAATATGCCTGTTGTCCCACTAAACCCAACAATCTTAAGGCAAGTCAGAACTATAAGGACCAAAATGTTGCAATATTTGTTAGAGGAGGAGGAATTATTCTAGATTTTTAGTCCTAAAATACATCTCCTCAGTACACCTTAGTTTAAATTTATTGAAATAATAGTCTGAAAATTACTCATAACTGAAAAAGTAAGATATAACAAAAGTGAAAATATTATTTTTATTCAAGCAATAAGAAATAAAATACCAGAAGATTAGAGCTATATAAACCATTCAATAAACTTTACATGAGTTAAAAATATGTGTGGGAGATTGCCTATAGTTAACAGCAAATATCACCAAAAACATTTTCCACCATGTAAATTAAATAATAATAATAATAATAATAATAATAATAATAATAACAACAACAACAACAACAACAACAACAACAACATGCTTGCCAACAACCTTCAAATTACTCACAGGCATTATTGCAGATAACATGATGGATTATTTGGAAACAAACAACATCTTGCCAGTAGAGCAAAAAGGCAACAAAAGAAGGAGCAGGGGCACAAAAGATCAGCTCCTCATTGATAAAATGATATTAGAAAATTGTAAGAACAGAAAAACGAACTTGAATATGGTCTGGATTGATTACAAAAAGGCATTTGACTCACTGCCACATAGTTGGATCATAAAATGCTTAGAAACAACTGGCATTAGCAAAAATATTACATCCTTTACTGAAAAGGCAATGAAACAATGGAGAACTGAGTTGGCAGTAGGGAATGAGATCTACAGAATGGTTAATATCAAGCAAGGAATTTTCCAGGGTGATTCACTTTCACCTCTTCTCTTCATCATCGCAATGATCCCACTATCAGTAATCTTAAAAAAAAATGAAATTAGGCTACCAAACAGCCAAAGAAGCTGAAAAAACTTCGCATTTACTATATATGGATGATTTGAAACTCTATGGAAAGTCAGAAATAGAAATCCAATCATTGACAAACACAATCCGAGTATTCAGCACCGATATTTCAATGCAGTTTGGCATGGAAAAATGTGCCACTGTATCCATAAAAAGAGGCAAAATCACTGCATGTGAGGGAATTGAAATGCCCAATGGCCAACTAATTAAATACAATGAAAATGAAGCCTACAAATACTTAGGCATTCTGCAATTGGATAATATCAAGCATGGAGAAGTAAAAACTATTGTCAGGCGAGAGTACACCAACAGAGTTAGGAAAATTTTGAAATCTAAATTGAATGGTGGAAATACAATCAAGGCCATAAATACCTGGGCAATACCAGTTATAAGATACACAGCTGGTATAATTAACTGGACACAAGCTGATTTGGACATTTTGGACCAAAAAACCAGGAAACTAATGACAATGCACTATAGTTTACATCCACGTGGTGATACTGATAGATTATACCTGCCCCGAAAATCAGGTGGCAGAGGATTATTACAAGTGAAGCAAACAGTTGAAGAAGAAAAACATGCACTGGCTGATTATTTAAAAGAAAGTCAAGAACATCTATTAATCGAAGTAAAGAACAAAAATCTACTGAAGGCCCAACAGATGAAACAAGAATACAGAAAACATGTGATAAAATCAAGAATGGAGAGTTGGCAGAACAAAGCACTGCATGGCCAATTTCTGGAAAAAATAAAAGATAAAGTGGACAGTGCACAAACTTGGTTATGGTTAACAACAGGTACATTAAAGAAAGAAACAGAGTCACTAATCCTGGCTGCGCAAGAACAAGCTATCCGCACAAATGCTATTAAGGCCAAAACTGAAAAATCCTCTGATGATGCCAAATGCAGACTTTGCAAAGAAGCTGATGAAACTGTTGATCACATACTCAGCTGCTGTAAAAAAAATCCCGCAGACTGATTATAAATTGCGGCACAATTCAGTAGCACAAATGATCCATTGGAATTTGTGCAAAAATTATAATATTAAAACAGCAACAAACTGGTGGGAACATCAGCCTGAAAAAGTCACCGAAAATCAGATGGTCAAGATCTTGTGGGATTTCCGTATACAAATGGACAAAATATTGGCGCATAATATACCAGACATCACACTGGTTGAGAAAAATAAGGTCACAATCATAGACATCGCAATACCAGGTGATAGCAGAAGGAACATGAAAAAATCGCAAAATACCAGGACTTAAAAATCAAAATTCAACAACTATGGCACAAACCAGCAGTGGTAATTCCAGTGGTAATCGGCACACTGGGTGCTATTCCAAAAGCGCTGGAATTACATTTGAAACAGTTAAAAATTGACAAAATCACCATCAGTCAAATGCAAAAAGCCGCACTGCTTGGATCTGCACGCATATTACGAAAATACGTTATGACGTCCTAGGCCCCTGGGTGGGGCCTGACTAGTAACCAATGCCAAATCCGGCGAAACAACTGGCCGCTGTGATACAATTGTATAATAATAATAATATAATTTAAGAGCTGCAGTAGCATAAATCTGGAGCAAATATAACACTAATGAAATTTGAAATGTAAGTCTTTGTGAAAAGGCAGCAAACATTTGTGGCAGTGGAGAACACTAACTCCCCTGTTGAAGAGAGATTAAAAAACTATTCTGAGAGATCAGCAATGATGCAAGAAGCATTCCATTTCTTCTGAATGGTTTTTGATTCCCTCTGGTAATATCAGCAAATGTTGATGGCTATGCTTGACATAATAGCATCTGTGATATGATATAGAAATCCTTGAGAAACAACATTTCACATAATTTCTTGTACAATTGTCCAGCAACAGAGAGAACATAGACAGCCAGGTTAAGTCCAAGGGAGGGGTCCAAAGCGTTATCAGTCTTGAGTCCTTTCACAACCAGAAGAGATAGTATTTAGTATTTAATCAATTTATAGGCCGCCCAATCCCGAAGGACTCCGGGCGGCTTACAGAAAATACATTTTTAAAAAAATAATAAAGAATTAAAAAAACAGAGAAAAACAAATTGAAAACTACATCATGCACTCAATCTGGTTGGGGCTGGACCTCAATCATGAGGTCAACAGCCCCAGGCCTGCTGGAATAGCCAGCTTTTGATAGCCTTTCGGAAGGCTATGAGAGTGGGTAGGGTCCGGATCTCTGGGGGTAGTTCATTCCATAGGGTCGGAGCGGCTACAGAGAAGGCCCTCCCACCTGGAGAAGGCCCACCCTGTGCGATCTTATCGGCCGTTGGGAGGTATGCGGCAGAAGACGGTCTCGCAGATATCCAGGTCCTAAGCCATGTAGGGCTTTAAAGGAGATCTAAGTGTAGCTCCCTTGAATTCCATTGCTTCTGCCAATTTGCTTGACTTTTAGTTCTTGTAGAGAGTGTTAGCATACAATCAACCCGTATTCCTTTGAACCACACTAACTCCCTATTTCCTCCATGTGACAGCGAGGCAAGTCTTGTTAGCTAAGCATTCTCTCTTCATTGCCAATGTTTCTCCATGGTGATGATGTATGACGTCCAGGAACAGAAGAGAGGGACAGGATTCAAGAATATCAATTTTGGTAGGGGAAAAAAATGGTAAAGGAACATAAAACAGCAACAAAGCAAATTTCAGATGTAGAAAAAGGAAATTTTGCTGAAAGTTAACTGTAGTATCCTCCTATTTCATGGGCCATCCAAGAGGACATAGCGAAGATGAATGCCGTTGTCTTACCTCACCTGTTATTCAATCCAATCCTGGCTATATGACAATCACTTTTTCCCCACAATGGAAGAAATGCCTTCATGGGGAAAGGAGTGTCAGGGCTTGGTTGAAGGTAACAAAATATTGTGTTTCTTTTTCATTTATTAAAAAAAAACACACGCCATTTATACTAAAGTTGAGGAGCTAAAAGCATTATTTTATGAATTTATTTTATTTGTGACCCACATTTATTATTTTTATAAATGAATCAAGGGGCTAAATATATTCAAACGGCAAACAAGAAAAACAGAGATAGAAACAAAGAAATGTATAACTTTTATACATGTATAATTATAACTATCCACTTAGAACTGCATAATGAATATTTTGAAATTTTGTTATTAAGATAATTCATTTCCATTTAAAATTATCTGAGACAGTTTCTGAATAAAACAAAGTAATAAAGAAGGAATATTATTTTTGATACTAGAGAGCCACTTGTGCAATCAGAAAATTCATGCATGACTAATGATTGTCATTATTAATGTAAATAGACTAAAGAGCACCTGATAAAATTCTGGTAGTTTAGGACCACAGATTAACCAGTTTGTTGTTGTTGTTGTTGTTGTTTTCTCCTCCTCCTCCTCCTCCTCCTCCTCCTCCTCCTCCTCCTCCTCCTCCTCCTCTTCCTCCTCCTCCTCCTTAGCCAAGGTTACTTAAATTCTATCCTCAGAATCAGAAAGTTGAGGGAAAAATTCCAGAGGAAAACAGCATAAAATTATATATATGGATGCCAAAGAAGCTGCATGATATGTGGTACTACCTCAAAGTCATGCTGAACTTTTTGCCTTTTCCTTTAAAAGATTCTGTCTTGGATACAAACGGCGCTTTTGAGAAATTTGCAGTGTTTTGCTTGACAAATAGCAGCTGCAATGAAATATCACTTTAAAAGTGTAACCCAAGGCTGCAATATAGAGAAGGTGAAAAATTAATTAGTTATCCAAGCAGACAGCTGAATTTGCTCTTACAGAGCCACGAACAAAGCTAAGGACATTGAAAGGACTTACATTTAAACCATACTCACCCAAAATCTTCAGCGGTATTTATACAGCAGTTTCATTAGATCAAAAGTACTGTTTGTAAAGATAAGCATGTGAATATAAATATGCAATCAGGTGTATAATAAATTAGACCCAGATGGCAATTGGAATCCACAAATATTTCATCGTCCCATCTGTCTTCATCTCCTGAAATTATTTTACAGTGGATTTCAGCAATTCACAATTTTAAGATTCATTAGCAATGCTATTAAAAATATCATGGAACATTCTTTATCAGAGAAATGACTTTACTATTGGAAACAGATTTTCAGATTCACACAATTGTGTAATGGCATGACTGTAAAAACAAGACATGGCATTTTGTATTCCTGGAAAAAAATCTACTGCACATAATCATTGTTTTGACAAATGAATATTGCCTGTGTTTAAAACATGTACAAAAGGAACCAAAATAAATTAGTCTTAAAATGTCAATGGATGGCATACTTTATGATTTTTGTTTTCTGAAAGGAAACTTTTGGCTAGATTACATTTATTTTTACAGAACAATCTGCTCAAAACAAACAAACCACCTTAAAAATACATTTTGGATATAAATTGCTTCTTTCAAGTTTTATTTTTACATAAGATGTATAATTCTACCATTTCATAGCAATGTTGACAGTTCGTTTAACACTAAGGAGGAAAGAAAGATTGAACTTACTTTTCACATACATCATGCAACTTACCTCATTGATTTTTTTTCTCTGTTCTTTAGATTTAGTTATCTGATAAAATGGGACTATTAGTGAACCTAAAGTGGCATGAAGAGGTTTGATACCCTTTCAAGCCCTTACCAGAGATGGGTTCCTACTGGTTCCGACCGGTTCAGCGAAACCGGTAATAACTTGGCAGGCTGAGTCACCCAGGCCTGCCACATCCCTGAACCGGTTCTCATACTGCGGCGCCATCTTGATTTTCAGTTCTGCGCATGCGCAGAACAATCTTCATTACAGAAATGTTATTTCCCCCCTTTTTAAATGTTTTGCACATGCATAGAATTTTTTGCGCACCGAACCAGCAGTAATACTAGCAGCAACCCACCCCTGGCCCTTACTGAATGAGAAAGGAGTGGCAGAACCTGTGATGGAGTTAAAAGAGAGATCAGCCAGAGTCTCTATGTAACCAGAAGTGGATTAAGCCCACCTCTCCCCCCACATCAAATTCAGTGTTCTGTATTCTGACCCTAACTCCAAGCAGGTGCTAACCATTAGTTAGGAAGATTTCTGTGCATAGGGTGTTCAGCAATAAATCTGTTTAATTGGACCTGGTGGACTTGATCTTTCGTGCCTGACATTTAGAACCACTGCATTATTTTTACATGTGTGGCAAGCAGAAAATTCATATGCCCATTGATTACTTTGGACATAGTGATAGCTCTTTTCTATAAAGTAGACTGTCACTTGAGCAGGGGGATATTATTGCTTGTGTCCCATTTTCTGGTACACAGAATTGGTTTGTAGTTCTCATATGCTGAGAGATTATTCAAGTGCAATACATTTGCGCAAAACAGCTTTTATTATATAGGCTGAAAACATTCACAGTGATCCTACAAGTCCCCCAGACCAGAAGTGGTATTCAGCAGGTTCTGACCAGTTCCGGAGAACTGGTAACGGAAATTTTGAGTAGTTTGGAGAATCGGTAAATACCACGTCTGATTGGCCCCACCCCATCTATTCTCTGCCTCCCGAGTCCCAGCTGATTGGTAGGTAATGGGGATTCTGCAGGACCCTTCCCCTGGCGTGGGCTGGGAATGGAGATTTTACAGTATCCTTCCCCTGCCACACCCATCAAGCCATGCTCACAGAACTGGTGGTAAAAAATTTTGAATCCCGCCACTACTCCAGACTGCACAGTCCCTGAGCTTTATAATTCCTTAGCAAAGCCACACCTGGAATACTGCATCCAGTTTTGGTCACCAAAGATGTGGAGGCTTTGGAAAAAGCTCAGAAAAGAGCAGCTAAGATGATTAAAGGCCTTGAGACGTAAACGTATGAAGAATAGTTACAGTATTTGGATTTGGCTAGTCTAGAGAAAACAAGGACTGAGGGGGGGGGCATGATAGCAGTATTCCAGTATTTGAAGGGCTGCTACAAAGAAGAAAAGAGGGGGGTGTCAACTTATTTTCCAAAGCATTAGAAGGCAAGACAAGATGTGATGAATGTAAACTAATCAAGGATATAAGCAACCTGGAATTAAGGAGAAACTCCCTAACCAGTGTAGCAACTTGTTGTATATGCTTCATCCCTGGAGGTTTTAAAGAAAAAACTGGATGGCCACTTGTCTGAAATGGTATTGGGTCTTCTGCTTGAACAGGGGGTTGACCAGAAGACCTCCACGGTCCCTTCTAACTCTAGTATTCTCTGTTCTGTGTCCTATGTTCAACGCAAATCTTAATGAAAACTTGGATGGTACAGTCAAGATTGTATAAACTGAGAAAGGTTGTGGTGATGATAAGGAAGAAGGCAATCCATTCAGATTAGGGTCTTTAATCATATTATACCACATAGCATTGTGGAACTGCCATAGTTCAGGAATTGAGTATCTAATGCATGTTGAAGCTTTCAAGGTGATCTCCCTTCTCTTCAGATAGGGCTGAAATGACAGCCCTGAGCTATAAGAGCTAATGTCTTATTTGGTTAAAAAAAGGTTTCCTATGTTGTTATATTATGAAATCATGCAGGGCCACCCCACAGACTATTTTCCATAAGTCAGTGAAGTCAAAGGAAGAGAAAGAGAGTTTATCGTAAATCGTCCATCAGAACACCTGCAGCTACTAAGACATTGCCATTCATCACTGTCTTCTGAATAAAGAAAGTTTTTATAAGTAGCCTAATGAGCTTAATTCCCCAACCTGACAGAACCTAGCCCCAGGAAGCAGAGGCCTGAAATATTGTTCTTTCATTTAAATCTTTTATGAAAATTTACTATTTTGGGAGAAGGGGTGAAAGAGATTTAAGTAGCACGGTGTATATGTTTCATTGTTCGCTGCTAAGTAAAACAAAGGGTCATTTTAATTTGATTTATGAGCTGAATTTAATGGAAGACTAATATGCTAATAGCTTATTTAAATCAGGGCAAATGAATTTGCATCTGGTATTGCTTCTGTACCCCATTGAGATATCAGTGCCTCAATGATCACCCATCTTCCCTCCTAGGTATCTCTTCAATTTCAAGGTTTTTATTTCACCTCCTGAAGAATTTATTATGTGTCTACAGGGTATAAGGATGGGAGCAGAGTGACACCTTAATATAACGTATTATCGAAAGATCTTTGTTATCCTTTCATGGGCAAGTCACTATAAAACAGAACAAGAATTTATTACCAGGATTTTGCAAAAGCAGCATTGGGCAGCTGTAAAAGGAAGCCATTTTAAGACGTAACCATTGCAAATCCCATCCTATTTGTGAAATTGTAATGCATCCAAAGTGACTCTGAGTTGCTTACAATGCAGTAAAAACATAAATACAAGAACAACTACAAACATAAAAAACAATTTAAAATTCCAAAAATTAAATGCAGGCTAAAATAACCAACCAAGGGATTGTGTAGAGTGGGAGGGGAGTCTTCTCCATCACTGAACCAACCACTTCCACCCTAGCATGCTTCCATCAATGGCCCCAAGCCCACCAACAGAGACAGATTTAAGCCCTTTCAAAGGCCAGAAGCGTGGGGGCACGGATCTCACCTCCCCATGGCAGAATGTCCCACCGGGCAGAAACCACAAGAGAAATGCCTCTTCTCCTAGCTCCTGGAGAAAAAAAAAGAATTACAGGGATAAAAACTGAAGACGAATAAATATAAAACAAAAGAGAGGAAAAAACAAGGGACAAAAATAGGAAAGATAGAAAGATAAAATAACAAGTAAGTGTGGGAAGCCCCCCTCCCTCAGAAGAATGCAATATTTTGGGAAATATTAAAAAAATGTAGGATAAAATATTTCCCCTAAAGGAGAAATAAAAAAAATCTTAAGGGAGGCAGAAACCAGCCTCAGTTTCCCTGCCCCCAAGCAGAAACTGAGGAGACCAGCTTTTAGAAATGCAGATTTGGTAATCTGTTCAGACCAGGTTAGACAGAAACTGAGATAAGCAACAAACAAAAGGTTGACCAAATTAGCTCAGACCTAGGATTTCCAGGAAACCCAGCACTGAGTAGTTTCCTCTGATACAGCACCTTAGTGTGTGCATGACAGCACAGCATAATAGCAGGAGTACATAACATTCACTTTTTTTAGGTCTGTAAAGAGAAGAAGAGATGGTTAGAGCCACATCTCCATATGCAAATATTTGGAGACACCATAAGTTGAATTGGCTATGCCCTCAGCTTTCATGTTGCCTTGCAGATCTGCTCAAGTGCTTACAAAGGTTCGATTTCTTTTATTCATATTTATCTGCATAGCCCCTTTCCCGCTGCAATTGGAAAGATATGCCTAGCAAGAAATCACTAATTAACATGCAACTCCAAGCCTGCCTCAGGATGTGGTTTAGGCTTGTTAACAGTGTAAAAGACTAGATAATAAACTCGTATGCAAGAGTTAGAGAAGAATAGTATAATAATCTAGCAAAACAGCCTTGTATTAGCAATGAGGAAACAAAAACAATACAGGAAAATCTTCCTTGGTTTGATTTAACACTGGTTGCATTGAAGCAGTTATTACAAAAAGCATAGAAGGGACTTTGGAGATCTTCTAATCCAAAGCTCTGTTAGAACAGGAGCCCCATACCCACAAATGGTTGTCCACTCTATTCTTTAAAACCTTCAGTGATGGAGCACCCACAACCTCTGGAGGCAAAACATTCCACCGATTAGTTGATTAATTGTTCTCATTGTCAGGAACTTTCTCCTTAAAACAGTTTGGATCTCTCTGGGATAATCTTCCATTTGTTATTTTTTTGTCCAGGCTTCAGGTCCTTTGGAGAATAGGTCAAGTCCCTCTTGAGGGGGGAGGGAGAAGAAAGTGACAAATATGGTGAATGGAGAGCAGAAGAGCCAATAACTGTTTTGGGGAGTTGATGGTAAGATGAATTGATGTAAACATTTAATAATACAGTACGATGCTGGCTATGTAAAAGTATACATGTGGTTATATGTTATGAAAATGAAAAATAAAAAATAAAAAAACTTTATATATAAAAAAACCGTGACAGTGACAAAGCATCCACAACTTCTGAAGGCAAACTGTTCCACTGGGTTAATTGTTCTCATTGTTAGGAAGTTTCTCCTTAATTCCAGGTTGCTTCTCTCCTTGAGTAGTTTCCATCCATTGTTTCTTGTCCCGAACTCTGGTGCTTTAGAGAATAAATTGACCTTCTCCTCTTTGTGGCAGCCTCTCAAATACTGGAATACTGCTATCAAGTCCCCCCTAGCCCTTCTTTTCTGTATTTATTTTATTTATTTATTTATTTATTTGTCTTGTATGCCGCCCACTCCCGGAGGACTCCGGGCGGCTCACAAAAGACAAGGGAAAGGGGGGAACGAGACAAAGACAACATATTAAAAACAAAACCAACATTCACAATTTCTGTGGAGGTAGATGCTTCTCAGCTCCCCCAGCCTGCTGGAACAGCCAGGACTTGGTGGCTTTGCGGAAGGCCTGGAGGGTAGTAAGGGTCCGGATCTCAACAGGGAGCTCGTTCCAGAGGGCCGGTGCTGCAACAGAGAAGGCCCTCCCCCGGGGAGTCGCCAGCCGACATTGGCTGGCAGATGGAATCCGGAGGAGACCTAACCTGTGCGATCTAATTGGTCTGAGAGAGGTAATCGGCTAACCAAAGGCTAACCAAATCCAAATCCTACAACCGTTCTACATATGTTCTTATCTCCAGGCCTTTAATCATCCTAGTTGCTCTTCTCTGCACTTACATAGATCATTCCATGAAAAGGAATGCAGTGTCATTTATTGAGATTACCCTTTGCCCTGCAGCTGTAACTACCATGAGGGTAAGCAAGGACTGATTTTTTTTAAAAAAAGAAAAAATATCTTAATTTGCATTGATAAAAAAAAACCAGAAAGTTTTCAAGTAAAAGAAATCCTACAAACGATCTGCGAGTAAGAGATCAAATGATTTATTAGAGCTATTTACTCTTGTTTGTACTTGGGCAGAGCATCTTATATATAGCAATTACCCTCAAGCAAATGATGAGCTAATTATCAGTGCACATTGGGGATTCTTTTGTTAGTTGTGAGCTACATTGTGCCAGGAAGACTGTTTAAAAGTGTTCCAACTTTAAGTGGAAGCAAACAGAATTTGCTTCTGCTTCATGGATAAAGTAAACATTATTATTATTCATTTTAATTATTATTGTTCTATGTTATATAGCTAAAATGCCACATTTTATGGGCATTTTCAATTCTAGCTTAGTATCTAACCAGGTAGTGCAGAGTAAGGGCATTTCCAAATTTCACCACTTTAACAGATATCTGGAGTGCAATGTAGACTGTAGTCTTTTTGGTACACTACAGGCACTGTGACTTTGTCATGGCTAAACAGCCTACACATTCTGGCTGCTGGACCTCACAAGCACCTCCCAGCAAGAAGCAACAGCATGAATACTGAAAATAAAATTTAGAAAAACCCAGTGGCTGATGCTGTATTCTGTTACACAATACAAAATAAATAAAATATACTGATATCATCATCTTCTTTTAACGACCCCGTAATCCTTTGTGGGGTGGAGTCTGGGCAACCGAATGGAGCTGAGTATTTACTGGCCAGATGCCCTTCCTGTCACCAATGCAGAGTTATATTCAGCAGATATATTCTGAAGGTGCCCAGAGAGAGAAATATCTGCCTGTACCTAGGATCGAACTCCTGATTTTGAGGCGAGCCACTTCTAGGCTACCGTACCACTCAAATAATATAAACTGATATGCCTGTATTAATCTTAGAAATGAAGTGGAAATATAATGATTATCACCGGACCTTAAAATTATTATCAAAGGCCTTTGAGGACAATCATTGGTCACACAGTAGTGATCTTAGTTCAGTGGTGGGATTCAATTTTTTTTACTATCAGTTCTGTGGGCGTGGCTTGGTGGGCAGTGCAGGGGAAGGATACTGCAAAATCCCCATTCCCTCCCCACTCCTGGGGGAAGGATACTGTAAAATATCCATTTCCACCCCACTCCAGGGGAAGGATACTGCAAAATTCCCATTCCCTCCCCATCCCACCAACCTGATTTTCATCTCTGTTCTTCTGTGAAGGGCAACAAAAGAAGATCCAGCCTATAAACTGGGACTTAGGAGGCATCGAATAGATTTGGGGCGGGGCCAGCCAGAGGTGGTATTTGCCGGTTCTCTGAACTACTCAAAATGTCCACTACTGGTTCTCCTGAACCTGTCAGAACTGGCTGAATAAAACCTCTGTCTTAGTTGCTGGTCTCACAGTACTAATCCTACTGGCATGTAAATATCAAATAGAGGAAAGGGAATGAGAGAATGAGAAGCACTACTAGCCTTCATTCATCGCTTTTGCCTGCTATCAGAGCCGAGGTGGCGCAGTGGTTAGAGTGCAGTACTGCAGCCACTTCAGCTGACTGCTAAGCTGCAGTTCGGCGGTTCAAATCTCACCGGCTCAAGGTTGACTCAGCCTTCCATCCTTCCGAGGTGGGTAAAATGAGGACCCAGACTAAGGGGGCAATATGCTGACTCTGTAAACTGCTTAGAGAGGGCTGAAAGCCCTATGAAGCAGTATATAAGTCTAACTGCTATTGCTATGGTAGGTAACATGAGTTCATTCCAAGAATCGTAGAGCACATAACTGGTTTTACAGAACCATAGCTAAAGTTTTTATGTTTTATATGGAGAAAGTCAACATTTGGAAATGTCCTAAGAACATACAGTATCAGTTGACTCTAAATTAGGTGATGGACTAAGAACATATTCAGTTGACCTTAATTATGATGCCTAGCTATAATATCCCAGTAGTTCCAATAATCAGAGTACTGGACAATGATGAAGGGAATTAAGTTGAGTAGTATGGATTGTTGACTCCTTTCCAATAAAGAGTGTTGAGCTTTTCTCTGGCTACTTTTTTTGGTCCTAGATGCAACCATCTGGATCCTTGGCTTAACATGTGTTTGTATGCAGTGGTGGGTTCCGGATCCTGTCGCAACTGGTATGCTGTGCATGGGGCCAAGCATCCTAATCGGGCACTTGTGCTATGCACACAAGTGCATGCCACCAACCTGTGGCACCCAGCTGCTTGGCAGAGATCATACAGGCGCCGCACGCTGTGCATGCATGCACAATTGGCTGGTCACATTATAAACAGCTATGTGGGCAGGTGGGTGGGCCAAATGAGCCACCAGCTGGGAGCAGGTGGCTGCTGCTCCCAGCTACTACCAGTACAGCTATACTGAGCTGTACCGCCCAGAACCCACCACTGTTTGTATGTCAAACTGGAGAAACTACTCTAAAAAAATGAGATTTCAGAATTTTATATAGATACAGTAAAATACAATCGGGGAAATGTTTGATGAATTAAAAATCAACAGTGTTATTTTTCATTGTCACAAGAAACTTTAAAAGTGAACAGATCAGCATTTAAAAATGTACAGTGAACTAGTTGTGCAGCTAATGAAGTAAGTCACAATAATGTTCAACCTTTTTTCAGCATGGTTATTTCTGAAACCTAGTTTCTGTAGAGGATGGAATGGCCTTGAAGGATATGAGGAAGAGCTGCACCAAGACAATGGTCAGATAAAAGAGGCCTGAATCCAGGGAAAAAATATAATCTCAGACAAGCTCCTCCCTTCTTCTCACAAAAATGGAGAGGAAAAGGGAAACACAATCAGACTTTCAAGACTTCTGTTACATAGCTGTACAATAAAAATAGTATTAACCTACATGGCATTTGATTCCCAGTCTCATCTACTTTGAAGGGATGACATCAAGCCTGCAGTACATTAGAGACTCCATCTTTTTTTGCATACATGTCAGTGTCCTGCTTTTGCCCCCATTCCTTGTTTTGTCTATTAAAATCAAAGAGCCAATAAAGCAATCATGAAGAAACTTGTGAGATTATAGTTTAACCCCAACCCTAACTACGAGATAAGTGGCAAATAAATAAATAAACAAACAAATAAACCAAATAAATAAATAAAATAAAGCCTCAGTAACATCACATCTAGAATACTGCATCCAGTTTTGGTCACCACAGTATAAAAAAATGTTGAGACTCTAGAAAAAGTGCAGAGGAGAGCAACCAGGATGATTAGGGGACCGGAGACTAAAACATATTTTAGTTGCAGGAACTGGGCATGGCTGATCTAGTGAAGAGAAGGACCAGGGGAGACATGATAGCAGTCTTCCAATATTTGAGGGGTTGCCAGAGAGGTGGGGGTGAAGCTATTTTCCAAGGCACCTGAAGGCCAGACAAAGAATAATGGATGGAAACTGACCAAGGAGATATTCAACCTAGAAATAAGGAGAAATTTTCTGACAGTGAGAACAATCAACCAATGGAACAGAAGTTGCCTTTGGAAGTTGTGGGAGCTTCATCACTGAAGGGTTTCAGAAAGAGATTGGACTGTCATCTGCCGGAAATGGTGTAGGGTCTCCTGCCAAGGCAGGGGGTTGGACTAGATGACCTACAAGATCCTTTCCAACTCCATTAATCTAATCTAATCTAAATTTAATAATAATAATAAAATCATACATTGAAGCTTTGCCAAAAGTTTGGGTTCGAATGCAGCAAAAATTACTGGGAACACCAAATTGACAAAGTTCTTGAAAACAAACAGATCAAGATCCTGTGTGGACTTTCAGATCCAAACAGACACTCCTCTGACCCACAACATGCCTGACATCACTATTGTGTAAAAGAAAAAAAGTCTGGTTCATTGATATTGCGATACCAGGAGATGTACAAATTGAAGAGAAACAACTTGAAAAAAAAATAACAAAAAATTCAATTTAAGTTGACAATTGTGGAGGAAGAAATCAATGGTTGTACCAATACTAGTAGGAGCCCTTGGAGCAAAACAAAAAGATTGCCTAGATACATGGAAATTTTGAACTTATTAGACCTGAATATATTGACTTTGCAAAAAACCACCCTACTGAGAACTGTCAATATGCTCAGATGCTATCTTAACAGCTCTTACGTCCTTGGTTAGAACTTGAAGTGTTATATGTTTACTAGTCCCAGACTATGAATTGAATTGAAGACTAACAACAACTATAATGATAATAATAATAATAATAACTACAGAACAGTGTTAACCAACATGCACCTTTTTCTATTTTTAACAGATCATCATCTTCTTCTTCTTCTTCTTCTTCATCATCATCATCATCATCATCATTTTAGCCATTGTCTATTTACTGCAGGGTGAAGGCCTCTTCTGCATGTTTCCAACCAATATGGTCCTGAGCTTTGCTGATGTCATCGATCCTTCTTGTTTTAGGTCTCTTTCATGGATGCTTTTTATCAAGTGGGATCCATCCTATGACTGCCTTGGTCCAACTGCCAGCATCAGTTCTTCTTGCTCTCTGACCAGCCCATTTTGATTTCTTTTACTTTCTTCATAATATCGTATTCATTTGTTTGTTTTCTAATCCATGTGCAGGTCTTTCTATCTTGTCTTTTAATGCCGAGCATGTATCTTTCCATGGCTCTTTGTGCCACTTGTAGCTTTTGTATCAATTGTGAAGTTAGTGCCCATGTTTCACTGGCATATGTTAGAGCAGGTAGCACACACTGATTGAAAACTTTTCTCTTCAGGCATAGGGGGAGGTTGTTCTTGAAAATTATGCTTAGCTTGCCAAATGCCTACTAACCACATTTAACATGCAGGGAGGTGTTTTTGTCCTCCCTGGGCTCCAGAGGCTTTCATTGAGGGGGGGGGGTGAAAATGGCCTCCCCAGGCTCAAGAGGCCCTCTGGAGGCCTTCCCAAACTTCTGGTAGACTCATTTTTCACCTCCCCAAGAGTCCGTAAGTGCCCTGCACTTACCTACATTCAAAACAGGCTGCATGGGGACTCCTGGGAGGGGAGGAGTGGGCAGGGCCATCCAGGAGTGGGATTTGGGAGTTCTCTGAACTGCTCAGAATCTTAGCTAGAAGTTCTCCCGAACCCCTGCAAACCCCCAGCAGCCCACCCGTGACTATATCTAGTTCTTCTCCACATATAAAGTTTTATCTTTCTTTGATGAATTTATTAAACATAACCTGGATCTTTTTGAGGTTTATTTTTAAGCTAAATGGTTCTTTTGCTTGTGCAGCTCTTGTATGTCTCTTTGTAGCTCTTCTGGATCTTCTGAGAAGAGAACAACATCGACTGCAAATCTGAAGTGATTAAAACAGGTGCCATTGATTTTTTTATTCCATCTTTTGCCCAGTCTAGTTTGGGAAATACTCCTTCAAGAAAGACTGAGAAAAGGAACTAAGAATTTAACCAAAAGACAAAATGAAGAACTGGAGGAAAAAATGGGAATTTTGAAGGCCCAAAAATTTAAATATTTGGGAATATGGTTATTGGAAAAATGTATTACAATAAAAGAAGATAACTACAATAAATTGCTAGGACAAATACAAAAATATTTGGATAATTGGACTAAACTATAGATATCACTAATTGGCAGAATCTCAACAATTAAAATGAATGTATTACCCAAACTACTTTATCTTTTCCAAATAATACTGATTAAATTAGAAAAAAACATTCCAAACAACTAAATTAAATGGTATCCAAATTTATCTGATCAGGGAAAAAACCGTGTATTAAATACAGACTTCTACAAGATAGTAGAAACAAAGGGGGCTTTGGCCTCCCAGACTGGGAACTTTACTATCAGGCAGCAGCCCTGACATGGCTCAAAGACTGAATTCTTTTATTTAAAAAATAAAAGAATTCTTATGCTAGAAGTCCATGATCTCCAACTAGGCTAGCATGGCTTCCTCTGGGAGGGAAAGAATAAATTTCATTCCTACTTCCAGAGACACATAGTAAGGGATGATCTGTTTAAGGTCTGGGGAAAAAACCATTATGTGAAAATTCCAATCTAGCTATCAACAATGGAGGCAATGACATATCCAAATACTTAGCAAAATGGTAAATTATGCAGAACTCTTAGATGAAAAGGGAGAACTAAAATCAGTACAAGATCTCAAAATACAAGGAATAAATATGGAATGGTGGCTCTATTTACTAATTAAAACAAGATTCAAAAAAGATCAGGAAAAATACAGATTACATGAGAAACAAATTGAATTAAATAAAATATTAGGAATGGGAGGAAAAAGGATTACTAGATTGTATAATTTTCTCTTAAGATATAAAATGGAGGAAGAGATGGTAAAGGAGACAATAATTAGCTTGGGAAGAAATTTTGGCCATAATATAGAGTTAGAAAAGTGGGATAAATTATGGGAAAGAAATTATAGATTTACAACAGCAGTAGCTTACAAAGAAAACCTCTATAAAATGTTTTATAGATGGCATTTGCCTCCAGCGAGATTGGCCAAAAGGTACCCAAATTTATCTCCCAAATGTTGGAGATGTAGCCACGTCTGGAACTTTTTACCCTATGTGGTGGACGTGCCCCATCACAAGGAAATACTGGTGCAAAATTTGGAAATGGTTGGAAGAAATTACAGAGGGAAAAATAGAACTGAAACCAGAAGCATTCTTATTAGGACTACTAGACCAAAAAATGGATAAACAATCTCAATACATAATCATACACATACTGACTGCAGCCAGAAGTGCTTTCGCACAAAACTGGAAAAAAAATCAATACACCCGCAGATGAAACAATAATCAGAAAAGTACTCAAAAGTGCAGAGATGGACAAAATGACAATAGAACTAAAAGAAAGAGAAGCATTGAATTTCTATAAAATATGGAATAAAATTTATGAGTGGCTGGAAAACAGAAGCCAAACCAGAAATAGAGAATGTGAATATATGGTGATATAAATAATAAATATTATCATAAGTGTTAGCACTACTGTTGTTATATTATAGGACAAGGTTAAAGCAATAGGAAGACAATGCAGACTGGAGAATTACAAAAGCTAAACAGGAAAGCTGATACAGAAGGCTGTATAATTACTTTATATTGTTATGCACACTTTGTGCTTTGTTTGTTTTTGTGGTGTTTTTCTTTCTGTTTTTAAAGATTAAAACATTCAATAAAATATTTTTTTAAAAAAAAGAAAGACTGAGAAAAGGAAAAGAAGGTGAAAATATCACTTGGTTACTTATGTTATGAAGTGCTTCTACCAGCATGACACATTTACCAATAGCAATAGCAATAGCAGTAGACTTATATACCGCTTCATAGGCCTTTCAGGCCTCTCTAAGCGGTTTACAGAGAGTCAGCATATTGCCCCCAACAATCTGGGTCCTCATTTTACCCACCTCGGAAGGATGGAAGGCTGAGTCAACCCTGAGCCGGTGAGATTTGAACCGCTGAACTGCTGATCTAGCAGTAGCCTGCAGTGCTGCATTTAACCACTGCGCCACCTTGGCTCTCATCTTACCATCTAAGATAAGGGTTTACCGAGAGTGTTGTGATGTCACAGTGCAAAGCCCATGATTTATATAGTTGAACTTGACATTGGGATTGAAATGCAAAAGATCAGAGTTTGTACTGTTATATCAACATGTCATTTTTTCCCCATCTTTGTATTTTGCAGTAGATACTTATGAACCCTCCAATACTAGGGACAATAGACAATGGCTGTGAAGGTTGGACCATAAGAAAGGCTGAGCACCAAATAATTGAAGCCTTTGAACTATGGTGCTGGAGAAGACTCCTGTGAATCCCTTGGACTGCAAGGTGATCAAACTGGTCAGTCCTAGAGGAGATCAACCCTGATTGTTCTTTAGAAGACTAGAGCCTGAAGATGAAACTCCAATACTTTGGCCACCTAATGAGAAGGAAAGACTCACTGGAGAAGAGCCTAATGCTAGGAAAGATTGAGGGCAAAAGAAGAGACGGCAGAGAATGAGGTGGCTGGATGGAGTCACTGAAGCAGTAGGCGTGAGCTTAAATGGACTCCAGAGGATGGTAGATGATAGGAAGGCCTGGAGGAATGTTGTCCATGGGGTCGCAATGGGTCAGACCTGACTTCTCAACTAACAACAACAACAGGGACAATAGACAAACCCAGCATTTTCTCTCTTCCATCTGTTCCAGCCCACTTGATGACCCAATAGCATCTCACTAGCCCATTTTGGATAGAATAAACCTACCGTTGAATTTAAGGGAAAAAAGCATGCAACAAAACAGATGTTGCAGATAAATAAGTAAATAATGCAACACGGAAGGGTGTCTCTTTTGAATTCTTCATAATTGAGTGAACAGATTATATCAATTTCAGAGGACATGGTTCATATGGAAGCAATCTTCGTGATCAGATGGGTATTCAGATGTTTACATGGTTGTATTTCTCCAGAGTCAAAAGGGACAATCTTCAATTATATTCACTAAAATGATAAATAGACAGTTAATGACCTGGAGAAAGTTGTTGTACACAACATATCATTCCTTTATGAGGTGATGCTTCATCACTTATACCCTTTAATTCTACATGCTATCTTTGAACCAATATATTCTTCTGTTTAACTATTTATTAAACGTATAGCTTCTTGATAGTGGTATATATTCTAGCTTAGTTCTTTTAATCCTCTGAGACACAATAGGTAAGGAAAACATTTGTTGTTATATATTCATGGATATATGTTGGCAGAACAGTGAATAATTTAATCTAAATCTGAATTTCTGAGAAATTCAGGCTTTTTGAATAAGGATGTGACTCATAGCTTTTGTTTTCTTTTGTTTTCAAATCTGTAAAAATCTGATTATCTTCTATACCTAGCTGCCCAGTACATGAGATCAAGAATACATAAAACTTGTTAAAATCAAAATGTTTTGGCTGTGAACATTCATTCTGAGTTCAAAATACTTCTTTTGAATATCAAAAAACATTGCTCTAGTCACCTGGAACTGTTTCAAATTTGAAATCTCTATTTCAGGTTCAAAAGAGGTGACTTTGAATCCAAAGCACAACCAATTTTGAATTTTCAACAGTTTCAGACTGAGAACAGAGAATTTCAAGCTTGAGGTGTTCAGTATTCTGAACATGTTGCATATCCCTTGTTGAGATAAACTGAGGAAGAAAATAGAAATTAACTTTGGTTTCTACGTGGGGATAGTTTTTCAATGATAAGTCTGAGAAAAATAAATTATTTGCCGCATTTCAAATAAAATAAGTCATAAAATTAACAAGCAATTAAAAATGTTCATCCTAATAAATCAAAGCAGCTTGTGGATGGGAAAATATGGCACATTCTAAATCTGACTTTTTGCCAGACATTTGGAGGCAAATGAAGAATTCACTAGTAAATATTCTGAGAGGACAGCTCTTGTAGAAGACTGGAAATTAAGACTGACCAGTCAAAATGTCTCTTGCTTCTATCTATTTGGTTCAACCTATTAGAACAGTTGTGGCTCCTCCTCCTAAATACAGCAGTTCTCTAGATCTGATCTATAAGCAACTCTTGCAAATGCCAACTTTTTTAGATAAATTATCTGTCTGGCATACTTTCGATATACTCCTTGGAGGAAATGTCAACCTGAATAAAGAATGACTTCTTCCTTGGAGAAAGTACCACACAAACATACCTATATGGTATGTGGCATCTATTCAGATTCTTCGTGATTAACTTGAGGCCCAGATAATAAATGATTATTGGGAAAGTAGATTCATTTGCAATGAAATGAATTATTATCCTTCACCTGTTAAGGGGCTATATGAATTTGATACTACGGAATTTTCTGAGGAGAGGATGAATTGTAATCAGCTCACAAAAAACTTGGATAAGCATTCAGGCTTTTCTGTTCTTGAGAAATTGCACAGGAGGTCTATATTTTAGATCTCTGGCATATAACTGTACAATATAATATTGTGTTTGCTCATCAGCATATAACATACTGTTATTATGAATTGGATTAAAATGGAAAAATGGATAAGAATTGAAGCACTAAAGAGGAGATGTATAATATAATGAGGATTATATAAACTTGATAAATGTGCTAGAGATTATTAACAATGTTACGTAAATTGGATCAATATAAATGGAAACCTAGTTAAATTTGTTCATATATAATAAGAAATGTCTAGATAGAACAAGAAAGATAGTGATGGAGATAAAGATGAGGAGTTAGGCATTTTTTGAATATATACATATATGTTTGAACAATATAATAAGGATTACTTATGTTTGAGAAATGTGATAGAGATTATTAATATTGTTATTGTGAACTGGATTAATATGAATGATACGCAGAACCAACTCTGTTCACACACAATATAAATGTATAAAAATAATAATAAATATATATTTTAAAAACCATATAACATATAGGAAAGGTTTATAACCTAATGATAGATGTTGCATGATAAAAATCAGAAGTGTAGAAGAAATGAGGCTTTCAGATGCAGCCATTCCTTGCCAGCTTTCAATTTGTCTTCCTGGGCGAAGTAAGGGATGAACTCCTTTTCACGATGTCTGAACCATGAAGATGACACTCCTGGCAACTATAAATTCCCGATTTTCAGCCTTGATTTGAGTAATTCAGTGGCATCTTTGGGAAGATTCAAGTCTCTTACTAAATCATTCATCTCCTCCTGAGAAAACAATTTTGGTCTTGTATCATCTTCAAAGTCAGAACTTGATTCGTCATCTGGTTCAGGTATGACATCACCTTCATTGGAGCTAGGTATCTCTTCCAAGATATCAGGGGGCTTGGGTATTGGTATATCTGTGCCATGGGGGATGGGACGAATTGCTGAGTGAAGATTGGGGTATGAAATGGAATGCTTCTATTTGGAATTAAATCCTTTCATATTGCATGAACAAAAGTAACAGTCATCACTATGGTTCTTTTGCTCTCGCCATACCATAGGAATCCCATAACGGAAAGATTTTTTCTTACCCTTGAACCAGTTTCAGAGGTCCTCAACACACCGTTTGCACACTTTATGAGGTGCCCAAACTTTATCTTGATCTCCAATTTTTAGTCCAAAGTATGCAAAGTATACTTTTTTTTCACAATGTCTGTAATGCTGTTGCTTCAACACTGTATATTCACCACAGATGTAACAGAAACTGTCTGGTGAATTAATACACTTTTGCGAAGCCATAACATAACGGTTGAAGAATGACGAGCTAACATAAATTGTGATGAAAAAGTGTGAACAGCCTAGAATCAAGAACCTGATGATGATTTGTGCACAAGTGTGGCATGCAGGAGAGAGCAGCTCTGTGTCTATACACGAGATGTCACAGTGCTGGCCATGCCCCCTGCACTGACTGGAGATGCTGCTATTTGCCCTGTGTCTCCCTCCCACTGGATTATTCAGGAAAGATTAACCCCTTCTACCATTAGAAGCAGACTTAAAACTTGCTTAGCTTATGCATATATTGCTGACCATCAGATTTACAGTGCTATATTTTTTACATAACTTGGACAAACCCTTTAAAGTTTTTTTTTGGCATTTTATATCTTAAATGCACTTATGTGAATTAATTAATAGTAATTTGGACTTTAAATTTGGTTAAAAACTGATAATATAAAAAATACCAAAAATTAAAAAAAATGATAAAATTGAAGACAATTTTGCATGTTGTGGCAAATCATGATGTCTGGAGTTTTTTCAATATTTTATTCGTTTTCAGCACACCAAAATACATGGAAATTAGATGAAAATAATCAAACAGCTTTTTAGTCGCAGACCTGTGATTCATTGCCTCACGGCATTTTACCATATGGCAGTGAATTAACTAAAATATTAAAGAACAATCTGGTTAGGTGGCAGAAAGCTGCCTGGATTTTTAAAACATAAAGGCATTAGTGTGGTTGGTTGCAAAATCAATCCAAATCAGATTTGGATTTGGCATTTTTGTCCACCTATTGAGTCCTTCCCAACAACCTGGAAAAGGCAGTTGTTGCTGTTTAATCATATTAAAAGATATTACTGCAGAATATAAACTGTTTCAGTGAAAATGTCTTTTGCAAATGACTGATGGGGATTTTGTCAATCCAGATGGAGTTCAAGTGGTTTTTCCAGATGCTTTGATATTCCATCCAAGGCACCTACTATTATTGGTGCTATCTTTGCTTTCTTTTCTGCACAATTGTTTTACTTCTGTTTGCAGGTTTTTATATTTTGTGATTTTCTCCCACTCTTTCTCTTCTCTTCTGTTGTCTCCACATATGGCAATATCCATTATGCAGATTTTTTTTGTCTATCACCAATTGTTAAATCTTGGGTGTTATGTGGTGGATGCTTGTCTGTTTAAATTCTAAAGTCCAAGAAGTTTCTTCTTCGTTTTCTATTACTTTCTCTATTACTTTCTCTATTTTATGGTCCTACAAATTCTTGTTTTCAAGCAAGTGATATTTCTTTCAGATACTCCAATGCACCATTGTTGCTATTCTTTTATGTCATTGTTTATAAACAGTCTGTGTGATTTTCTTGCAGCAGCTAACTAGATGAGAGAAAATGACTTCTTCTTCATCAATCAGTTACAATTAAGCTAAATCCATCATAAAAGCAGGAATGCTGTACCTGACTCCATTGTTATTTCCTCAAATCCCCATAGCTTCAACCTTAAACTGTCTACTGTGGACCTCACATCATTCCTAAGAGGTCTAAAGGGGGGGATTCATAAGCGCACCAGCGTGCTTACCATCCCTGTCCTATTGTCCCCATTTATTTGTATTCATTTCATGTACTCATGTCCACATTTATATTTATACCTGTTGTCTCATACATGTTTGACAAACTAACTAACTAGCTAAATAAATAAAATTTTCAAGGTGCATAAAGCTCAAAAGAGCAAGATTATTTTCAAAGTGTCCAAATAAAAAACATTTCCAAGAATCCAAAACTCTTCACCATCAATCGTAGTGTATACGCGATTGTAGGAGAAGGAGTGGCAGAATCTGGGGTCAGAGTCAAAAGAGGAATCAGTCTAGCATCTCTATGTAGTCACAAACTAAGTCCAACTCTCTAGAATTCTGTTGACCCTTATCAATGGAAGGATAAAGGTATCCATTAGTTAAGTGGATTCTTGTGCATAGGCATGAAGAAATAAATTGGTTTAATTAAAAATACACCTGTGGCCCTGATCTTTGGTGTCTGACAGGTACTACATTTGGCTGCAAAAAACTACAGCATTGACGAACGGCAACAAAGAGAGTTTCCTGTATCTTCTGCAGTCATGCTGGCCACATGAACATGGAAGTGTCTTTGGAGAGTACTGGCTCCCTCAGCTAAGAAACAGAGATGAGCATTGCCCTCTAGAGTCAGACACAACTGGACAGGGAAAAGCTTTACCTTATATATGCCTGGTTCTGGTATTCATATTTTTAGAACTCTTCAGGCCTGGATGCCATCTTTTACATTGAGCCTTCAGGCCTGCCACATTTTGTGCTATGGGAAAATGGGAGCGGGGATTGTATGGAGCTGGGGAGATATATAGCCATAGTAACATTCCTTTCTCAGAGAGTCAAGGACATCCTGCCCTGCATCTGGGCAGGGGCATGATGAGGAGGCATCTCTAGTTGGGACGGTGACTTGATTGGACCATGTGATGGACATGTGGGTGCTGGACAGAGGTTTGAACTTTCATTTGGATGGGGAAAACCTGGAAGCTTTCAGATTCGGGTTTTCCCAGATGTACCAATATGACATCTCTAATAAAATGGAACTTTGAGGAACCTCAAATATCAGATTCTTATTTCATTGTAGGTGTTACTTGGAACCCTTCAGTCATGGCCTATTTGTATTAAACATGTTATACATCACAATAATACTTAGTCACCTTTACCTGGAAGTGTACATACTTTCTGTACCTACTGCACCCTTTGCATTTTAGAAAGGTTATCAGGACTATTTTTAAATACTAACGTCAATTTCTAACAACAGAATAAAGTGGATTTATTTAAAGTGAATTTACTAATCATTGATCACATATCTTCTTTCCTCAGTGGTGGGTTTCAAAAAATTTTGGAACCTACTCTGTGGGTGTGGCCTCCTTTGTGGGAGTGGCTTGCCGGCCATGTGACCTGGTAGGAGTGGCTTGCCGGCCATGTGTTTTCTTTCTTTCTCTCTATCTCTCTTTCCTTCCTTTTGACTCCCTGTCCCTTTTTCCTTTTTTTTCTTTCATCTCTCTCTCACTCTTTTTCTTTCTTTTTTATTTTTTCTTTATTTATTTCTTCCTTTCTTTTTCTTTCCCTCTCTCTCTCTGTGTCAGTCTGTGTGTGTGTGTGTGTGTGTGTGTGTGTGTGTGTGTCAGTGGTGGGTTTCAAAAAATTTTGGAACCTCTTCTGTAGGTGTGGCCTGCTTTCCGGGTCCACTGGTGGAACCTCTTCTAACCGGTTTGGTAGATTTGATGAACCGGTTCTACCGAATAGGTGCGAACTGGTAGGAACCCACCTCTGTCTTTCCTTATCTTTTTGCATTTTTTAAAAAAATTGGAAAGGAAAGTTTGATTGTTGTTTGCTTTAGAATACAGAAAGATACAAAAAAGAGGCAAAAAGAGAAGCAAACAAATTAAAAAAAGAGAGACAATAATGTATAAAAAATTCCAGGATTAACCTGGACAGCACAGAGTAATATTGATCTGTTTTTCACTCACAGTCTATGACGGTCCAAATATTTTGGAAACGTAAGGATCTGTTCTTTAAAATGTCCCATTTCAAAATATTTCAGTGGTAACAGTGTTCATATCTCATATTGAAAGGTCAACCTCCCTGTTGTTCAACTTGTATTTTATTTCATACTGTATTTCTTTTGTGAAGTCCAGGTCCATGGTCTGTAATAAAGTGTGATTGATTGACTGACTGATTGTTCAGGAAAAGGAAAAGTTAAGACAAATGAAAACTGGTTTGAGAAATTACTATCCTTAACAACTCTATTCTCCCCCCGGCTTCATTTCCCATAAGAGGGGAAAAAAGATGGGGATAAGTTTTGGGAGGGTGTTATTGGTAATATAAAGCTAGTGAAGCAAGATTGGAAATTTCAATATGGGAGTAAAATATTACTTTAGAACCATGATGGCGAAGCTATGGCACACAGACAGAGATGGCGCACAGATCCCTCTCTGCTGGCATGTGTGCCAACTCCCCAGGTCAGATCTCCTTGGGGTTTCTTTCATGAGCTTCTGTTTCCCTCTTAGCCACTGAGCTACCGCATCCACATATTTAATCTTATTTAATCTTAACTCTTCTGCTAACCCTAGCCCTGACCTTCTTGTTCTGAAGGGATCAAGAAAGATCAGCTTTCCATAGCTGGATTAAGAAACCTTCAAACTGCCAGGAAATGGTGGTCTGTAAAGGAAACAAATATTTTATTCTAGATGTATTTTGCTGTCAGAAGCCCTTATGAGAATCATCAGTTACAGATTAATTTGACTGAATTTAGCAGCTTAGTAAAGGAGAGATGGGCAGATTTATGGATTTGCCTCAGGGAGACAGATTTTGTGGGTCAGGTCTATCAAAGCACCAAAATTCTCAGAGTTACTTACTGAACATCTTTTTACATACATATGATATTTTATTAAAGGACATTTTTACAAAGCTAAAAGCTAAAGACTGAGAAATACAAAAGAGAAAAAGATATAGAAGAAAAATAAGAAAAATAGATAAAAGAAAAAGTGATGAACACTGTAGATTGAGGAAAAAAGAGAAAGCAAGGCCTCCAATATTTACATCATTTGCAAACATAATATTACTTTTCCCCTCCAAAATTACATGGCATGGTTCTCTGCTTCCCATATACATATTATGGTGAACTTGCTGTGAGGCTTCAGAACAGAGGTGGGTTCCTACTGGTTCGTACTGGTTCGGTGGAACCGGTAGTGGAAATGGCGACTGGGTTGCTGAACCAGTAGGGACATCATGCTCGCCACACCCCTGAAATGGTTCCCTAGTCACCGCAGCATCTTTTTTTAACATTTTAATGTTCCATTTATAGACCACTGCACATGCACGCAGAGAAAATCGTGTGTGCACCGAACCTGAAGTAATGCCAGCAGAAACCCACCCCTGCTTCAGAAGACCATTTATTTTTTGTAAAGATCCTCTAGTCCAGCATAAAAATAACCATCAGAAGGAATAGCAGCGGTGCCCTTCAACAATTAGCAACCCAGTGCTATACATAACTTCATGACGAGATATATGTATATTTAGATTATAATAACTGTTTTAAAATTGACATCTATACATTTCAATTGGTGTATGCCAATTCATGTAAATCTGAATATCATTATTAACAGCAGCAACTTGAATTAAGTCATCCTCCCCCATTATTTGAAGAAGGCACTAATTATCCTGAGCATTTCAAATAATGATCCCCAGACACAATATCCACCCACCAATCTTCTTTTACTTAGGAGTTGCAACTAACATCCTTTTAGTCTTATCTGTTGCTGAATTCCTGCTACCCTCTATGCCCATGCATATTCTCCCTCCCCCTACTATTTTTTATTTTAACTTTAATTGTAGAAACTGGTACCCAGGAGCCTTCCATCCTTTCTGCATGTTTAGTCATAGGTAGAATTCCTGTCACAGAATTGAAAGGGCCAGTATATAAACATGAACAGCTGAAGGATGAATTTATTTGCACAGACTGCTCCCTTGGCATATTGGGCATCTCCCTTGTTAACTACATCACAAATGATTCCCTTCAACAATATTTTGGTATGGCACTATTTATAGAGAAGATGAGAGACGTATGGACATGTCCAGAGAGCAGCATCTTCCACCGTTGCCAAGACTGCCTACCAACTAGAAGTCAATGGCCGGCAACCTAGCAGGCATCCAAAACAGAGATGGTAAGACACCATCAACAAAGATATGCAAGCCATGGGCCTGCACCCTGGAGACACAGGTGACAGCTCTCTGAAAAGCGGACCCAGCACCTGCGGGAATACACTTGGAAGAAAAAGAAGCAAAAGGAGGAGAAGGACAAAGTAAAGGAGAAGGAGAGAAAGAGGGAGAGGGAGGGGAAAGGGGAAAGGAACGATGGAGGAGGAGGACAAGCAGGAGGAGGAGGAGGGAAGGAGAAGGAGGAGGAGGAGGAGGAGGAGGAGGAGAAGAAGAAGAAGAAGAAGAAGAAGAAGAAGAAGAAGAAGAAGAAGAAGAAGAAGAAGAAGAAGATCAACAACAACAGACTTCTCACTTGGCAAAAAGCATTTAATTGCAAATCTTATGTACTGTTTTTCTTGGTGTTTGCAATTGATAAGCTCAAGAGTTTGCAATTTGTAGCTTGGTCAAACCTTCAGCTTTCTAGATGCTGCCGAACAATTCCCCATCTCTCCAAGTAGAGCATGCTGGCAGAGGTTGCAATTTGTAGTGGAACAAATTCTGGAAAGCTGCAAGCTTTCTGTCCCTGAGCTCCACGATAGATTTTTTTTTACTGGCGAGATTTGGCTTCAGAACTTTGCTTGTCCATCTCAAGGGGAAGATACAGGAAGTCATTATCTCTTAGCCTATCTAAGGTCTCAGAGAGATGAGGAGAATTAAATGTGATGGCTTTCTTTATGCAATCCCTGAGCTCCTTGATGGGAAGGACAGGATGCCAACATACTGAAATGCATTTTCCTAACTATGTTATTTTGATTACAAGTCTTCTGAGCTAAAACATTTTTGCTTTAGTTAATAGCTGAACAGATGGTAGCTATGTATGAATATTAGAGATATATTTCTTTCACATCAGCAAACAGTACATAACATTTTTTAAATAAGCATCATATCTGCTTCTAAAATAATTGTGCACTGTGCCTGCTTTTAAATATTCCCCTTTATTTTGAACTCAGGTAAGTAACAGCCATTACATTCCTCAACCCCACCCCACCCCACCCCAATCATGTGGTATTCATTGTTAGACTACAAGCATTTACTAGTTGAGCATTTTATCCATAGCTTTATGTTTAGAGCCTAATGGGCACTTCTCATGGCTTTTAAAGTCCTGTAGGCTTGGGGACACTGTAGCTCAATGGCTAAGATGCTGAGCTTGTTGATCAGAAAGGTTGGCAATTTGATGCTTCAAATCCCTAGCGCTGCATAACAGAGTGCTCTCCCGTTACTTGTCCCAGCTTCTGCCAACCTAGCATTTAGTCCTGCCAGCCACATGACCACGGAAATGTCTTCGGACAGCGCTGGCTCTTCAGCTTTGAAACGGAGATGAGCACTGTCCCCTAGAGTTGGGAACCTTTATGTAACAGTCATTACATTCCTCAACCCCACCCCACCCCCATAATATGGTATTCATTGTTAGAATAGAAGCATTTACTAGCTGAGAATTTTATCCGTAGCTTTATGTTTAGAGCCCATTGGGTACTTCTCATGGCTTTTAAAGTCCTGTAGGCTTGGAGTTTTGAGTGTCCTATCATTGTAACAAAGCACAAATTGCTCATGGGAAGTTGAATTCCTAGGCAGAAGTCCCAAAATAACAGGTATGCTTTCTAGAGTTCATTGTTGTTCCATCAACCATCGTTTCTGCCACGAAAACATATTTGCTGTTTGAAGCATTGCTATTTGTCCTTATTTTCCCTCTGTTGAAGAAGTTACGGGAAATGCAATATCAATGTGTAATGTGAGCATCATTCTAAAAAGTGTGAATGTTAAAAAAACCAACTGTGTTCAAATGTACATCATCTTTAATCATCAGACAGAGATTTCTCATTTCATTCTCATAAAGAGTATATCCAGTAAAAGTGTCACTGTGTCACTGACTTTTACAGGTGAGCTAAGTGATGACATTTTCCATTTGTATTCCTGTTAGGAATATAATCTAACGGTTGGGTTGGTAATATATAAATTATGTAACAATGTTGTACCTGTTTCTTTAAATCATACTGTAAAAGGTGATTGGTTGCTGTTTTCCTCAATCAGCCATAAGAGGGAGCCAGAATGACTGTTAGCTCTCTGTTTGTTAGATGCTGGGCTGATCTGATCTGAGTGTTTTGGAAGCTGGCTGTTAGAAAGTGCCGTGAGCTATTGTAAGTTTTGCAACTGCTAGCAAACTTTGAGTTCTGAACTGATTATATGCTACTGGACTATGTTATTTGGATTATCCCTTAACTGAAAGACATTGATGACTGACTGTCTTATCCATGTATGACTTGGATTGTTTGATGGACTCTGATACCTCTATTTTCACGAAAGTAAAAGCCTATTTAAACTGCAGTGTCTCTGTATGCTGGTTTGTGTGTTCTCCAACAGAACTCTAACAACGCTTCTTTGAACGTACTCGCTCTCCCAATGGGGAGCTTACCTAACAACTCCTCTGTTATGTTTCCACTACTTCTTCCATATATATTTTCCCTCCTTGGCGCAAAACTCATCTGTTAAGTCGGAAAAGATAAAATGCTTACAATAAGCCCTTTTACTGATACGGCTGGCACCCTATTGTCATTTTTACTAGGAATAGTTGTAGGTTTGTATTGCTTTAAGCTGGGAAAGCTGAACATTCTTTGCTCCCATTCATTTACATGGAAGAACTAACTCATGATTCTGCTATATGCTCAACATACTTTAAAAGAGTTTAACTTTGGAAGCTTTGACCTATTTTTACATGTTCCTTTATAATGAACAGGCACATAGGAAGCTATATGCAGCATGAATATTGAATCAGATCCAGAATTTTGATGTTGAAATCCTATTGAATACTTCCTGTTGATCAATTTGGAGATAATCACTATCAAATACTTCCAACTATAAGCATGCATAATCTAGTCAGTGATGTTAGTTTTGCTTTCTACAGCTGGTGATTTTATCAAAAGATTGATGAAAAGAACTTGAATAGTTTCCCTTATGTTCTTGGTACATATAAATTTATATTATATTGTGTTGCATTGTGTTATGTTACATTACATTCACTGGATACCCATGCTTCGTGATGAAACTGTGATCAGGCTATGCAGGAGAAATTTGGTTCACAATCCATTGGCTCAGTGATGGTTGGTGATTGAAACACATAAGGGAATATTGCTCTCTCTGCCTTGAGTCCAGGCGCAGTTCCATAGGTGGAAGGCATAGACATTTTGGTGACGTACTGACGTTAATACTGTAAGGAGCCCCAAACCACTCCTGAGTGAAGGAGTGGAACATTTGAACTGAGGTAACGGAATCCGAGGCAACTGGCAGTTGGAACAGAGTTCTTTTCAGGTGGGGAGGGGGAGTAGAACTCCTTAGCATCAGAGCATGTTAATTACTGTATATGAAATACTAATGATCTGATGGTCATTTCTAAAAATCCTTTCTTAGCGAGCACCTAAAAGCCAAGAGGACCATACGTGCCAATTTTCAAGTTTGTAGGCTTTATGGTTCTGGAGATTTCATGGTAAGTGAGTGGTACTTGGCTTTTATATATATAGATTATAATATTACTTCAGTAGTGTAATTATGGTTAAAAGCTAGGCATAAGCTAATCAGAAACCTCCATTGGATGGAGCTTCAATTCTGATCAAGCCAGGAGGATATTTCATGTTTAATGTCTTTGAAGGAAACACACACTATTATCTCTCTCCGATTCCCTGACTAGTAGAAGGAGCATAAGGTCTGTCTTTGTGTTACTGCATTTTTGTACCCTTGAATATTCTTTGACTGCTAGCTTGTTGTTTTTTTAAAGTATATTCTTTGCACTCTCATGTTATGTTATTAATTATGCAATTTTCATATATTGCCTTGGAATAAATGTTATTAATAAATGTTATTAATAAAATCGATATTGTGGAGTCATTGGTTCCAAATCAAAAGGAATCTGTGATAAAAGTCTGTTCTTTGTTGGATAAATGCCGTACCAGTCATCACATATGTTGCATTATCTATGATAGATATTGCATGATTCTGCTAGAAATTTGGTCAGCAGACATAAGAAATAACCCAAAAATTCTACGACATCTCTCAGTCTTCAAAAATATCTTTATTTCATTAGAGTCGAGGTAGTGCAGTGGTTAGGATGGAGTACTGCAGGCCACTTCAGCTGACTGTTATCTGCAGTTCAGCGGTTCTAATCTCACCGGTTCAAGGTTGACTCAGCCTTCCATCCTTCCGAGGTGGGTGAAATGAGGACCCAGACTGTGGGGGCGATATGCTGACTCTGTAAACCGCTTAGAGAGGGCTGAAAGCCCTATGAAGCGGTATATAAGTCTAACTGCTATTGCTATTATAGGGCCACCATTGAAAATATATTAAAATGCCTCCAAGTCAAGATGAAGTTCATGTAATTTCATAGACCATCCATGTACTTCAACATTATCGAGGTGATTTGCCTGCTGCTTTCTGAGATGCCTGTCCCAGGCTACAATCTTGGATTCCTTAGAGTCTTCCCAATATTAATGAGGCCTGACCTGCATAGCTTTGGAGCTCAGGCAAGTTCACCCAGATGCTGTTGCTCCTGAGAGAAGGTCAGATATACATTGTATAAATAACGCTCTGTTTGAAAATCCAATTTTTCCTTATGACTCCTCAGCTGTGACTCTGTGTTTGCTGTGAACTGAATTGTATTACGGAAAGATTTTCAATTTAACAGTCTATTTGGATATTGTAACATAGAGACATCTTTCTTGAAGATAAAAAGTTGCTCCTTCTGTAAGGTCGTGTAAGAGAAATAAACCTCAGCTACCTCTCACCGAAGAGATGGCTCTATTGCTACGTTGGAAATAGCATGGTGCCGAGTCAAAACTTCAGATTTATTTTTCACTTCAGTATAGCAGTAATCAATATGAGTGCTACAGTAAATCTGAATATAAAGCTTTACATTATCAAGCGTATTTCACATTTTAATCCAGATGTTATGGGCACTTTTCATGCTTAATGAGATTATGAATTTATGATTACTGTTTATAGACAGCATTGTATATGTTCGTTTACAAATGTCAAAAATTTTGCTGTGAAAATGTCACCCTTTCAGAATTAATGCTGTAACAGTTGATATTAGAGATCAAAGCATTATCAAATATATTTTTTTCTACAGCGACACATATACACTTATTTTTTCATAAAAGCTTGCCACCGCTTTTTATTATGACTCATTGAAAATACATGCTATCATTATCTCTTTCAGTTGAATGTAGACAAAAAGAAAGTGCCAATCTTATTCTTCAATTCACATTATAAAACATTTTTTAACAATGGATTTTGAAAGTGGTAGTGATAAGGTTGCTCCATATTTTCCTCCAAAGAAGAAGTATGCCATGTCTTATTAATATATAAACTATCACCTTAAACCACAGGTGCTACTAAAGAAGTGTATGCTACACAAATCACACCCTTTCTTTCCTTCTTATAATATTCATGGTGAAGGAACTATAAATGTGGTAGCCATGCTGTGTCAACATGAATTCTGTTTAGCTTTTCTCTGAGTAATGGAAATTAATTGTTTTATTACTTCTTGTTTTGACCTCAAAAGAAATGAAATCCAGAATCCCTAGGTTATTGGACGCAGTAACCAATGGGTCATCTACCCTTGTTAGTAAAACCCATGATCATTATTAATTACTGAGTAGGTTCGAGCACAGCATTCCTTCTTCAATGCAAAACCATAATTGTCTTGGTCTGATATATGAATTGACCACAGGTTTCTCTGTTGGAATATTTTTAATAAGAAAATCAAGTGAGCCTTGGCCACCTGTTCACAGTAGTAATGTTGCTCAGAAACCTAACTTTAATATGTTAATAAAAACAAGGACTTGCCTTGAAGGAGAGATTGCTATAAGAATTGAGATGTTGAAGAAGTCTTAAACACCAATTATTGCCAAAATATGCAAAGATACAGAAATTGAAGTAGCATCGCAAGATTACATTTTCCACTTCATTAGGCAATATGAATGAATTTCAAATGACTTGAATGATGTCACCACAGGAAGAGTTGGTATTCAGCCGGTTCGGACCGGTTTGCCTGAACCCGTAGTGGAAATTGCAAGTGGGCGTGCCCACCCACCCTGGCTCTATGCTGTCCTGGTTAGACACGTTTTTGAGGCCAGGCGCATATGCGGTAGGCACGTGTGTGAGCAAAGTGCATGCACAGAAGGCCGGCCACATGCATGTGCCTTTGAAGCGAGTGGGCACACATGGGGCGAACCTGTGGTAACAAAATGTTAAACCCACCACTGGTTTGTATCAATACTTGTTTTCTCATAGAAAGTATACAAAGGTTGAGATAGGCACATACTACTCCCCAATTCTGATATTAGGATTTTCAACTAATTTGACTCCTTGCTCCTCCTTAATTCTATGAGAAGGTGTGAAGAGATCCTATAATTGTATTTGCGCTCTACATGGGGCAGCCCTTGAAGAGCATTCGGAGACTCCAGCTTGTCCAGAATGCAGCTGCGCGAGCGATTGTGGGTGCACCTCGGTACACCCACGTTACACCTATCTTCCGCGAGCTGCACTGGTTACCGATTGGTCTCCGGATACACTTCAAGGTGCTAGTCGTCACTTATAAAGCCCTTCATGGTATTGGACCTGGGTACTTGAGAGACCGCCTGCTGCCAATTACTTCCCAAAGGCCTATTAGATCCCACAGACTAGGCCTCCTCCGGGTTCCGTCTACTAGCCAATGTCATCTGGCTACTACCCGGGGGAGGGCCTTCTCTGTGGTGGCTCCGGCCCTTTGGAACGAGCTCCCCGCAGAGATTCAGACCCTCACCTCTCTCCAGGCCTTCCGAAAAGCCGTTAAAACCTGGCTGTGTCGGCAGGCCTGGGGTCGTTGAGTTCCCTTCCCGTCTTGAATCGTGTGGCTGTTGGTTGTTTTAAATTCCCTGTACTTTTTGCTGTAGTTCTTGTGTTTCCCTTCCCCTCCTTTGGGTTTGTGCGCCGCCCTGAGTCCCGCTGGGAATAGGGCGGCATATAAATAAAATGAACCTTGAACCTTAAACCTTGTTTGAACTTGAGATCCCATTGTTTGGTATTCAATCTTTATAAAAAAGACAGGGTCTTTCCACATTTCCTGGCTGAGAAAACAAGAAGCGGAATGGGAATATTCCAACAATACCACCGATGTAAAACTATTATATATTTTTTAATGGCTGAACAGGAGTTAGATGAATGTGTCGTAGCACCTCAGGTGTTCACTATCTCACAGCTGTCTATGTGAACAGATTGGTGACTGCTAGGCTTTCAAGCATAAATTGGAAACTGCCTAGGAATAGAACAGATGACTTCTCCAATGCATATAACAGGCATTGGATCAGAGCTAGAGTATAACAAGGCAACTGGAGAAACAATAAGTTACACTCAGAAAAACAAACCAAACCTAACCCATGCATTTGCATGATGTCCTGTTTTTAAATGGGTACCACAGATATAGATGAGTATGTGAGCATCTTCCATTAAAAATACTACATTCATGTGATGTAATGGTTCCACCACAAAACCGCGGTAGACAAAAGCGCGCTCGACGAAAGCGCGTACGTGACGTCATCATAGCGCGATGAAAACATCGCGCTGTGATCGATAAATGTAAAAATAAAGCGAAAACCTTACCCTAACCCCCCAAACCTAACCCTAAACCTAACCCTAACCCTAACCCTTCACCTAACCCTAAACCTAACCCTTAACCTAACGCTAAACTTAACCCTAACGCTCTAAACCTAACCCTAACCCTAACCCTAACCCTAACCCTAACCCTAACCCTAACCCTAACCCTAACCCTTACCTTTATGTGAATCGGCTTGCTTTAATTTTATTTTTATTTCAATTTTTAATTTTTTTCATCGTGCTGTGATGACGTCAAATGCGCGCTTTCGTCGAGCGCGCTTTTGTGGACCGCGGTTTTGACGGGTCACGGATGTAATAGCTCTGAGATGTTCAGTGGGAAGGATTTGATGTATAGGAAAAGTAATTGATTTCTACCTGATCTTGAAGTTCATCTGGCTCAGCAAATTCACATGGTGGCTGGATCAGAAGTGGACAATGAACAGCCTTCCAGATGTCCCCAGATTGCAGATCACATCACACATCATGGGTGATGCTGATTAGAACTAATGGGAATTCTTCTTGAATAAGGAAGATGACCTTGACAAAAATATGCAAGGACACTTACCGTGACAAAGGGAGTTGAAATATTGTTGTAAGCCTTGGGTAAATGACATACTATTCAAAAATGGCTCAGGATGACCCCTCCCTGATTCCCTGGAGTATTAGAAGTAGGAGGATATACAGCACAATCACTCTTGTAAGATTCTGTTATAAATCATAGGTTTAAAATTCTTCTAATCCAATTCTCTCCCCAGTACACTATTCTGGAGAAATGGTTGCTCAGCTTTTCTGGAAAACTTTCCAGGGATGGAGCACATACAACTTCAGGACAGTGGTGGGATTCAACTGGTGTGACAACCAGTTTGCTAAGCATGCACTTCGCACACACACACACAGTGTATTTGAAAACTTACCGTATTTTTTGGAGTATAAGATGCACCTCCCCCCCACACTAAAAGAGAGTGAAAACTTGGGTGTGTCTTATACACTGAATGTAGCCCCACCCACCTGCCCCAACCCTTTGGCCTCTGCCTCCCAGCAATTTATCTCCTTGCAGCAAATAGAGAAAATGGGGCTTTCAGAGGCTGCAATAGACTATAGCAATCCCTGCAGCCTGAAACAGCTGATGATTGGGAGGCTGGCTGAAATTGAAAGTGAAACTTGCTGTTTGCTCCATGAGGCAAATTGCTGGGAGGCAGGAGGCAGAGGCAGATTTTTTTTCTAGGCTTCTAAACAGCTAATCTGGCTGTTTGCTGTTTGCTGCAAAGAGGTAAGTCAATAACTATAAATGCAAATAGAATGTTCAAATTATTAGATCTATTTTTTGAAGTCTGCTTTATTATTGTTCTAGACAACTGTTTACTGTTTGTTGCAAGGAGGCAAATTGCTAGGAGGCAGATATTTTTCTCTTGTTTTCCTCCCCAAAAGCTAGGTGCATCTTATACTTTGGAGGGTCTTATATTCTGAAAAATACAGTACCTTCTTCTACAGCCCAGTGTAAAACAGCTGAGACGTGGCAATCTGCTCTGCCGTGCCTATCAACTGGGCTTCAGAAAAGGGAATATAGGTCAGTATAGCACAGGGGCAGCTGATCATCGGAACTACCAATTTGCCTGAACCGGTCTAAACTGGTAAATCCCACCCCTGCTCAGGAGGAAAGATGTCCTATTGAGGTGGTACAGTGGTTAGAGTGCAGCACTGCAGGCTACTTCAGCTGACTGCTAACTGCAGTTCGGCAGTTCAAATCTCACCAGGCTCAAGGTTGACTCAGCCTTCAATCCTTCCGAGGTGGGTAAAATGAGGACCCAAATTGTTGGGGGCAATAGGCTGACTCTGTAAACCACTTAGAGAGGGCTGTAAAAGCACTATGAAGCGGTATATAAGTCTAAGTGCTATTGCTATTGTTTAATAGCTCTCAGTTAAATTTTCCACCCATCAGTTCTAATCTTACCTTCAGGTGCTAGGGGAATGATTTTCTTTGTGTTCCCTGTTTCTGCCCTAAAACCCTCAAAATAGTGAGTTCACCTTATGAACATCTGGCATACCCCGCCTTTCTTCTAGGAGTTCAAGGGAGCTAATATGAAGATTTGTCTTCATTTTCTTCCTGTTAACAACTCTGCGGCATACAATTTGCAAAGCAGGAATTACGGGTTCAAGTGAATTTCACTAATTCACTAAGCCAGTGAATTTCCATGGCTTAGATGTAGATTTCCTACTCTTTGAGCAGCTATATTAATATATCACACTGGCTCTTTATAACAGAGTTTAATGGGGGTGGGGGGAAATAGGGCAAAATCTAATTTCTGTTCTTAGACAGTTCCCCCCCCCCCTATCCACATCAAACATGCTTATTTGTACTAATGTCAGAGGTTTTTTTAAAGACCATCTTTCTAAATGATTATCAAGAGTTTCTTTCTACCTTCTACCTGTTGGATTATATGCAGAATTATCTTCAAGCTAACAGCCTTTCTGTTACCTAAATGCAATTTGTGTCCATGCATACATTAGAGCATATTAAATAGCATATGGTGCTGTTGAGCCTGTCACAATTTGTACTGGTTGAAAATAGTAAACTTCTGAAGCATGCTGACAAATTTTATGGATTCACTCTCTTGCTAATTTATGGAGAAATAGCTCCTAACTATTTATCCTTAGAAGCACTGCCTAAATTATGGGTGTAAAAAATCATGGCAAGACCTATTTCTTGGCAAATTACTCTCTGTAAAATACAAGAAACTGATGAAAGTTCTTTTATAAACAAATTACATTCCATATGCATTTCCCCCCTTTTTCAGGACCCTCCCTAAGTATCATGGTTTTGTTTTTGTTCTTTTATTCTTTCTCCTGCTCTATTCCTGAAACCAAGAAATAAAAAATAGGGCAGCCACAATCTGCAATCCAATCCTGAGATAAAGCTAAAACTGAAAATACTGCACTGTAAATAATTATAATAATAAACCTGATGTAAAGCTGTAATATGGAAGTAATTACATAATATTAATTAAACTTCCACTGCTAAGAAACTAATGGTGGCACTCTTACAAGTGGGGTAGATTACAGTGAAATATGATGTGGGGATGGAATTATTTTTGTGTACTGCTTCTCACAGTGAATATCCTAAGACAATTATAAACTATATCGTAAATTAAAAAACAGGCCATTAAAGAGACATATGTTAGGGTTAGCTAATATGAAAAGGCATATTATCAAGATGCCTAAAATTCATCAAGCCCAGAAGAGGACCACAGAAGGAAGATTCCTGCATAGGACAAATTCTATTGTACAGAAATTCCAGTTGATTGCTGGCCACAAACAGCAACCTGCAAAGCATAACAACAACAAGAAATAAATCCTTGGGAATGAAGGTGAAAACATTTAACATTCTGCAAAGGAGTGACAGACCCTATTTGAGACAGAGCTGAATAGCTATTGGGTCCTGTTTCATGGGTCTAACCCCTAAAGCAAAAGTAATTTTGAGCCATGTTGGCACAGTGGTTAAAATGCAAGTACTACAGGCTACTTCTTCTGACTGCCCGGCTGCCTGCAATTTGAGAGTTCGAATCTCACCCTCTCAAGGTTAACTCAGTCTTCCATCCTTCTGAGATTGGTAAAATGAGGATTGTTGGGGGCAATATGCTGATGCTGTAAAACCACTTAGAGAAAGTTGTAAAGTATTGTGAAGCGGTATATAAGTCTAAGTACTGCGGTGGTGCAGTGGTTAGAATCCAGTATTGCAGGCCACTTCTGCTAACTGCCGGGCTGCCTGCAGCTTGGCAGTTCGAATCTCACCGACTCAAGATAGACTTAGCCTTCCATCCTTCCAAGGTCAATAAAAATGAGGACCCAGATTGTTGGGGGCAATATGCTGACTCTGTAAACTGCTTAGAGAGGACTGCAAAGCATTGTTAAATGGTATATAAGTCTAAGTATTATTGCTAAGTGCTATTGCTATTGCTACTGTGGTTCATATTTATCTCATTGTATCTAGGATTGAAGGCAAGTTCTGCATTGGTTGCAGTACTTCAGTAACAATTGGATACAACCTTTATAGTTCTTTTCTTTTTGGAAAAACACATTCAGTAAAATGAAAGTCAAGTTTATTGTTAATACAATACTAGCAAAGCAAAGGCCTTATACTTATGATCTGCTAATCATGACACAAAGACACCTTGTTATTTTTAAAGGACATCTTCATGACATCATCTTTGTTTCATCCCCAGCCAACCGTGTACATAGAATAAATTCATCTATAGTTGGTTCATTTTTACAATAGTGTTTTCTTCTTCTCCCAGCACAAATGTTGCTGTAAGAATACTCTAAGAAGAACATAGATTCTGCTGTTAATGACCTACTCCAAGATTGGAATCTATTCAGCTCCAATTGACTTCTTGAGGCTCCAATGGACATACAGCTTCTTCTCCAATCACTCAAATCTTTATTTCATTCAGTATAGTATAGTAGAACGGTGGGAGTAATGTGGGAGCTGGGACATTCTTCCTTTGGTCCCCAAATGAGAGATGATTGAGGCAATTTTGATATTTGGCAATGGAGAAGGAAGATAGAGCTGAGCTGAGCAGAGCAGAGCAGAGCAGAGCAGAACAGAACAGAACAGAACAGAACAGAACAGAACAGAACAGAACAGAACAGAACAGAACAGAACAGAACAGAACAGAACAGAACAGGAGGACTTCTGGTCCAACCCCCTGCTTAGGCAGCAAACCCACCACCACTTCAGAAAATAGTTATCAAATCTCTTCTTAAAAACTTCCAATGTTGGAGAATTATATAAGTTCTGGAGGCAAGTTGTTCCACTGATTAATTGTTCTGTCAGAAAATTTCTCCTTAGTTTTAGGTTGCTTCTCTCCTTGATTAGTTTCCACCCATTGCTTCTTGTCCTGCCCTCAGGTGCTTTGTAGCATATCTTGACCCTCTTGATGGAAGGAGGAAAAATGAAAAGGAGGAGGGCAGGTGTGTATATATGTGAGACTGATTGGAAAGAGTCACCTGAAACTGCCACATGGTGCAAACCCTTCCTTAAGGGTTTTTCCAAGCAGTCCCACTAAATTATTTACTGCTTTGGTCCTAATAAGAATGACCTTTTCCATTATGCTTACCGAAAGAAAGTTCACTCTTCAAATTGAAAATAATAGAAAGAGCACAGTGTGTATCCCATAGGATCATTAACTAATGAAGGTTTGGTTTTTCTGAAAGGTAACAAGAAAGAACCCCAGTAAAAATGCCCAACAGTTTAATTTCTTTTGCATTATAGGGAACTATATATATTCTTTGTTTAGACGTCTTTTTGGACTTTGTTTTTCTGTTTCTCCCTTAAGATAACTCATTGATCTTTTTTTCCTGCTGGTTGAAAGCAAACATCCATTTTCCTTCCACCATCCTAGGTTGCAAACTTCCATTGCTATTCTCATCCATGCAATTGGTGCTTGTGGGAAGAGCACACTAAACATTGATTTAGCATACTAATGTGCAAGGCTGCTCTTCCATCAACCTTCCAACTAAAGTTGGGTTCCCTTTTTATGTTCCTTTTGAATGTACAAAATACTATGACAAAAAACTAGGGCAAGTTTTGATAAATAACTATACAACCTATGTCTTGTTGGCTCATTGTTTCAAAGATATTTCCTTACCTAAAAAAGAAACAGAATGATCATGGGTGGGCAGAAAAGCAGTGGGAATGAGTGTGATTTTCAACTTCTTGCTGACTTCCCATTGAGTTTCCTTTTGGTAATTTGTCAGTAAGCACCAGAAATCTTCCTTCCTTCCTTCCTTCCTTCCTTCCTTCCTTCCTTCCTTCCTTCCTTCCTTCCTTCCTTCCTTCCTTCCTTCCTTCCTCCCTCTCTCCCTCCCTCCCTCCATCTCTTTCTTTTTTCTTTCTTTCTTTCTTTCTTTCTTTCTTTCTTTCTTTCTTTCTTTCTTTCTTTCTTTCTTTCTTCTTTCTTTCTTTCTTCTTTCCTTCTTTCTTTTCTTTTGTTCCTTCCTTCATTTCTTTCTTTCTTTTCTCCCTCCCTCCTTTCTTCCTTCCTCCTTTTCTCCTCCTGTCCACCTTTCCATCCACCTCTTCTTTCTGCTGGCTTCCCGATTTACTTTGTTTGTGGCTTATGTGGAGAAAGACAGTAGGGAAGTTGCAGATCCAAGGCCAGCAAGCAGGTGAGGTAAAGGCAATACGGTTTTCTAGCAAAACTTCTTCCTAGCCCACATTTTAACCCAGGATGCATGGCTTAATGAAAGCTATCTCCCCAGTTGATGACATTTGATATTAGGCAAATGAAGTCAAGAAATTCATGAATCATTTATTGAACTTATTCCATATTAAAATTACAAGAACAGTTCTGTACCTTACAGATTTGATCCCAAAGCAGAACTGAACTTAGCAATAAAAACCAAAGAAAAAGCATTTTAACATACCTGTAAGGAAGTGCCCCTATGATAAATTCTCCTAATCAGGCATTATTATTTATTCTATGTTTTCCATTTTCTTTGGTTCATTTCAGTACATTAATTATTTAAAAAACAAAGCACAAACATGAAAGAAGGCCATTCTAGTCTGCATTATGGAGGATGGTTCAATTTGATTGAGCATGAACAACCTTGTTTTAGTCCTGGGGAAGGCTCTAATGAGGGCTCTGTGTCAGAGGCAGAGAGGGAAGCAGAGCCATATGCCAGTTATCAGCTGCCTTCAGAGTCAGACATCAGTGAGGCAGATGAACAGCTGGAGCCTGTTCCCAGTGTGCGCATGAACAGACTTGCCAGACAAAGGGAACAGCTAAAGAACAGGGGTCGACTTGGAAGAAAGGCCACAGGTGGACAGTGAATGGCCCCTCCCATAGGGAATAAAAGAGGAGTAAAAGGAGAGTGGAGTTTGCAGGAGACAATTAGTTTGCTTAATTGGTTCCTGTCTCTCTGAGACTCCTTGCCAAGTTTTGCAGATATCGGCCTGTCAGTTCTCCAAGCCAGATAAGGTCTGTGACTGTAAATCCTCCCTTGAAATACTTAGTTTGATGTGAATGAGCAGAATTCACAGTATATGAATAAAAGGGTTTTTTGTCGGGACAAGGAGTTTGCTTCATGCTCTTGGGAAGCCTCAGTCAGAATAAACCTCGGGACTTGGAAGTTTATACAACAAAAGTCATCAGCCCTTGACCTTGTGTGTCAGACTATAAACTCTGCTGATACCTTTGAAATGAGGCTTGTGTAGATTTGATCAATAAGATGGAGCTTGTTAAGGCCAGTGATATATTCATATATTCACTGACACTATATTTGGACCGTTGTCCTTCTTGAATGTGGAAACTGTTATTTTTCAAGCTCAGGGGATTCTCCCTCACTAAACATTTTTTTAAAAAAATGATCAAGGCTCTTCTCTTTAATATTGCTTTTTCCTCAGCCCCCATTTAATCCTCTTTAAAGTTTACATCGCCTTGGGATGGTGGTATGAATACAGTGCCTACTAATAAGCCTCTGTCTTGAAATGTTTAACTGAGTTAAAAAAAATGAAAAACAAAAAAGAAAGCGCCATGCTTCTTATAATGTGAATGCAGAGTAAATGAAAGAGATTCATTTCTTGCAGGAAGATGTCTGAAGGTCATCAGGCTTGCAGGGAGGGAACTCATCAGGTTTCCTTCAGTATCTCCAGATTGCTGATTTTTCAAGTCACATTAAATCAGCATGTAGAACCATATCAGCCTTGGACGGCTTGGATTTTCCATCTCTAGATCCTCTAGATCAGCTAGTCCTATTTGATGGCTCTAGTCACTCAAGGCTGATCCCCCACCACACACTTTCTTGTTCTTGAGATGGGAGAAAAGCATGCTGCTCTCATATCATTCATCTAATCTAGTAATGTCTACTTCCTAGTTGTTGTGGTTGTTGTGATTCAGACAGTGAGGAGGTTGGGGAGGAACATGGGCCAGTCCTGGAGTCTGGGGAAGGCTCTGATGAGGGCTCTGTGTCGGAGGCAGAGATGGGGCCAAAGCCGTATGCCAGTTATCAGCAGCCTTCAGAGTCAGACATCAGTGAGGCAGAAGAACAGCTGGAGCCTGCTCCCAGTGTGCGCATGCACAGAGTTGCCAGATGAAGGGAACAGCTAAAGAACAGAAGTCGACTTGGGAGTAAGGCCACAAGTGGATGATGAATGTCCCTCCCAGAGGAAATAAAAAGGGAGTGAAAGGGAATTAGAGTTTGCAGGAGACAATTAGTTCACTTAATTGGTTCGTGACTCTCTGAGACACCTTCCCAAGTTTTGCAGATATCAACCTGTCAGTTCTCCAAGCCAAATAAGGTCTGTGGCTGTAAATCCTCCCTCGAAAGACTTTGCTGGATGTGAATGAGCAGAATTCACAGTAAATGAATAAAAGGGGTTTTTCCTTCCAAGGTAGAGGGAAGTTGGTGGCCATGTCTGTTAGTGGTGATAGCAGAAATCACAGGAGAGAAGAACAGGGAAGGTCAATGATCCACTCTTGGTGTATGACAGTGGAAGGAAGGGAGGCAGTAGACAAGAGAAGAATGAGGTGAAATGACAAGGGAGATTGCAAGTAGGAAAGTTAGGATGGTGGTAACCAGCAGAACTTGCCAGTGGGAATTTCAACATTGGAGAAGATATTCCATGGGGTCAATAACCCTCATCCTAACCCCTGTGCTGAAACAAAGAGAAAACATTGACTGCTTGGTGAGGTTATCATCTCTTTGGCAGACAAAATATAAATAGCCACATTAGGATATAGCCCCATGACTGGGTAGTAGGGGAGTGCTTCTTTGGGAAGCCAATGAGTGCTCTTTAAGTTGTCATCGCTTGTCAAGTTCCTCTTCCATGTGACATTAGCAATAGCAATAGCAATAGCAATAGCAGTAGACTTATATACCGCTTCATAGGGCTTTCAGCCCTCTCTAAGCGGTTTACAGAGAGTCAGCATATTGCCCCCAACAACAATCTGGGTCCTCATTTTACCCACCTCGGAAGGATGGAAGGCTGAGTCAACCCTGAGCCGGTGAGATTTGAACCGCTGAACTGCTGATCTAGCAGTAGCCTGCAGTGCTGCATTTAACCACTGCGCCACCTCGGCTCTGTCTTGAAGTCTGATTTTTTTTTTAAAAAAAATCTTAATATGTCTCCTAATTTGAGCATGGAATAAATGAAGAGATTCCTATTATTTGCAGGGACACATCTGGGGATCAATATTTTTTTTTAGCAGTGGGACACTTTCCTCCTAGATCTGCTGGATCTGACTTCTCATTGTGATCTGGCTATGAGAAGGAGCTTCTCCTGTAGGAGCCTTTTGTCAACCCCCGAGAAAGTGAACCGCTGGCGGGCCATTTCACGGTTACCATTGGTGGGGGAGGCTTGGCGGGGACATTGAATGGACTTACAGCATGGGAGGAACCCAGCCGACAATAAGCTGGGGAGTGGCGCACTGACAATCAGCTGGGGGTTGGTGTGGATCATCTGGAGTGTGGATCACCAATTAACAATTTAAAATGAGCCGAGGTGGCGCAGTGGTTAGGGTGCAGTACTGCAGGCCATTTCAGCTGACTGTGATCTGCAGTTCAGCGGTTCAAATCTCACAGGCTCAAGGTTGACTCAGCCTTCCATCCTTCCGAGGTGAGTGAAATGAGGACCCGGACTGTGGGAGCAAGTTGCTGACTCAATTTTCTAAAAAATCTGTAAACCACTTAGAGAGGGCTGAAATCCCTATGAAGCGGTATATAAGTCTAATAAATAAATAAAATAAATAAACTGATGGCTGAGGGGTGCGGCTGGAGCCCTGATCAACTGGAGGCCAGAGTGCATGGCTGGAGCACAGGCGGGCTGCTGAAGGATGGCGTCAGAATGGCCAAAGCTTCTTGGAATTTCATGGCAGCCAGAAGCCATGTGGATGGAGCAGGTACACACAGGGAGATTAAATCAGTGCTAATGCAGTAGCGGGTAGCACTGATTTTGATTGTAGTCACTCTGTGCCAAGTTTCCAAGCCTTCCAAGATTAAACACATCTAATGAACTGTGTTGCTTGCTGATTCCTGGAGGCTCAGAACGTGACACCTTTGTATAGGTTATATGCCTGGGAACCCAAGGGAGCTGTGTGGACGAGCCCTTAATTTCACTGCTGACATATAGGTAATCCTTGTTTTACAATTACAGTTGGGATTGGAATCATGGTCACTGAGATTCTGTTACTTAACCTGATCTTAGTAATAACTTATGGCTCTTCCAGGGTCATTGTAGTCAACTTTTTAATTATGTCCATCTACCCATCCATTATATCTGCTGTATTCTTTTATTTTTCTCCCCAGCCTAAATAAGTTTTTTTTGGTCCTAGCCCATCACCCACATGATTGAGATGCTCAAAGTATGTAACTCATCTCAAGGGAGTAGTCAGGCTTTACTTTACTGATTGGTTGGTTCTCCTTACAATCCATAGTAATTGCCCAACTGTCCAAAATCCATAGCTTGAAAACATCCATCTTCTTTCTGTCACTTTCTCTTTCTCAGTGTTCAGCTCTTAGTTTACATTTTTTTATGATGTGATTTTTTTTTTAGTTGCATAATTCCTTAGGTACTTCAGCAGATCTTGTATTCAGAAGCCTAATCATTATGCTGAGCAGAATGGCAATGCAATCTGTCCCTTGTCTATCCCAGGTTCTTTCTCTCCAATAATTCTCCAAGAAAGAGTATCACAACAAAGACCAACCAAATGTATTAGATTCAACCAAATGTATTAGATTCAAAATCATGAACTGGAAGGAATGTATTCTTTCCATCTCTTCTATTAGATTAAACCACTTTACAAAAAACTTGTAATTACAAACTACAACTTGAATATGTTGTCCCCTACTGTCTCATTTTCTTTGATGTTGTTTCTTTAGTATAAAGGTAAAGGTTCCCCTCACACATATGTGTTGGTTGTTCCCGACTCTAGGGGGCGGAACCTATCTCAATTTCAAAGGTGAAGACCCAGAGCTATCCGAAGACATCCCAATGGTCTTGTGGCCAGCATGACTAAACACCAAAGGTGCATGGAATGCTGTTACCTTCCCACTAAAGGTGATTCATATTTTTCTACTTGCATTTTTACATGCTTTCGAACTGCTAGGTTGGCAGAAGCTGGGATAAGTAACGGGAACTCACTCCATTACGCGGCATTAAACTGCTGAACTGCTGACCTTTCTGATCAACAAGCTCAGCATCTAAGGCACTGAGCCACCGCATCCCTTTCTTTAGTATAGGGACTGTTTAATATTCATTAATATATAAATTGCCTTAGGGTGCAATTTTTAATTGAATAAGAGATTGAAATAATGTTAAAAAAACATTTCACATCGATTTCAATAGAAGTATAAAAGTATCCCTCAAAAGTGAAGAGCTACATGATCCTAATTAAGGATTATTGCTAACCTGTTTCTATCATTGGATCATTGCTTAAATGCTACCCATTCAAACATTGGGTAGCTAGAATATATGCTTCTTTCTTAGATACAGCCCAGACAATGAGTAAATTACTTTGTTGTGTGGATCAAATACCACTTATTTGCAACAGAAAATACCAGACTACAGTTTAGAAATAAAAAATAATAATGATAATCACTACTTTTCTGATGTAGGGATAGATTATCCTGTTTAAACAAACAACAACTGCAAATTTGACATCCAGATGGCTATTATTCAGCTTTTTGTGTTAACCAAAAACATGGCTGTGGCTTTAAAGGACCAAAATCATGTTCAAGAGCATTGTAAATTGAAGATTACAAAGGCAAAAAAAAATCAGATGTAGAGATTATGTAAATTAACATGGATTGAAGTTCCTGTTTCCAAGAACTGTGGAGATTTGTACCTATATATCTATATCTGTATCAATAAGATAAAGTACCAGAAATATTTGCTTACCAAGTCACTTCAAAAATACCAAGAGGATTCTTGAACATCTAGAAAAGCAAAGAATCAGTGTTGATCTATTAAGAAAAGTGGGAAACGATGTAACACATTTTGATAGCAATAGCAATAGCAGTTAGACTTATATACCGCTTCATAGGGCTTTCAGCCCTCTCTAAGCGGTTTACAGAGTCAGCATATCGCCCCCACAGTCTGGGTCCTCATTTCACCCACCTTGGAAGGATGGAAGGCTGAGTCAGCCTTGAGCTGGTGAGATTAGAACCGCTGAACTGCAGATAACAGTCAGCTGAAGTGGCCTGCAGTACTGCACCTTAACCACTGCGCCACCTCGGCTCTTGATGTTAGTACCACATTTTTTTATTTTATTTTTTGCCAATCATGGTTTTAATTTGCTGTTGAAAAATAAACACTATTTATTTGGTTATTTATTTAGTTATTCCACATGCAAGTTGGGAAACTAAAGACAAAGGGGTCAATTTTGCAATTATACCAGATGGTCCATCAGGGACAAGAGTACATGGCAGTATTTTTAATGGAGTCAAGCAGGCAAATAATCCTAATCTGGGGATGGATGGATAGAGGGAGGGAGAGAATGATCTAGAGTACGAGATTAACTGTTATCTTTTGCAGTTGTGTTGGCTACCATGGAGAAATATCAATATATTATATCCAGAAAAAACCATGTGGGATAAACCCATTAGTTATTATTATTCATGATTGTTAAATTGAATACTGTTTGTCTCTTAGTAGTGAATGATGGAGAAACTGAAAATGCAAGAGTTCCTTGTGCATTGTTCATATACTCTACCAAAGTTTGTCCTCTAATATCCTGCTCCCCCCCCACCCCTCTCCAAGGTTTTATTTTATGGGAAATGAAAACCCAGAGGTTCATTTCTTATATTTCTGCTTCAGGCTCTTACAATCAAGTCTTATCTTTCCACAAAATGGCCCATATTAATATTTGGCAGAAAGGACTACAGTCACAGCAAATTTCATCATATTTATAAATTTATGTATCCAATTTTAAAGGATTGTTGCTCAAAAACGCGTTCACTGTTCCTATAAAATTTGGCTCACTTTGTCATCTCTTTTATACTTCCCTAGCTTTTATCATTTGTGGTAGTTTTGTGTTAATTTATAGAAAAATGAAATTCCATTTTCCCACCTTTGTTTCAAATCCAGGAGCAAAACTTTTCACAAAGAAGTCATGCCCACAAAGAAGGCATCAACATTGATAAATTGGTGGTTGAAGGGCCACAATGTAAGTCTTACATCTGGCGTCTTCTGAATGCATGTTCAGAAAACAGTGGCGAGGCTTGAATTGCAATGTGCCATTGTCCATCTTGGATTCAAGTTCTGTTAAGATACAGCCTATTGTGCCTTAAAATGGCTTCTACTGTACAGCACAGTGGAGTTGCCATGGTAAGGGCTTTGCAGTACTCCACAAGGGGGCTCCCTTTAATACAGGATTGGGATAAATATATACCCAGGCTACACCAGGTTATCAGCTAGTTTTTAAATAAAAATCTGATATCAAAGATATGCATATATTCACTTCTTATTTATGTCACATGTAAGCAAATAACTGTTTTGAGGCCATGCTATCCAAAAAGAGTCCTCTATCACCACACAATTGGTTCTGCAAAACTAATTGAGAATGAAGATAAATGAATTAAAAGTAAATGTTTTCCAATTAGCAAATCACTAAAAATGGAAAGCATCTTCCAAGGTTGCCAAAATGCCCTCTGTGCTTTAAATATCACATATGTACAGTAAGAATCCTGATCTCCAGTTATAGGAGAAGCAATGACAAGCTATGAATAAATTTGATTCCCACAGCAGGTTATAAAACTGTCATGAGTGTGAACATTTTTATTTTTCAAGTAAACTACAGATTTTTTTCTCGGTCTTTCTTAATGTCAGGGCATTTCAGGTGTGTTAAAATATTTTTATACAAAAAGATTAAGCCACATCAATGCAGATTTTCTTGAAGCCACTCTAGATGTCCTCTTCAACATCTCTCATTATGAGAGACTTTCTCATTCTGAAAGGGACTTTCAGCATCTCTGCCCTTTTTCTGTTCAGGAACTCAAGCCAGGTGATCCTGTCCACTATTAAACCTTCTTTCCAAGCAGCCTCCATGTTTCCGGTGTCTTTCCCCCCAGAAGGACATTTCTTCCAACAGTCTTATCTTCATTTTGTCTTGATTCTGTGTAATACACTACAGCTTAACATGTTATGTCAGGTAATAGTGTTTTTTTAATTTAATTTTGGGTCAAGATTTTGACTGGGAAGTTATCAAACTATAAAGTTTTTGGGGTATAATAAGGTCAACAATAATTTCCCCAAACTCTTTCAGTGGATGTGGCATTCTACCAAAGCAAAGGTGAAATTGGAGCTTCAGTCTGATTTCCAAGTGTTTATTGGTTTTTCAGTACACTGTATGAAAAATCATTTCAGATGTGAAGTTAGGTAAAAAATAGTTTTTGCTTTCCAGGACACAATAACATCTCAATGCATTCAACTACCCAATACACCAATTCTTCTAAGTTTGTCGAACAAATTGTCACTGGTGCGATAATGCAAAAGGTTCATTTCACCTTTTAAGTCTACAGTTCACCATAAAAGTTCAAATCAAAGTAGAAAATAACAATTTGGCCTGCCCCGGTGATCTGTGGCTTCAAGTGAATAATGATCTCCTTTCAAGGGATAAATACAATTGAGTTAATTTTGGATAACTATGTTGAAAGTGTCATTAACATGTGAAAGCAGAAAATGTGTAGACCAATTCCTTAGAATTAATGATAGTTGAATGTGACATAGGCAGTTCTCACCCACCTTCAGCAATTCTCTACAAAGTCATTGTTTTGCTATGACCAGTTCAATTAGTAAATCTATACATCAGAAGCACATTGAATACAATGAAACACCTTAGGACAACATTGCTCATGCACTGTTCCTAAGCAGGTTTTGAAGATTTTTGTCTCCATTTCTTGCTTTCACCATGTTACCATGTATGTATGTATGTACCTACACACACACAAACACACACATCTGTACCTGTGCCTGCCTGCCTGCCTGCCTGCCTGCCTGCCTGCCTGCCTGCCTGCCTGCCTGCCTGCCTGCCTACCTACCTACCTACCTACCTACCTACCTACCTACCTACCTACCTACCTACCTACCTACCTACCTACCTACCTACCTATCTATCTATCTATCTATCTATCTATCTATCTATCTATCTTATCTATCTATCTACTGAAGCTAAAACTAAAACCTATTTAGATATTTTGCATGGGGTAGAAAAATACTTTTACATATATTGTAATTAAACATGCAGCAGAAAGATTGATAAAGCATGAGCTTTAATTATTTTGGCACACACAAGGTTTTTTTTTTAACATAACCTAACACTAGTAATAGTAATAGCACTTAGATTTATATACCGCTTCACAGTGCTTTATATCCCTCTCTAAGCTGTTTACAGAATCAGCATATTGCCCCCAATATGAACAATAATCTAGGTCCCCATTTTCAGACATTTCAGACATTTAGACATTTATTACGATTTATAGGCCGCCCTTCTCCCTGAGGGGACTCAGGGCGGCTTACAATCACGGGAAGGGGGTGCAATAATACAAGACAAACAGTGAGTAAACAAGATAGATAATAAAACACCAACTTGCATTCAACAGTCAACACTCGGGCGGGTAATTTAAAAGCTTATCCCCAGGCCTGCTGGGAGAGCCAGGTCTTAAGGGCCCTGCCAATGTTGGCAGGATGGAAGGCTGAGTCAACCTTGAATCTGATGAGATTTGATCTGTCAAATTGCAGGCCGCTGGCTGTCAGCAGAAGTAGCCTGCAGTACTGCATTCTAACCATTGTGCCACAAAACATACCATTTTTTTCCCCTCTTAACTGCTTGCATTTGTAGCTGACTAAAGCAATGCATTAGCAACATGTTTAATAGAATAGGAAGGGCCCTTAGAGATCTTCAACCCTTCAACTCCTGCTCAAGCAGGAGATCCCATACCATTTTAGAGAAATGTTTGTCCAACGTTTTTTAAAAGCTTCCAATCATGGAGCACCTATAGCTTCGGAAGGCAAGCCATTTCACCAGTTAATTATTCTCATTGTTAAGACATTTCTCCTTATTTCTAGGTTGCTTTTTCCCTTGATTAGTTCCCATCCATTGTTTCTTGTCTTGCCTTCTGGAGCTTTGGAAAATAGGTTGCCCCCTCTTCTTTGTGGCAGCCCCTCAAATATTGGAACACTGCTATCATGTCACCCTTGGTCTTTGTGTTCTATTATCTTGAATGTGTAAACTGCAAATAGTTTTTATTATATTCTGTATATTTCTACTGATTTAAATTTTCAGTGTTTTTAAGCTTTTTCACACTGCTATAAGGTGGTTTATTTCCAGACATTCAAAATGGCATTTTTTCCCATCTTTGAATTATTATAAATATATTTGTGTTAATACTGTATGTTTGTATGTATGTTTATTATACTTGTATGCCGCCCTATTCCCGAGGGACTCAGGGCGGCTAACAAACAAGTGGGGAAGGGGAAAATACAAAAAACGAACAAGACAAAAAACAAAATACAAGAAACAGATTAAAAACTACGCAACAATCGCAACAATTCAAGTGGGGGTGGGAACTCATCAGCCCCAGGCCTGCCGGAACAGCCAGGTCTTGATGGGTTTGCGGAAAGCCTGAAGGGTGGTGAGGGTCCGAATCTCCACGGGGAGATCGTTCCAGAGGGCCAGAGCAGCCACAGAGAAGGCCCTCCCCCGTGGGGTTGACAGTCAACATTGGCTAGCTGATGGTATCCGGAGGAGGCCTAATCTGTGGGATCTAATTGGTTGTAGGGAGGTGATTGGCAGAAGGCGGTCTCTCAAGTACCCAGATCCAATGCCTATATATTGTCCTGTAACTTCAAAGGATCAATGGGTCAATAGCTTTCACCAACATTTAAACATAAAGATGGAGCTGTGTTTTGACCAGAACGATGAATGGATGGAGAATGGATGGGCTTATTTATTTAAAATCAGGCTGCTCTTCAGGACATAAAGTTTGGCACGAAAGGTGCCCAAATGAGATGAAACAGGCATTTGGAAAATAATTTGCAAAAATCATCACTCTTTTACATATGATAATCATCTTGATTTCCCATCCCACTCCTGTAAATTCTGTGAGATTGTGTACATAATCCATGTGGAAATGTTGTCAGCATTGTCTTTCCTATAGAGAGTTGTTTTAGGAATGAAAGAATTATTATCAGTGCAGGAAAATTAAGAACTATAGCTTCGTGAAGCCCAGCGTTAGCAAGAACAGGCATTTGCAATGATAGCCTTGAGGCTACAGAATGAGCTTCCTCGTGCAACTCTTTTCAAATCTGTGTTTTTATGTAGTTGCATACTAATTTCTCAGGTGACTGCGGAACCTGTGGATTCTTCTCGTTTGTTTTTATTACTTGTAATGTAATGAATGCAAATGAGATTACAGTAGCATTCCCTCGTGCAGAATCACCAAAGTTGGCTTCCACAAAAGAAAGAAAATTGAATTGAGTGATGAATAGCCTAAAACACAAGCCCACCTTGCCTGCCAGCACACCAGCCTTAGAAAGAAGCAGCTGTTTTGACATTCCAGGCTGGAAATCCTGCCCTTCACAAATGTGCTTGATGCTCAGACATGGTCTCTTGGCTGCCTGCACTCATTTTCCATCTGTTGAGATGGCATTTTGCCCATGCACAAAGTGGTATGCAAATTTCACTAGGACACAGGCGCCCTAGCAGCAGGTGAAGGGATGAGACCATTGCCATTTGGAGTCCCCTCTCCAGTTGTTTCCATCTGTTTGCCAGCAGCTACTATCTTCAGCGAGAGACTGCACTTGGGGTGGATCTGTTTGCATCACCTGGAAACAGCATTAGCTGTTTGTTTGTTTGAATGAGCTTCTCTGGCCCCTGCAATTAACACAAGTAATCTGCTGGACAGGAATTACAGCCGCGTCAAGGCTATTAATATGCAGTTGTTTCCATACCCTAGAATCAGCCAGTAGCTTTATTGAATATCTGCATTTGCCTTAGCAATGCTTTCTTCAGCTGCTGAACTCATGCTGCAGATTCACTTCTGCTGGCATGGAAGGGTGGATATATTCTACCGTAAGCTGCCAACAATATGGCAACCAAACAGGACAGGTACAGACTCCAACTAGTTAAGAGTGCAGAAAGAACAATTGCAACCAGCCTGCCTTCCATAGAAGACCTGTATATTGTGTGAATATAGAAGGAGCCTGAGAAGATATCTGTAGACCACTCCACACATCCTGGACATAAAGTGTTTCAACTCCTTCCTTCGGGATGCCACTACAGGGCATCACATGCCAAAACAACTAGACACAGGGCCAGTTTTTTCACCTCGTGCCCTCACTCTGATGAACACCTAATTCTCACAGTGCTCCCTCATGTCCATGTAGTATGGTCATAGTATTATTTATCCTCATTATTTTCTTTACTCCCTCCCCCTTATTGGTACTATTATGATTATTACTTTGTTATTTTGCATGTACCTTGAGAGCTTCTGGACCAGAGACCGATTCTTTGTGTGTCTAATCACACTTGGCCAAATAAAATATTCAATTCAATTCGATATCCATCATGCTTAGAAAGGCAATAGCTTTTCCCCCCAATTTGTTGGGATTAACATTTGGAATGTTGGACATTGCCTAATTTAACAGACTGTTTTCTATTTTCAAGTTAAGTTTATACTTATCCAAACCTCAAGAGGGAATGTTTGCTTTCTGTAAAATACAACATTGCAGAGTACTAATGGAAGAAACTCATCCCATAGTAAAACTGTCTTATGATGGACATGTTGTAGATCTACTTTCTTCCTCAGAACTATCTAAAACCTGATAGTTATATTGATCACATTTTATTTTCAGTTTGTAACTGTGTAATTATTAGAAGGCCCTAATTTTTTAATGGATATTGGACAAGATCTTCCAGTAAGAGTCATTTGTTCCTACATTCTGCTATTAAAACCACTGACTGATCAGGATAGTGGGAACACAACATAGCTGTTCTCAGATCCTAGCACTTCTCAAAACAGTTCAAAGTGCTGATTTTAATTTTAAGTGAATATAATCTGATAAAAATAAATAAAAAAATATAAATTAAGTTGAGTGTGTGTGTGTGTGTGTGTGTGTTGTCTGAAGGACTGTTTTTATTTTAAGTGTTTGGGAATAATTGGCTGATAGTGTTTTCACTGATGGTATCCCATTTAAGCACCATTTCCCCCAAGATATCAGCTACCCTTGGTGATTTTTTTATTTAAAATATCTTTGGCTCTGTCAATTATATGTTTGAAATTGTAGAACTTTAATTTCTATTCCTATTGTTACTGGAAGCCCTATATTTCTTACTTGAGCGGGATGGGAGTAGCAGGGGTTGGTGGGATCTTCCAAACTATGGGTTCTCTCAAACCTATAGCTTATGTTATGGCTGGTTTGGAGAAAAATAAAGCCACAAAAATAATGTAGCTATTTTGGCATTGCTCTGGACTTTAAAAAATATATACTTCAGCCCCTTTTATTTAGGTAATGGTAACATCATCTTTCTTACTCTCTATAGTTTCATAGCTGAGCTGATGTAATTCTTATTCAGGGGCACTGTTACCCAAAGTGCTGAGAATAAATAGCAGGAAGTCCATAAAGCTTAACTGTGTGTTTCTATGCCATTTCCCCATTGAAAGGAATTTCTGCCACCTTGACTCTTTGACCTCAACAGACATGTGGCATCATCCTGAATTATTGTAATTTCACCATTCATCCTTCTAAAGTGGAAGCAAAGGAATGCTGTTATAACAGCTTCCCATTCTTCCGATGCTCGTAGTCTTTTTCTCAAAGTACTCAACAAGTGCACTCCACAGTGAGAGGGGAGCTATTTGGTTGTTGGCTTTTGTTTTAAAAAAGGCTGGGGAGATCGTGGGATGACTCACAAAGGATTCTCAACCTTTCCAGGTCGGTTGTGTTGGGGCCATCAAAACTGTTTTGAAAGACGTGGGAGTGGAAATGTGGCAACGTGGAAGGGACCTAAGAGGGTGGAAAAATCTCAAACCATACGGTTTGTTGTTTGGAATAAGTAACCATGGTAACTGGGCGCAATAAAATTAAGATGCTCCGGCTGTTATCTGCTTCTTCTATCATTTTATCAGTTTTATTGCTCTTTTTTCACCTGGCTTGTTTTTATGTTATTTGAAGAAGAAGAAAACACACTGAATTGTAGCGCTATTAAACAAAACAAAAAAAAGGAAGAGTAAGAATAATGCACAAATACATGCTCTCTTGAAAGCTGTGATGCAGTTCTTCATAGTGTAAACTAATCAAAATGACAAAATATTATTTTGAAAGGTGTTTTGCTTTAAACAGAATACAATTCAATTATAATTAAGCTTGTGACACTAGAATAGAATAGAATAGAACAGAACAGAATAGAACAGAACAAAACAGAGATGGAAGGGATCTTGGAGGTCTTCTAGTCCAGGCTCCTGCTCAACTAGGAGAATCTATACCATTTCAGACAAGTGACTACCGTATTTTTTGGAGTATAAGACACAACTTCCCCCCAGAAAAGAGAGTGAAAATCTGGGTGTCTTATACACTGAAGGCAGCATTTTTAGCCTCCTGAAACACCACCCCCTTTGCAAAAATGGGCATGCATAGCCTTTAGGAGGCTTCCAGAGTGCTCCTGGGGGCTGGGGAGGGCAAAAATGAGCGAAAAAACAGGTAGGGTTTTGCTCATTTTTGCCCCTCCAGCCACCAGGATCACTCTATAAGCCTCCTAAAGGCTATGCATGCATTTTTTTTTTATGAAAAAGAGCCCATTTTCACAAAAAACAGACCGTTTTCGGGAGGTCTGCACAGTCCAAAAACATTTTTTTTTAAAAAAATGCCTTCAAAATCTTGGTGCATCTTATTCTCTGAAAAATATGGTATCTAGTCTCTCCGTAAAAACCTCAGTAACACTCAAGCATGATATGGGGAAATGCACAAATTTATCCACTACCATTTTTTTTACAAGATAGCAGCAACAGTGATTTGTTCCAACAATGGAATATCATTTTAACACATGAACCTAAACGACAATATAATTCAATTACATTTCCCATTGTCCTTCCAAAATGCACGCATGTACTCTTTGTGACTGCGCAAAATTATAATAACTCTCCTTTGAACTGCTATCACCAGTTTTTTGACTTTCAGTATATGATCTCCTTTTTTGTTACCCCAACAGTTCATAACTATGAAACATGTTATCTCACCGGCACAATATTTATTTACTTTTATCAATAGTTAAATAGTTTTTCTGCTCAAGATGATATACAGAGTCTTCTTATAAGATCCAGATTTAATAAAGCAAGGCAAATGGCGACAACCATTTTTTGCAATTTAGTTTGAAAATATCTTAGAAGAGGAAGTTTATATCCTGTACCCGATAAGAAAAGATGCTATACTTGATCTTAGCCAAACGGGTTTATTGATTTAAAGGCTGCATTTGATTCCGTTCCCAGAGATAAGCTTTGGGCAAAACTAGCAGCCTTTTCTATTGCTCGAAGGACTCCTGCTTTTGATTATGAAGCTCCATAAAAATACCTCCATGCAAGATGGATGTTCTCCTGATTGTCCTTCCGTGTCAGTTGCCACCCAAAAGGGAATAAAGCAGTGTTGTACATTGACTCCTCTTCTTATTAACTTATATAGCAAAAAGATCCAAGCTTTGGAAAACAGGGACTTCTAACCAGGGATGAAATGCTCTGAAGTCTGTTGCTGGTTTGATTTCCATGCACACGTGAGCTTTGCACACATGGGCATTGCAGGCACTAAGAAGCCTTTTCTGAGTTTGCAAAGGTAAGTAGAACAGCAAAGAACGGGGAACAGCTGTGTCATGCGATAATCAGAACTCTTTTTTTTTTTACTTTTTAAAGTATTTTCTTACTACTGGTTTGGGTGAACCGGTAGTAAAAGAAATGCTTAAAAAAGTAAAAAAAAAAAAAAGTTCTGACGATTAGCTGTGCAACAATCAGCTGTGCCACATGATTTCTAGTGAATATAAATTGTGCAGCACAGCTGATTGTCACATAGCTGCCTGCTGGTTCTCCTGAACTGGTAGCATTTTTTAGCTACCGGTTCAGCCGAAACAGTAGCATATATATAAAATAAAAACAAGTTTATAACTTTTTTTAAATTTTAAAACATAAAAACCATCCTTCAGTTATATACAGTATGTCGATTGGTTACAAAGCTTTTGTGCTTCCTCACAATAGTCTTCACTTGCACTTTATATAGAATCTCATATCATCAGTCTAATATATATGTATGCAATTATTATCATTGTTAAACATTCATTTGACTATAACTATTATTACATCCTTTTATGTGAGATATTCTAAATTTAAAATAAATTCATATTATGGCATTTCATTACATCATCCTAAAATGATCCAATAATATTACATCTTTATATTATATTCTATATAATATAATATAAAATAATATAAAATTATTTATCTTTAGTTACAAAACTTCTGAACATCCCCTCCATAGTCCTCAGTTACAATTTGTATAAAATTTCATATTACCAATCTAGTATATATATATATATATATATATATATATATATATATATATATATATATATATATGTGTGTGTGTGTGTGTGTGTGTGTGTGTGTGTGTGTGTGTGTGTGTGTGTGTGTGTGTGCATTATTATCATTGTTAATCATTTATTTGACTATAACTATTATTACTTCATTTTATGTGTAATATTCTAACTTTAACTAAATTTAAATTAGTTTTTATTATAACATTTCATTACATCATCCTGTATCCTTCCAATAGTAGTGCAATCTTATATCTCTTGCCATTTGTAGTATTTGTGTTCTGATTGCTTTCTTGGTAGATCTTATATGGACTTCTCTTGGCAACTTGTTTTTCATTGCATATCTTGTAAAGACTCGAAACCCTCCATCTGTTCCTTCCATCAACTTCCCTTTGGTTATCACCGATGTTTCTGCCAGAATTTCTCTCATTACTTCTGCCAAATTTTCTCCCTTTTCTTCTTCTATGTTTTGGTATCTGAGGTAAAGTTCCAATCTGTCAGTCTCCCATTTCTCCACTCCTGTCATTTCCACCCACGGTCAATCTGCTGTCAATATCAACAATTTTCTTATCTCTTTGTAGCATTTATTTAATACCAGTTTGGGCGAACCAGCCCAAACCAGTAGCAATTCGCCTCTCCTTCTAACTTTTCTTGACTGAAAGTCTGTAGAGATTCTCAGTCATCCAGGTTATGGTTGCCCCAAAGGTGCTTTTTGTTCAGGAGGCAACTGGACTTTCTTGTTTTTTTTTTCTTTGAAGACTGTTTTTCTTGACTGGGTAATACATTTGTTTTAGTGCTCTATGTTGTTGATGTCACTGTACTTCAAGAGAAAGAATTATCATCAATAATTTTAAGACAAAAATATCAGGTTTCACTTAAAGATGTACTAGTTGAGTTGGAAAAACAAATAACATTGCTATAGAACAGACCAAGGTCCTATGGGTGGGCAATCCTATGGGCCCAATAAATGAGCCAAGGTGGCGCAGTGGTTAAAGAGCAGCACTGCAGGCTACTGCTAGATCAGCAGGTCAGCGGTTCAAATCTCACCGGCTCAGGGTTGACTCAGCCTTCCATCCTTCCGAGGTGGGTAAAATGAGGACCCAGATTGTTGGGGGCAATATGCTGACTCTCTGTAAACCGCTTAGAGAGGCCTGATAGGCCTATGAAGCGGTATATAAGTCTACTGCTATAAACATGGCAGAGGTCTTGATCTGGGAATTACTTTCCCACCTTTGGTTGCTTGGAGAGAAGAATCAGAATTTTTTATTTATTGGGCCCAATTCAGTTCTGTAGTCTGCAGGAAACAGGAAGGTTCTGCTGCTGCAGATATTTCATGATTTCTAGAGTTGCTGTTATAAAACCAATGTTCTTTTAATTGGGTTAGTCATTTAAGATCTCTATCTGAGTTCTGTCTAATGCCTTCTTAGGCTTGGAGTCAGGATTTCTTACTCTAGATTTTATGCAAGTTTGATCTTGTATCAACATTCTTTGCCTTTCTTGCCTTGCCTTGGTCAGCTTGGGATAAATGGCACTAAATTTAATTTTAGATATTTCATGATTCCTAAAGTTGCTGTTATAAAACCAATGTTCTTTTAATTGGGTTAATCATTTAAGATCTCTATCTAAGATCTCTATCTTTTCAATACAATATTTGGTTCCCTAAAAAAAATCTAATCTTGAATTTAAGCAACACATCTCTCAACATCAATCTCCTTAGCAATCAGAGCACAAATTCTTCCATATTACAGGAGAGATATCATTCATTCTAGCTAATTGGTTAATTAATATCTCATGTGTACCATAATAGAAAGCCTTCCACCTGGCAAGGTTTAATATTTTCCATCTCAGTAGAAGGGAAGTAGAATGCCATTCCAGGGGGAAAGTGATGATGTCCCTATCACTTATTGCAACTGTTTCACATGTCTTATTGCCCTTCCCATTTTATAAAGTGCTCTGATTTAATAACTAACTTGTTATTAGACTGTACTCACTAGTTCATTGTGGATAAAACTTGTTTCCTGTGGATAAAGTGCTAGTAAGCACTAGCGTAGGTTGCTGGGAGTTTGCAGGGGTTCAAACCTCTAGCTAAGATTCTGTGCAGTTTGGAGAACCTTCGATCCCATTCCTATCCACCCCAAATCCCACTCCTACCCACTCCACTCTGTCCCTCCCAGGAGACCTAGCACGGCCCATTTTGGATGTAGGTAAGTGTAGGGTGCACACAGAGGCTCAGGGAGGGTGAACTTCAGGAAAGCCAGAAATGGGACTGTTTCCAGTCTCCAGAGGGCCTCCCAAGCCTGGGAAGGACATTTTTGCCCTCCCGGAGGCTCAAGAAAAGCCTCCGAAGGCCTGGGAGAGTAAGCCCCCCTGCCATGGTGTAGGAGGCCAACTAGACCATGCTCACCATGGCCACACCCACCCAGCAACCAGGCAGAGAATCCCTTGCTAAAAAAAATAAGCCTACCCCAGCTAGTAGTGATATCTAGAAAGCTAACCAAGTTGTATAGAATTGTTGTTACCAATACCAGGCAACACTTCAGCCTATCAGTCATCTTGACATTCCAATTTGTCAGGTAATGAGGATTTAATAGCTGCCAGCTGATGTAAGGTTGCAAGCTGTAAACTGTAAGCTGATGCAATGAGCATGATTCAGCAATATATGTATCTCCTATTTAAGACCCTGATGGGGTCCACACAAGTCATTTACCCTTTTAAGAGGTGTCTATAAATAGGTGGCCATTAGATGGCATTTCTCCCTCTCTCCCTCTCTCCCTCCCTCCTCCCTCCTCTTTCTCTGTGTCTCTCTGTCTCTGTCAGTCTGTCTGTCTGTCTGTCTCTCTCTGTCTCTCTCATCATGTATCACATTTCTCTCTTTGTGTCCATAGCTGTGTGGTAAGGGATTTATTTACCATGTGTATGTCTGTATATATGTATATATAAACTACTATTAATTGTCTAAAAGCTCTGTGTGCTGTGTTTAGCTCCTGGGTTTATCTCATAATATTAGTCATGCTGCCAAAACTCTGACACAATTTCTTTCCCACTATGCATAAGATTAATCTTAGATCCTTGTTTTTCACTTTTTTATTCATTGTTTTTATTGCTATTGTCTTTATATTCTCAGGCACCTGAATTCAAGATACCCGATACTCATCTCTCTCTCTTTGGAAATGTCTCTCAGACATTTCCAAAGCTTCAGATTACTGCTTATAAAGTCCAAGCCCCATCTGTAGGATCTTCACCCCTGGCTCTATAATTCATTCTTCCAGAAGATAAAACCTTAAAAATGCTACATCCCAATACATTAAAATTATCAGAGAAATATTCAAATTTGATATAAATTGCAGAAATATAAAACACAAATAGCATACATCTAGGTAAAAGATAATAAATTGGCCATTGAGATGGCCACAAACCCAACGCAGAGCAATATCTTTTGATATATTGAACCAACTTCTTAACTAATTACTAATATTCTTTTAAAAATGCATAATCAATTTAATGGGAAGCAGGCATGCTGTAAGGCAATATTCTAGCCTTTGGCATCTTGGTTTCCAAAATAAAGACAATTTTTGCCATACAAATGGTGGAAATTGTACACATTTTTGCTTGGACCGATAAGCCTGAGAAAGTATACATTTGTTTGACATGGTTTATTTTTTCTTGTTTCCATATGTTCGAATCATGTAGTTTGAGAACTGAAACTAACAGCAGAAAATTGCCTCTTTTTCCTCAGTTTAATGACAAAATGAAATGGAGGTTGTTGTCTAGGAAATAGCACCCCCTCACTTACCTGCTTTCTGAAGAAATTGCTTTATAATCACTTAAGGATTTGGCTTGGGTGCTTTCAATTCAGAAAATTAGTTTGTTTTGTGTCTCACTGTAAACCAGTCTGTATTGGCTCAGGCTATCTAGGGATGCTCAATTCACTATTGCATGCAAATTATTACTTGGATAATTAAGTCTAATGTTTTTACTTCTGTATATCATACTCTTCTTTTGGTGGGGGGAACAAAACAGAAATAGGTAGTGGTGATGAATGCTATGGTAAACATATATGGGTTGTAAAACTCCAGATGACCAGTAGATGGCAGCAAAGACATAGATCATTTTTGCAGCCTACTTAGGACAACCCTTTTGGTACTGTCCATGGGGTTTTCATATCAAAGACACTGGAGTGGCCATTTCCTTCACCAGTGGATCACGTTTTGTCAGAGCTCTCTGCTATGACCTTTCTGTTTTGGGTGGCCCTGCAAAACATAGCTCATAGCTTCATTGAACCACGCAAGCCCCTTCGCCATGCCAACCCAGTAATCCATGAAGGACTCACTGGAGAAGAACCTAATGCTGGGAAAGATTGAGGGCAAAAGAAGAAGAGGATGACCGAGAATGAGGTGACTGGATGGAGTCACCGAAGCAGTAGGCGTGAGCTTAAATGGACTCCAGAGGATGGTAGAGGACAGGAAGGCCTGGAGGAACATTGTTCATGGGGTTGCGATGGGTCAGACACAACTTCACAACTAGCAACAATAATAGGACAACCCCGTGCATACTATCATTTTGCAGTAGGGCCGGTAGGTGTCTGGCATTGCAAGCTCCAAATCTTTTAAATGTGTGTGTGCCAACAACAAAATGGCACCACAGGAACTTCTCTACATAGAATGTTCACACCCATGGTTCCAGCCAGCCATTTTCCCCAACCCAATCTTTCCATTCCTACACTAATATTCTTAGTTGGTCTCCCAACTGTAGTTTTCACATGATACCATGTTGCAATGATGACCTGGGGCATTTGGAACCTACACAGTGAGGATAATGCAACCTTATACTCTATCATGAACATTGAAAATCCTGGTGGTGCATTACGCGTCATTGTATTTTTATGGGAGAGAGTGCGATATTCAGCACAGAAGGTAAAGGAAATGAAGTTGTAGAACAATGTTCCCTGTCTGTTGAGATATGGAGGGTGTCAAAGATTTCCCCTAAGAACAACCTAAGGGAAAGAGAGAAGGCAGGGTTGTACTTACAGCGATTGTCACTAAGAAAGAAGAAAGAGAAGTCAATATGCTCAGAGGAAATTCAACATTTGTAGAAGAACAATAAGGAACCTACAGCTTTAGGACGTTGATGAGCAGAATACTGCACCCTATTGTTGAAAGCAGTGATGGTCTAGAAATGGTAGCAAAACTATTGCATTTTTTGCACAGTAGATGGGGCAGAAAGAAGAAAACATCAAGGCCCATTATGTACCTCCAAATATCTTCATCATCTATTATAGAATGCAAGTTTTCATTACTTGAGATGGATATTTCTGTCGGTTTTGGGAGCCAAATAAAGATAAAGGTAAAGGTTCCCCTTGCACATATGTGCTAGTCGTTCCCAACTCTAGGGGTTTGTGTGTGCTCATCTCCATTTCAAAGCCAAAGAGCCAGCGCTATCCGAAGACCTCTTCGTGGTCATGGTCCATGGTCATGTGGCCAGTATGACTAAACACTGAAAGCGCACTGTTACCTTCCCACCAAAGGTCCCTATTATTATTTTTTACTTGCATTTTTACTTGCTTTCGAACTGCTAGGTTGGCAGAAGTTGGGACAAATAACAGGAGCTCACTCCATTATGTGGCACTAGGGATTCGAATCGCCAACCTTTCTGATCAACAAGCTCAACGTCTTAGCCACTGAGCCACCGTGTCCCAGGAACCAAATAGGCTTATTTATATCCTATTATTACCATGAGCAACCAATCTTGCATTCCACAAGGAAAAAAAACAACACTCTTGTATGTCTAGTCCCATGGCATCTTACGTTTCCAGATTGCATCTGATGATACAACAGGCAATCTTGTTTTTGTAAGGATTGATGCCCAACTGAGAACAGACAAAAGAAAAGATGCATTAACGCATTTGCATAGAAACATTAGTTTCCAGAAATAAGAAAATTAGTCAGCTACTTATGGAATTCAGTGTTTAGAGATTTGTTTTATAACAATAATATTTTGATATCTATTTCCAAAGGGATATTTTTGTATTTCATGGGGTATACAATTTTTCCAATTTGAGCTTATGTCCCATTTTCTGATACATAGAAGTGATTTGTAGTTCTCATACACTGAGGGATGATTCAAAAGCAATATGTTTGTGTAAAACAACATTCACAGGGATCCTGCAAGTCCCCCAGATGGTACAGTTCCTGAGCTTTATAAAACCTTAGACCTTAAACACCTGGAATACTGCATCCAGCTTTGGTCACACATTACAAAAAAGATGTTGAGACTTTGGAGAAAGTTCAGAGAAGAGCAGCTAAGATGATTAAAAGCCTGGAGCCTAAAACATGTAAAAAATGGTTGCAGGAACTGGGGATGTCTAGTCTAGTGAAAAGAAGGACCAAGGCATAATAAGATGGCAGTGTTCCAATATTTGAGAGGCTGCCACAAAGAAGAGGGAGTCAACCTATTTTCCAAAGCACCAGAGGGCAGAGCAAGAAACAAGGGATGGAAATTAAACAAGGAGAGAAGCAACCTAGAACTAAGGAGACGTTTCCTAAAAGTGAGAAAAATTAAAACTAGAATAGAATAGGATAGGATAGAATAGAATAGAATAGAATTCTTTGTTGGCCAAGTGTGATTGGACACACAAGGAATTTGTCTTTGGTGCAGATGCTCTCAGCGTACATAAAAAGACAAGATACATTCATCAAGAATCATAAGATACACCACTTAATGATAGTCATAGGATACAAATAAGCAATCAAGAAACAATCAATATCAAAATCCTAATGATACAAGCAACAAAGTTACAGTTATACAGTCATAAGTGGGAGGAGGTGGGTGATAGAAACGATGAGAAGACTAATAGTAATAGTAATGCAGCCTTAGTGAATAGTTTGACAGTAGTGAGGGAATTATTTGTTTAGCAGGATGATGGCATTTGGGAAAAATTGTTCTTGTGTCTAGTTGTCTTGGTGTGCAGTGCTCTATAGTTTTGAGGGTAGGAGTTGAAACAATTTATGTCCAGGATGGGAGGGGTCTGTAGATATTTTCACAGCCCTCTTTTTGACTCATGCAGTGTACAGGTCCTCAATGGAAGGCAGGTTGGTAGCAATGGTTTTTTCTGCAGTTCTAATTATTCTCTGAAGTCTGTGTCTGTCTTGTTGGGTTGCAGAACAAGTGGAAAAACTTGCTTTCAGTAGTTGTGGGTGCTTCATCACTGAAGGGTTTTAAAAAGAGGCTGGACAGCTATTTGTCTGGAATGGTATGGAGTCTCCTCCTTTAACATGGGGTTGGACTAGAAAATCTCCAAGATTCCTTCCAACTCTGTTATTCCGTTCTGTTCAGAGCTCATGTTCCTTAAGCATCCCTAGGATCTTCTGTGAAGTACCTCTGTACACTACAGTACAGTGAAAGTGCAACACCTCAGACTGTCATTGTGATTTTCTGGTCTTCATTGGATCAGTTTCTGGGAACGATAATTACTCATTGCTCTTCAGGGCCTCAGGCAGGTTTAATTGCCAAGGTTGCAGCACATGTCACAAATAAAATACTAAATTCCCCAAATATGGAACCTGCTGTAGACTGATTTAATTTTGTACCACTTAATGAACAAACCCACCATGTGATGTTTCATTTAAAAATATTGAAATTTATTAGAGGCTAGTAACATTAAAATCAACCAGATTAAAAGAAGCAGGTATCAATCTGGAAATCAAATAGTGGCTTTTTTTGTAACAGAATGCTCCAAACGAGCCATTTTTATTCTGTTGAGTTAAAAATGGAACATTCTGTCAGTTTTGGTTTTGAAGTCCATCTTCCGTATACAACTTCCCTCTTTATGTTCAGTTTTATAAACCCAGCTGTCATAAAATGAATAAAGTTCACAGGTGGTTGTCTTTTCTGTCCTTTGAAATTTCTTATGATGGAAAGGTAGATGGGATTTTGGTACTGCATTGGCTAGGGATGGGTTTCAAACACTGCAGAGAATAGAGTTTCTTTGCCATCCAAATTCACAAAGCCATTTCAACAATTAAGAATCCTGATTTACTAGACTTTTGTGCAAGTTCAGCTGAACATACAGAATGTTTTGGAAGTTCCAGTACCTACTATGCGCATCATGTCTGATCAACCACATTGATTCAACTATTCCATAAGATAAAAGTCCCCTTGAGTTTCCATCCCTTTTTTAAGTTTAGTTAGCATGGAAGGTACTTTTCTCAATATATGTGCAAAGTAAGCTACAGTTAGAATTGAGCTGCTATGACTCCAACATCTGTTTTAGCCAAATGCTTTGCCCTTCCTTTTGCTATAAATAGGGAATCAGAATTCTTTGGGTTCAATGCGTATCATTTTATATTGAACTTCAGATGACTATGAACCAAGTCTTGGCTATTTCTATTGCAATTTGGTCTTCATTCAGTAAATGTTCATCCCTGATCTCATGTCATTATCCAAACAACAATTGTTGTTGTTAGTTGAGAAGTTGTGTCTGACCCATCATGACCCCATTGACAACATTCTTCCAGGCCTTCCTGTCCTCTACCATCCTCTGGACTCCATTTAAGCTCACGCCTACTGCTTCAGTGACTCCATCCAGCCACCCCATTCTCTGTCATCCCCTTTTTCTTTTGCCCTTAATCTTTCCCAGCATTAGGCTCTTCTCCAGTGAGTTCTTCCTTCTCATTAGGTGGCCAAAGTATTTAAGTTTATCTTCAGGATCTGGACTTCTAAAGACCAGTTAGAGTTGATCTTCTATAGGACTGCCCAATTTGAGTTCTGCGAGTCTCTTGTAGTCCAAGGGACTCACAGGAGTCTTCTCCACCACCATAGTTTAAAGGCCTCAATTCATCTTCAATGCTCAGCCTTTCTTATGGACCAACTTTCACAGCTATACATTGCAACTGGGAAAACCATAGCCTTAGCTATATACACTTTTGTTGGCAGGGTGATGTCTCTGCTTTTTAGTATGCTGTCTAGATTTGCTATAGCTTTTCTCTCCAGAAGCAAGTGTCTTTTAATTTCTTGGCTGCAGTCTCCATCTGTGGTGATCTTGGAGCCCAGCAATAAGAGCATTTATAGTTGTATGTATTTGATGATTTGGGTTTTGCATGGCTATGCCACTGATCTTTAATACTGTGTTTTCACATCTTCCACTTATATGAAACCACACCTTCCCATGGCACACTATATCATCCTTCTATTTAGCTTCTTTGACAAATTATCACTTACTTCCCTCTTAAGTGTTCATGTACCATATGCCTTTAGTGACATTACCTAACAGTTTTTCTATCAAAATAATGCACCTGTTTGGCAAGTAAATGCTCATCAGTTCTGTTAAGAGTGTTGATGGGAAAATGATAAATTCATCCCACCTGCCTAACTGCTAAGGGACAAATGGTTCAGTAGTTCCGTGATTCTGGGCCAAAGGGAATTCTACGTACATGAATAGCTTCAAGACATTAGGAATATTTCTTTCTGAAACATTAACGATATCCCTGAAGATTGATGAGCTATGTTACATAATATTTGCTCTCCTTCCTTACCTTTGAGCCATCAGAATTAACTATCCAGGCAGAAATAATCCTGCAAGGTTTATTTTTGAATGAAGATATCCTATCTACCTGTTTCCAATACAGCAAAAATGGTTAAAATTGCTCTGACCCCAAAAAGCACGAGGCAGAGTCCTGGTCCCAACAAAACCCCTTTTTATTAAACAAATGTGAATTCCTCTCATTCACAGTCAGCAAAGGCCTGGTAAACAGTTTTTCAAAGGTGAAGTGATGACCACAGACCTTATCTAGCTTGGAAAGCTGCCATGTAAATATTTTTTAAATGCAGTGCTGTGCAAGAAAAGACTTGGCACAGAGTCTCTGAGTTTCATGGACAGATCTTCACACTCCTGAAATGAACAAACTAACCACTCCTCTTTTATTTCCTATGGGAGGGGCCATTCACCATCCACCATCCACCTCTGGCTTTACTCCCAAGTCCCAACCCTGATTTCTTATCTGTTCTTTTCTTCTGGCAGCTCTACACATGCGCACACTAGGAACAGGCTCCAACTGTTCCTCTGCCTCACTACTATCTAGCTCCAAAGGCAGATGAGAACTGCCAGACGGCCTTGACCCCATCTCTGTCTCCGATGCAGAGCCCTCATCAGAGCTATTCCCAGCCTCCAGGACTGGCCCTTGTTCCTCCCCAACCTCCTCACTGTCCAACTCTGCTGCCAGCTCTGCTGGCTGCTGTCGGCCCACAATAAAAATTTACTCACTCAGATCTTCCACCCATCTCCAAGTATCTTCAAACTAGTCATCATCTCTGAACTTTCTTCTCATATATGAGGAGAAATGGTAAATTAGTAATAAAAGAAATATATTTTTCCTCAATTACATCCAGGGTCTTCTCTTGGAATGACAAATATTGCTATTTTTGTTAGCCTGTGCTAGTGTTTTTCCTAGCAATATTTTCTCAGATGTCAGTAAAGAGGAGAAAGGAAAGGGATTGAACAGCTGATAGTGGAAGAATCACATTCTGGCTATTACATTCACATATATTTTTGCCCACCATAACATTGACAACAAGATGTTTCCTTTTTTGTATACATAGCACAGACAAGAAGAGAAATTGAGAGGTGAATTTAGGAGCCTAGTCTGTAGGCGATGAGAAGCCCTTTAGTTTGGATGCTTGATTACAAGATTCAGACAAATGGTTATCCAACATCTTTTTAAAAACTTCCAGTGTTGGAGCATTCACAACTTCTGGAGGTAAGTTGTTCCACTGATTAATTTTTCTAACTATCAGGAAATTTCTCCTTAGTTCTAGGTTGCTTCTCTCCTTGATTAGTTTCCACCCATTGCTTCTTGTCCTACCCTCAGGTGTTTTGGAGAATAGATTGACTCCCTCTTCTTTGTGGCAGCCCCTGAGATATTGGAACACTGCTATCATGTCTCACTTAGTCCTTCTTTTCTTTAAACTAGACATACCCAGTTCCTGCAATCATTCTTCATACGTTTTAGCTTCCCTTAAATCATCTTTGTTTCTCTTCTCTGCACTTTTTCTAAAGTCTCAACATCTTTTTTACATTGTGGCAACCAAAACTGAAGGCAGTATTCCAAGTGTGGCCTTGTCAAGGCATTATAATGTGGCATTAACACTTCACATGATCTTGATTCTATCCCTCTGTTTATGCAGCCTAGAACTGTGTTGGTTTTTCTGGCACCTGCTGCACACTGCTGGCTCATATTTAAATGGTTGTCCATTAGGACTCACAGTTGCTACTATTGAGTGAGGAACCACTTATACTGTTCAATGCATCTGTTGATGTGTTCTTCGGTCAAGGACTTACAAACATTTTGTTTTCATCCTAAAATGAAGCCTTTGCCTTCTCTTCCTCTGTTTTAATATATTTTAACAAGTAATAAACATCTTGTATTTTTATCTAGATGTTTGACATTCAACAGAATCATTATCTGAAATAGTCTTTTCAGATAATCCACCTAGAACAATATACATTCTGAACTGTCCCATTCGTTTTTTTTTGTTGTTGTTGTTGTTGCTAACACATTTTATTATGCAAACAATTTTAAAATGGCTGCAACAAAGCATTAGACTTAAGGAAATTAGCTTTCGGTTGTTACTTTGTGTATTATTATTATTTAGAGTGTTTTTTTTCAGGATTGCTATGTTACTTTTGATTGCTGCTCTAAATGATAGATGGAATAATGGCGATTTTCTGCCTTTTAGAATCAAATTAAAATCCACCCTCAAATCAATAAAGGTGTATAAATAGTTCCACGGGAGCAGTTGAAATACTTTTCAATCAAATATTGTAGAATCATATTTTGATCATTAAAAAAAAAAAACTGGCCCAAAACTGGCTTGTTCCACAAAAAAGGGTGTGTGGTTTTTTTAGTATCCACTAATTAGGATGTTGGGCATATAATGTCTTTATTGTGCTCAATGAGCTAACTGGATAGAAATGTCCTGAGCTTGTCTCCCTTTTTGACAATGGGGATGGTTATAGATTACTTCCAATAGTTAGGCAACTGAAGAGATTGATAAATACGAGGAAAAGAGATGCTAAATATAGTGGAGGGAGAAAACCATCTGAATTTAGAAGTTCTTCCAGAATTAAAAGAGTTGTGGTGGTTCAGTGGTTAGAATGCAGTACTGCAGGCTACGGTACTTCCGCTGCCTGCCCGGCTGCCTGCAAATTGGCAGTTCAAATCTCACCGGCTCAAGGTTGACTCAGTCTTCCATCCTTCTGAGATTGGTAAAATGAGGATTATTGGGAGCAATATGCTGATGCTGTAAAACCGCTTAGAGAAGGCTGTAAAGCACTGTGAAGTGGTATATAATTCTAAGTGCTGCAGTGGCAAAGTGATTAGAATGCAGGCTATTTCTGCTGACTTCCTGGCTGCCAGCAGCTTGGCAGTTCAAATCCCACCAGGCTCCAGGTTGACTCAGCCTTCTGAGGTGGGTAAAATGAGGACCCAGATTGTTGTAGGCAATATGCTGACTCTGTAAGCCACTTAGAGAGGGCTGTAAAAGCAGTGTGAAGTGGTATATAAGTCTAAGTGCTATTACTAGTGCTAAGTGCTATTAAATGTTCTCTGGTTGTGGGTTTTTTTCATTTGTCTGTCTGAGAGCTCTGGATCTCTGAGTCAATAAGAGGGGCCTATTATATGGCAAATCAAACATTTAAGAGAAAGAGTTAGCTACAGTTCTAGGGTCATTGCATTCATTACATCAAAAACATACCTAATACCATACTTGGTCTGTTTCCCCAATTTTCCTTTTGTGTATGTCTTTAAAATTTTCATATCCTGCCTGCATTTCTAGGAATTGGCCCCTTCCTGGCAATTCAGGAAATAAATCCAGTGGCCTCGGATTTGCAATTCCTAATATCAGTGAAGATGTATTCTATTTTCCATCAACCGTTGCTATTGTGTTGTATGGGAGGTACCCCATTCACCTTAAGGACTAGACAGGTATTGCTCCTAAGCCTGGGGATGGGGAAGAATAAGCCTGGGTCACTGTACACCTGGATGAAACAGATGCATGCTACATGGCTCAGCGGGAATTTTAGAGGATGCAACATTCAGTTCTGGTAGCTTAAGATTACCTGCTAATGAAGTGTACAGAGTAGTTGTGGGTAGAAGTATTGTTGTAGCAGCTTTCAGATCTTTTACACTTTGAAATATAATGTGGCACTGACATCTAGAAGGTTAATATATATGTGTGTGTGTGTGTGTGTGTGTGTGTGTGTGTGTGTGTGTTGTGTGTGTGTGTGTGTGTGTGTGTGTGTGTACCTGCAGTTTCCTCTGGAAGAGCCTTTGGAGATAAAAGAGTAAAAGCCTCTAAGATCATTCCTGGCTGGCGTTTCTTATCTGTTGATTTGGAGTTAATAGCAATTGGTTTTAGTTTTTGATTCCTGTTTGGAGATAATAGTTTTTAATAGATAGTCATGGTTTGATGTTCAGGTCGCAGAAACATGACATTGAGGAATTTAAAAAGATTCCAAATGTTTTCTTGTGTTAAACATGCTAATAATATTTGGATTTTTTTTGGTAATTACTTCGTAATTATTTTCTTCTGTATCCAGAAGAAAGTCTTGGATAGCGTTCAAGGTTGTCCAACTAAACTTGAGATGTTAATGTACAAAATGGCTGGTAAAACAGATGGCTTGCATGTAATCTATCTGGAGTAATTAAAGATGCTATTTCTGATAGATGGAATAATTAGGGACACCTGACGAACATAAGCCAGAGGAATATCAACTGCAGCACTCAAGTCATAGACATTTGATGTGTGCATTTCAGATAAACACACAGCTTAGAAGCTGGCATGTTGGATTTTTGTACAAATTGTCACTGCCTTGGTTATTCAATTGCAATTTTGCATTAGCAGATGTACTGCTTAGGACCCTTGGTGGCACAGTGGTTATAATGTAGTACTGCAGGCTACTTCTGCTGACTGCCGGCTGCCTGCAGTTTGACAGTTCAAATCTCACCAGGTTCAAGGTTGACTCAGCCATCCATCCTTCTGAGGTGGGTAAAATGAGGATACAGATTGTTGAGGGGGCAACATGTTGACTCTGCAAACCGCTTAGAGAGGACTGGAAAGCAGTGGAAAGCAGTATATAAATCTAAGTGCTATTGCTATTGTTGCTTTGAGGTGGGGGGGGGTTAGACTCCTGATATTGCTTTGTGCGTTATTTAACATCATATTCTCAAAGACCATGTGGACCAGCAGCTTGAACTGGTTTAGTCACAATTATCTGAATTTCCTAGAATATGGCCTGCTGATGAAAACAGGTTGTTTTTTTAATCTTAATTTGTTTCAAAGCTGACCCAAATGGGAGCATGTCCTTTTCTTTTTCTTCCATATCAGGACAGATAACCAGAGAAGCCCAAGGTGTGGCCTTTAAAAGAATCTGGTAAATAAAAGATTAAAGAGATTAAAGAACAATTGAGAAGCAGAGTACAAACATCGTGCACTAAGAGTGTTAAAACAGAAGCAAGGCAACCTAGTTGCATTAGCCTTGCAATCTTGAAACAAGGTGGATATTTCAGTTAAAGTACAATTTAAGTACAAAGCCATGGCACACTCACATCTTCAGTTCCTGTGAGCACATATGTTAAATTTGTATCCTCGCCCTTTCTTCTTTTTATATCTTTTTCTAGTTTCATTAATTTATAATATGACATAATAAGAACATAAAAGCACATATTAACAAAATCAGGAAAGGGAAAAGGGAAGTGGATAGTGGGGGAAAGCAAGGGAAAAAGAAAAAAAAAAGCATTCACTGCCGACTCCTTTGGTACAGTAAAATAAGGCATTAAAATTACCCTCAACGTTTTACTTTTTCATAATAATAGAAACTAGCCATTTCTATAACAACACATCTATCTAATCGGTGAAACTCAAAATCACAGTTTTTTCCCCCCACCTCAAGTGCAAAGTGCAGAACTGGTTTCCAAGTTGAAAGGAAAGTATTTATATATATATATAAATACAAAAATAAATATAAATAACAAAAATATATATATTTTTCTTTGACCAATGCTAACTCCATCAGTTTTTGTAGCCATTCCTCCACTGTGGGGATTGAGGTGACCTTCTTCTATATTTGCCCTTTTTTTCATGTAACATGTATGGGGATGAATCATTCAAGCTCAACCACAAAATGAACTTCATCTTCCTTCTCATTGAACCACAGCTTAATTGTCCTGATTTTTTTTATGATGAAGACACCATTATATTCCCTTTACAGAAACAGACCTTCATCAAGCATCCTAGTGTTAGCTGAATGTTACCATACTAAAGGATTGGAAATAAAAGGCCGGTTCTGTTTTTTTTTTAATGAAGAGATGCTATCAGTGTAAATGGAATATCGTTGGCTTTCCAGCTAAGCGAGCCAAGATCTTTAACCATCTACGCATCTGTTTCTATGCTTCTACTTCCTGAATATGTCAAATCCATAAGTGATTGCCCTCACTCCAAAAGCCACTAATGCAGTTATTAGACATGCTATACTTGTGGTGGGAATAGTCCAGAACTGTTGCCATTAAATTATTTAACACTCAAATATTTAGACTTTTATTGTTTGGCATTCAATTCCATGTTTTCCACGATACATCACCCTTGGAATTCATCCAATTCTACAGGAGGTCCTGAGACTAACACTTGTTATTGTAGGGGCTGTTTGCATATAACATCCCCAATCTTCCTTTGTAATTTGTTTTTATTGTGCCTTGTATTATTGTCTTTTGGAGATCTTTGATTATCAATTATCAAGTAAATGCTGCACTAAATAATGTCTAATATATTCTGCCACCTACTCAAAATATGGTTTAAATCTGTTCCTTGGAGTCGTGATGATATTTTCTTTGATTAAAAGAATGGATCACGACTCTAGAAAAGGATATTAATACATTTCTATGCAACTTTCTAGATTTACTGTAAGTCCTTATCCCGAAAGCAGTAGTAGGTTCCTACTCATTTGGACTGGTTCGGCTGAACCGGTAGTAGCTTGACAGTCTGCGTCGTTGAAACCGGCAGTGACCCAGGCCTGCCACACCCACAAACTGCGGCGCCGTAGGTGCCACCACCTTGTTTTTTGCTTCTGTGCATACGCATCAAACACGCTCGTACACGGCGCACCCCTCAGCGAACCAGCAGTAGTCTCTGCTGGAACCAACCCCTGCCCGAAAACTGTGGTTTGCAAGTATGGCACAACCCATTGCAGGTACTACGGATTGCTTGATGTTCTTCAGTGACAATAGGATTGCATATAAAATGTTGGGACCATAAAGAGGATGCCGAAACTTCTCAGGGGGATAAGGATCCGTTGAACTCCACAAAATGGGGAAAAAGAAACTGCTAGCACATGCATTCTCCTACCTACACAAACAGTTGCTTCAAAAATAAAGGAAACAAAATTAAAAAGAGAGGGGATTTTAAGAGAATCAAAATAGCCCAGATCTGTCTCATCCAAAGTGGGATTAGAATGGTAGGGTGAATTGTCTGCTCACATGCAGGGCAAGTGGTAGTGAGGGAAACCTGAACAGTTGTTGGGTAGGAGGACAGGTTGAACTGTCAACTCACCTTCCTTCTTAACAGACTGATGAACAAAATTCTACATCAGCTGAAGCCTGTGAGCTGGGAAGCAATGTGAGGTGAGTCTTCCTGCCTATAGAAAAATAAATTGTCTGCAACCTCTGTGGAGCTTCGTTGTTGTAAATGGAAAGGTTGTAAGCTTTCTTCCCTTGTATGGTTTCAGATCCATCATGGCTGACCTAGAAATAAATCATGGCATGAGAACGCAGCAATCTAAAGCTAGTTCTGGAGGAATAAAAATGACTCGTGGCAAAATGACCATAATGACTTAAACACTAACAACACATAGTTGTTAGAATCATGGAGCATCCACTACTCAACTATAGGAGGCAAGCTGTTCCATGGATTCGTTGTTCTCACTGTCAGGAAATTTCTTCTTAGTTCCAGGTTGGACCTCTCTTTGATGAGCTTCCACCCATTCCCTCAGGTGCTTAGAGAATAAGTTGACCCTCTCTTCTCTGTGATAGCCTTCAAGTATTGGAATACAGTTATTGTGTCACCCCCTAATCCATCTTTTTTAAGGTTAGACATACCTAGATCGAGTGGTGAAATTCAATTCCCCCCCCCAGTTCTGTGGGTGGGGCTTGGTGGGCATGGCTTGATGGGGGTGTGTTCTGTGACTGCGTGGGCATGGCCAACTTAAAAAAACCCCTTTTTAAAGCATTTTTAATTACCGGTTCACCCGAACCAGTTAAAAATGTTTAAAAAGTAAAAACAAAGTTCTGACAATCAGCGGTGCAACAATCGGCTGTGCCGCACAATCGTCAGAACTTTTTATTACTTTTTAAAGCATTCTTTTACTACTGATTTGGGTGAACCAGTAGCATTTTTACCCAAACCATTCCGAACCAGTAGCATTTCACCCCTGCCTAGTTCCCTTACCTGTTCAAAGTATGGTTTAGCCTACAGGTCCCTTGTCCTCTTTGTTGCTCTTCTCTGCATACTTGCAGAGTATACTTTTGTATCATGGAGATACTTTTGTATCATGGTGACCAAAATTGGAGGCAGCATTGCAACTGCATCCTCACTAGTACAGTATAAAGCACCACCACCATCATTCCTTACGACTGTATATGGGATGCCTTCTAACTTATTTATGCTAATTTCTCATCCATGAATCACTTAATAATGGTAAAACTCTAAGATATATTGCCATAGTTAACATTTCATGCATTCCCCAAAGCAACATTTTCAAGGAAACTCAAGAGTGCTGAGCTGAACATATCTTCCATGTATTTGCAACCATTATCATTTTAATTTTATGTTATTCTCCCCCCAAGTCCTCGCTGCCCTAAGTAAAATACAGATTCAATTTTGAGAAATGGACTTCTGTTAAAATTAAATGGATGCATTGGAACAAGTTGATGGTCCAAAAGTTGTTAGGGTGGGATATTGAAAAGGTATTTTAACTTATGTGGGGTGTCAGGGCTGCTTCACTCAGTAACCAAGAAAGAAACCACTCAACTCCATTTTGCAGAATTTACTGGTTATAAGTAGATAGTAGCTAAGCAAAGCAGGATCTGAAGCAAAAGCGTGCGTAATCCTAGATATCAATATGTGACCCATTCCCCTCCCCTTGGTAACCCCATCCCATAGTCCAATCCAATTACTCCACAGGTGTCATGTGGGAGACATCTTCAAAAATCATCATCAGGTTGGTATGCCGGACAGTTGGCCTTGGCGGGAAACTCATCTCTCTGCCACATGCGCAATAGATGGTGAGAACAACTCCTTTCTTACAGTCACTCCTGCACAGAATATTTCCCACACCCAAATGCCATGCCCCCCTCCCCGTTTCAATGGCAGCCGAAAAGCAAGCAGCAAAACAGAGGCTGACATAGGGTGTGTATGAGGTGGTGTATGTATTTTATGTATGTATTTTAACTTATCTAAAAATATTTTTCAACAAAATGTTACAGCATACCATGTAAACTAGACATGTAAAGCTTTGATTACCAATCTTAAACCTGAGAGATTGATTTGCCCAAAAAGTCAACTTTCACTGAAAGTGTTCAGCTCCTTTGTCCTTCATTATAGTTGTGACATCATGTGGGCACCTAGCTAGTTGTTGACCTAGGTTTCTCAAAATCATGAAGCAGTCTTCTTGTCCCGACAAAACTCTTTTTTATTAAGCTAATGTGAATTCCTCTCATTCGCATCCAGCAAAGTCCTGGCATTCAGTCTTTCAAGGGTGAATTTACCACCACAGACCTTATGAGGCTTGGAGAGCTGCCAGGCTGATATCTTCCTAACACAATGCTGTACAAGAAAATACTTGGCAAAATACTCAGAGAATCATGAACAAATCTTCAGACTAATTAAACAAACCAATTGTCTCTTGCAAACTCCACTCCCCTTTTGCTCCTCTTTATTCTCTATGGGAAGGGACATTCACTATCTACTTGTGCCTTTACACCTGAGTTGGCCCTTGTTCCTTAATTGTTTCCTTCTCCTGGCAGCTCTGTGCATGCGCACATCCAGAAAAGGCTCCAGATGTTCTTTTGCCACACTGACCTCCAACTCCAAAGGCAGTTGATAACTGTTGGATGGTCCTGGCCTCATCTCTGCCTCTGATGCAGGGCCCTCATCTGAGCCTTCCTCAGACTCCAGGACTGGTCCATGTTCCTCCCCAACTTCCTCACTGTCTGACTCTGCCACCAGCTCCACTGGCTACTGGTGGGCCACAACACTGACTCTGTTGGGAACAGGATACTGGATAGGCAGACCTGAAGTCTGACCTCGGACTCTTGGCATGATTATTTTGTTCCTCAAAATGACATCAGAACTGCTTAGAGATTCTGGTTCCATATTGCATGTTTTTATATTTTACAACACACACACCCCAAAACACTTCACAGAATGTGATTTTAAGAAAGAGTCAACATTTTACCTATTTGTTGTCTAGGGCTTTTCACAAAAGTTAGCTTACATTTTTTAAGACAAAAAACAGTTGGATTTTGTTGTTATTCCTTACCTCCACCCTACAAATGGCAGTATTTTTTAAAATTAACATTTTTCCTCCCTTGTTACTCTATTAGTGACATACTTTGTAGAATTTTACTTCAGTCGTTATATGGAAAAGAGACAGGAGCTGAATATTAAAGATTAAATAGTGTATGATAATTAAAACTGAGGTCCATCGGGAAGAATTTTATCTTCCTTTTATAACCTAGATCCTTGCAGTCTTTCATTTTATCCAATTCTCTTCCCTAACCAGACTTTTATCTCTCCCTCTCCGAATCTCACCTCTAAATTATTACTTTATTAAAAGGCTTAATAGACTTAGGTCACAATCACCAACATCTCTTTCAAAAGGATGTGCTTTGTGTGAGACTATGATTGGTTTTACTTGTATCTACAGACATATCCCTCTTCTGTAAGTTTATGATTAATTTGACATGGGGCAAATGATTGGCATAGGATTGGCCACTGTGTCATTGATATCTGATACAGATAAACTCTGTACTGATGTAAAGACAATGCATGAAAATACGCCAGGCACTGATACCCTGATACCCATTTCATCAGTTTGATGAAATCTTGGCTTGTCACTGATATCCTGTATCTTTACTTGAGAGAATGAGAAATAGAGAAAGTTACATACCTATCAATCTTTTATGATATGATAGTCTGTAGAAGAAGAAGCACCAACTGGGAATATTAACCCAAACTTTATTGCAAGATTAGAGCAACAGACTCTTGTAAATCTGAAAACACCTCTTCTTTTACTCGCCCAAAATCTAGGAAAGATCCCTTGTAAAATGCTTTTTCCACCTCCATCCTTCCTTCAGACTCAGAGTTCATTTATCAGATCATTGTAGAGTTTAAAGATTTTCCTCCTGTCTCCCAAAGCCATCCTCTATCTATCTATCTATCTATCTATCTATCTATCTATCTATCTATCTATCTATCTATCTATCTGTCTATCTATCTATTTATTTTATTAAGTTTGTCAAACATGCACTAGATAACGGCATTGACCACTCTGTTGCTGAAGTCGTATTTTCTGCAATCAAGTTTGGAGCGATTTACCTTGAGTTTGTATCTATTGTTTGCCCGTGTATTATTGCAGTTAAAGCTGAAGTAGTCATTGACAGGTAGGACTTTGTAGGAGACAATTTTGTGTACTACATTTAGGTCAGACCGTAGGCAGCGTAGTTCTAGGTTGCCCAAACCCAAAATTTCAAGCCAGGTGGCATAACGTATTCTATTGTGAGCAAAGGAGTGGAGTACTATTCTTGTGAAATATCTCTGGACTTGCTCAATTGTATTAATGTCCAATATACAGTTTTGTATACATTACAATGTATATATAGATATACAATGTATATATAAATATACAATGTATATATAGATATACATTACAACCACATACCATCACAATACCACAACACTGTTCCAAGTACATAATTATTTCAGTCATCTGCCTATAAATCTGGATTTCATTCAATAGGTCTGTGAAAAAACATGCAATCTTGATAATTTCAATTGGAAAAGAAGTCATTTTAAAAATACTATTCTCCTACTAATGATAAAAAACCCTTTACAATCCTGTTCACAACATTTCTCCACTTTTACAAAATATTTCTTATTTGGGTAAGATAAAACTTTTTTGTTTGTTTTTTTCTTATTTCAAGGAGCAATTTGTACAATAAAGCAGACAGTTGGAATGAAAATGAACACTGGCCTTTTAATGTGGTATTTTACAGCAAAAAGGTATTTATCATAGAGGAAGAAAATCAATATTTACATGCAGAAATGTCAAATAAAATATTTACAATGCATAAGGAAAGCCGGGAAGAAGCATCACATATCATGCACATCTTTACACATAGATCCAGACAGGAGGGAATCTAACTAAATAAAATGTTCTTCATATTAAACAACCTATAGACAAAGCTTGGGTGGTAAAGCACATCGTTTTAAATTACTAAACAAATTATGAACTGAAAAAAAATAAACCTAAGCTCCATTATTAGTATTTATTTGTCATCCATATATCCAAGGGGAGGAGAAATATAAATCAAGTCACTAAAGCAAGCTTTCCATGTGTTACTATTTGCTATGTTCATTCTTAGTAAAAAAAATAGCACTTACAATAGCACTTAGACTTATATACCGCTTCATAGTGCTTTAAAGCCCTCTCTAAGCAGTTTACAGAGTCAGCCTATTGCCCCGAATAATCTGGGTCCTCATTTTACCCTACTCAGAACCCTCATCAGAGCCTTCCTCAGACTCCAGGATTGGCCCATGTTCCTCCCCAACCTCCTCACTGTCTGACTCTGCCACCAGCTCTGCTGCTTACTGGTGGGCCACAACACTGAAGGATGGAAGGCTGAGTCAACCTTGAGCCTGGTGAGATTCGATCTGACAAACTGCTGGCAGCCAGTGATCAGCAGAAGTAGCCTGCAGTACTGCACTCTAACCACTGCGCCACTGCAGCTCATTATTTTGACTTATTATAAGAGACATTTTCAGATGGCTGCTAACATAGCTGACTCATGCAAATAAATGTACAGCTTATTACGCTTGGTTGCATGATCAGTCAGATGTTTAGACTGGATTTGGCATTTTTATCTACCTCGTTAGTCCTTCTGAAAGACTTAGGGTTGGCAAATGTTGTGTGGTGGTGTTAGAGGTATGGTCACAGAATGTTGGTTGTTCCATGTAAAGTTTCCTTCAGCACTTGACTGAGTGGGATTTTGTCAATGCCAATGGTATTCAAAATTCTGGAGTGGCACCAAGGTGCCTATTTCTATTGATACCTTTCTTGCTTTCTTTTAGCCCAGTCATTCCCCTTCTGTTTGCATGTCTTTATATTTTGTGATTTTCTCCAGTTCTTTCTTTTTCTATTCTGATCCTTCCCAGATACTGTCATATACCCTATCCAGATATTTTTTTGTCCTTTTTTTTTTGACCCCAGGGTGTCATCCTGGATTTCTTTGAGGCCGCATCAGCATTATAGTTCTCCTCTGCGGGCTGGCAGGGTGGTGGTGGCGGTGGGGAGAGGGGGGAGACAGGACAGACAGCATTTTACTGCCCAAAATGAGGTTGCACCACTCCTCCATGCCCCCATGCCCACTCCCACACCTTGTTTTCTGCCAGATGAAAATGGATCTCCCAAGGCCCATTTTTAGTCAGCAGAGTGCTGCTGGAGCCTGTTTTCTGCCTATTTTCAGCAGGAGAGGCACCATGGGCCACTCCTTTGATATTCCCAGCCCAGCCCTGTGGGCCTGATTTAAGCACCCCATGGGCTGGATCTGGCCCATGGGCCTTGAGTTTGACACCCCTGGAGTAAACAATACTCTCCTTTTTATGAACCTATTTAGACAAAAGTGTGCAGTGTTTTTTTCTTTGTGGTTTTTTTTACTATGTGCAGTACTGAGATGTAATAGCAATAGCAAAAGCAGTTAGACTTATATACCACTTCATAGGGCTTTCAGCCCTCTCTAAGCGGTCTCTAAGCGGAGGAGCCGAGGTGGTGCAGTGGTTAAATGCAGCACTGCAGGCTACTTCAGCTGACTGCAGTTCTGCAGTTCGGCTGTTCAAATCTCACCGGCTCAGGGTTGACTCAGCCTTCCATCCTTCCAAGGTGGGTAAAATGAGAACCTGGATTGTTGTTGGGGGCAATATGCTGACACTGTAAACCGCTTAGAGAGGGCTGAAAGCCCTATGAAGCGGTATATAAGACTAACTGCTATTGCTATTGCTATTACAGAGTCAGCATATCGCCCCCACAGTCTGGGTCCTCATTTCACCCACCTCGGAAGGATGGAAGGCTGAGTCAACCTTGAGCCGGTGAGATTAGAACCGCTGAACTGCAGATAACAGTCAGCTGAAGTGGCCTGCAGTACTGCACCCTAACCACTGCGCCACCTCGGCTCTTCTGTACCATCCAACTATGGATAATCTAGCTTCTAGAGACAGTGTGCAAAAAAACAAGAGCACCTGTGCTAGACAATATATGAAAATAGCTGGAAAATCTGCAATGTATGACTCATATAGGATGTTCTCTTCTTATTGTTGATGTCAAGGTAAATGTCACTTTGTGTGCTAGTGAGGTGACTGATAATACATATGTCATCGTTGCATGATTTCTGCTCTGTGCACCTTCACAAAGGTGAGGTAAATTTTAATAACAGTTTTAAGAGAACCGATAACCCAGTCTGATATTCACTGATATTTGAGCTGTGCTTTTGGTACTTTCTTTTTTTTCCCTCAACACAGAACAAGAGACAAGCAAAGGTTTCTTTTTAGACATGCTCCAAATAATTACATATCTCTCTCTGTGTTACGCTTTTCTCAAGCAGAATTTAAAATATTGTTTGCAAATATATATTTAGTATTATTTATATATTTAAATTAAACTCCTTGACTTCCCTTCTTCCTCAAAGAGGGGCTCTGTTAATCTGAGGTATTTGTTTTTAGAATGGTCTTCATCAATTTTAAAATATTCCTTTGAAAAAGAGTGAATTGGCATTAGGTCCAGTATAAGATGAAATGTTTTCTTCAGCACTTAGCATTTGGACAAAATGCTACCTTCCCTTTTTCTAAATGTCAGCAAGTAATTTGGCCTAGATTACAAAACCTTACCTTTTTTTGCAAATAAATTCAGTGTTACTCCAAAAGAACACCTGTCCCTTTCAATAAGCAAAGCCAATGGGCTTAAAATAACAGATGTAACCAAGCCTCCATTCTCTAGATGGTAGTGTTACTTCTTTTTTCTCTACTTTTAGCTCCCTCTTTAAGATCCGAGTTTAGGACTAGGAAAAAAACGTGTTTAAAAGTTCCGATCCGACCGAGCATTTAGAGGAAAGAGATTCTTAGTCCACAAATGGAAAAAATAGAAGAAAAAGGAGAAAAAGGACCAGTCCAATTTAAAAGTAAGAGGCATTTGTAAAAATTCCATCCATAGAAAGAAATGAAATTAAAGAAAAAAAGATAACACAATAGTTTACCTGGGTACCTGAGAGACCGCCTCCTGCCGATTACCTCTCTCAGACAAATTAGATCGCACAGGTTAGGTCTCCTCCAGATTCCATCTGCCAGCCAATGTAGGCTGGCGACTCCCCGGGGCCTTCCGCAAAGCCACCAAGTCCTGGCTGTTCCAGCAGGCTGGGGGGAGCTGAGAAGCATCTATCTCCACAGAAATTGTGAATGTTGGTTTTGTTTTTAATATATTGTCTTTGTCTCGTTCCCCCCTTTCCCTTGTCTTTTATGAGCCGCCCGGAGTCCTCCGGGAGTGGGCGGCATACAAGACAAATAAATAAATAAATAAATAAATAAATAAATAAATAAATAAATAAATAAATAAATAAATAAATAAATAAATAAATAAATAAATAAATAAATAAATAAATAAATAAAATAGTTTTAATTCAAGCTAATCCACTGCTTCTATCTTCAATTTTAATTTTACTCTGCTTCTTTTTGGGTGTTCTCTTCTCTAATAATAAAATTTATCTCACCAATTTCAACACACTCTCTCTCCTGCACTGTTTCCATTGCAGGGGGCTGTCCCAATGTTGTGCAGCTTCATCAGCTGCTTCTTTTGTAGTCGGGAAAAAAAAGCTTCTCCTGGATCGATCAGGGGCTTTGCGATGCCCCTGAGATCAGCAGAACATACTCTTCTCTATCACCGTCTCTATGAGACAGTTTAGGTCCAAAAAGGACCATCCAGCAACAGAGATTTCAACAGCAATCCTGGAGCTCCAAGATTGCATGTTGTGTTGTAGCAACGTCAACCCCGGAAGTCTCAACTAACTATGAAATCTTGATCCATGCAAATCTGGTGAAAGTTTGATCCATCCCTACCTGCTACCTGCTACAGAGCCGAGGTGGCACAGTGGTTAAATGCAGCACTGCAGGCTACTTCAGCTGACTGCAGTTCTGCAGTTCAGCTGTTCAAATCTCACCGGCTCAGGGTTGACTCAGCCTTCCATCCTTCCGAGGTGGGTAAAATGAGGACCTGGATTGTTGTTGGGGGCAATGTGCTGACTCTGTAAACCGCTTAGAGAGGGCTGAAAGCCCTATGAAGCGGTATATAAGTCTAACTGCTATTGCTATTGCTATTGCTACTTCAATTTCAACATGGAATTTACCACCTATCAACTCTGCCAGTGACATTGGTGGACAGTAGCATGCTAGGTAGCTAAATCAACAAGTCAATTAGTGAAAGAAAATTGGAAATCAGATAGGAAGCTTAAAGAAGAGATGGAATTCCACTTGATCGCAGCAACCATCTCTCTTTGAATCTATACTGATGTTGATGCTGGGCTGAGTATCCACATAGTAGGTATAATTGGGAGAAAATTCTTCCAGTTCTTTCATTTAAAAGTATGATATTTAAAACACATTGAATTATTTGTATCATTAATGTTAGATTTTATCCAAACATTTTTTATAATATCTATCACTCTATATTTTGTATCTCTTTGGATGCAGCCTGCATTCCTGGTTTAATGGGCAAGTTTATATTATCTTCTTCCAAATCAATTTAACTTTTATTGTCTCTTTATCTGCAGTATAGAATGCTAGCAAAGCATTCATGAGAGGACTGTTTGTCTCTCTGGCATCAAATAGAAAGCAAACTATGCAGAACAAAAGGACATACTGCTGAGTGATCTGAAACAATTGGCATCAAAGCATAAACCCAACCCAACAAAAGATAAGAGCAATTAGTAATCATCTAGATTTAATGGAAGAAAAGGAGATTTATAAGACTGTGATTACTGTTCACAAAAATATTTTGAAAAAGGCAATAAGTAAAATAAATTACTGACTTATAAATTGCACAAGAGCAGGATAAAAGCACAATTACCTCCTCCATTTCAAATGGAACATTGTAGATTTCTACAGTGAAGGACATGATGGAGCAATGTGTTACTTATTATTCTAGAATATATAGCAAGCAAACATTTAAGTCAGAAAAGTTTGAAGAATAACATGACATTACTTACTAAATTTTGTTGATTCACAATTTAACAAAATGAAGTTTTCAATTAACTTATAGCTGAAGATGAGATTAAAGATAAAGGTTCCCCTCACACATTTCTGCTAGTTGTTTGTGACTCTAGGGGGCAGTGCTCATCTCCATTTCAAAGCTGAAGAGTCAGCCCTGTCTGAAGACGTCTCTGGGGTCATGTGGCCAGCATGACTAAATGCCGAAGGCGCACGGAATGCTGTTACCTTCGCACCAAAGGTGGTCCCTATTTTTCTACTTGCATTTTTACATGTTTTCAAACTGCTAGGTTGGCAGAAGCCGGGGCAAGCAACAGGAGCTCACGCTATTACAGGGTGCTGGGGATTTGAACCGCTCAACTGCCAACCTTTCTGATTGGCAAGCTCAGCCACCACATCCCTTATGAGAGTAAAGAAGAATAAAAAAGAATAAAGTTGCAGGACTTGCTGGTATTTCTGTAACACTTTTCAAGAAACTGGTTAAATCAGTAACTCAATTCAGGGATGAAATTCAGGAATGCTGAATTTCCTTTGTCATGGAAAGAAGATTTCATCTTTTTGATTTACAATACAAAGAAGGAAAATACCTGACCCAGTCTTACAGATTGACTTCTTTATTGAATGTAGATTACAACTCTTTATAGCAATAGCTGCAAAAAAGAATCTTTTTATATAAATTGATACATCCCGACTAAATTGGATTTATCCTGAAGAGATACACGAGAGACATGCACTAACAGACATGGTATTGTTGAAGTTATCAGAAAAACAAGAAAATGACCGATTTTGCTTTTTCATTCAGAGAGAGCATTTGACCACTTAGAATGTTTTTCATGCTTGCAATTTTGAAGAAAAGATGAATTATGGCTCTACACAGCATATTTTTGAGAATTAAAAGTGTTTCTGTAAATAATAGTGCATTAAATATCTAGAGCAGGGGTATCAAACTCAAACTGAATCCCGCCTGTGGGTGCTTAGATTTGGACCGCAGGGCCACCCTGGAAACAGTGAAGGACCGGCCCATAGTACCTCTGGCTTTCCAAGGTCCATTTTCGCTGACAGAGGGCTGCAGGAGGCTGTCGCAACTGAAAATGGAGCTCAGGAGCCTGTTTTCATTGGCAGAGTGCTTGGGCCACCACAGCTGACCCTGACACAAGTGACATTGAGCTGGCCATGCCCATCCTGGCCACGCCCACCCCAGGCCTGGAGGTCAAACACGACCCTGATATTGCCCTCAATGAAATCGAGTTTTACACCCCTGATCTAGAGGGTCAATATGAAATGAACTTTATTATTAATTAGGCTTATTAATTAGGTTTTAATATTGTTAATAATAAGCCTTATCTATTAGGGTTATTCATTAAATTTTTGCTATTCTTTCATCTGAGAGTGGCGCAGTGGTTAAGGTGCAGTACTGCAGGCCACTTCAGCTGACTGTTATCTGCAGTTCAGCGGTTCTAATCCCACCAGCTCAAGGTTGACTCAGCCTTCCATCCTTCCAAGGTGGGTAAAATGAGGACCCGGATTGTTGGGGGCAATATGCTGACTCTGTAAACCGCTTAGAGAGGGCTAAAAGCCCTATGAAGTGGTATATAAGTCTAACTGCTATTGCTATTGCTATTGCTATCCTCCAAAATGCATAAGATCAACTAATGTCAAGGAACATTTTTTACTTTAAAAATGTGTTAGCATCCTTGCCAACCTTGACAAGGTGGCAATATTCTGATTTTTTACAATTTATATATTGCCTTTCTCCCCTCAGAGCACTCAAGTTGTTTCTAAAGGACATTGGCTGTATTCATGCATACTTCTAGATCAGATTTTTTAAAAAATAAATTGTGTATTAAATAAGTCAAAGTTGCAGAGAAGGAATCATCCAATCCCTGGTATCTTTTTCTTTTTTATTTTTCTGTCTTGTTCTTTTCTTTTTTCTTTTTTAATGAGGAAATCAGATCAGATGTATGTATGTATGTATGTATGTATGTATGTATGTATGTATGTATGTATGTATGTATGTATATTTGTCCAAGAGGTGAGAGTAAAGAACACTGTTCCTTTCTTGGAATGAGGTTGCATATCCTTTTAAGCTAAAAAATTAGGAAGCAAGCAAGCAAGCAACATATTAACACAGCACATGGCTTCGAGAAGGGTAATTTTTCACAGGCTAATACCAGCTTGTTTCTAACAAATGCAGAAGTCATACAACTTTTTAAATTATTTGGCTCAGGAACTCACTTGTTACAGCCTTCTCGAAACATTGTGTGACTTGGCTAAAGATCAAGTTTCACCTCAAACATGTTTTTGTTGGTTAAACTATCATGTATCACACAATGTGCTAATCATTGTGGGCTTGATTTGGTTTTGGCCCAGTGACCTAGATCAATGAAAGCCATTGTGGTTTGTCCAACAAAGCATGGTTTTAATAATGCAGCCTGACCACATTGTAGCCAGCAGCTGATGTAGATCAATGTTGGGTAGCTCCCACTTAAATGCAAAGCAATACTTAGAAGTATCAATGCTAAGAATGGATAGGGGTGATTAAGATCAGATGACCAATGGAATAAAAATGTTGATTTCTTTTTAAAAAAACAGGATTGTGGAAAGAATAAAAAGGCCATAAGTGCTGTGGTCTGCCAGAGGCCAGCAGAGCTGGCAGCAGAGTTGGACAGTGAGGAGATTGGGGAGGAACATGGGAAAATCCTGGAGCCTGGGGAAGGCTCAGATGAGGGCTTTGCATTGGAGGAAGAGATGGGGCCAAGGCCATCTGGCAGTTCTCAGCTGCCTTTGGAGCTAGACAGCAGTGAGGCGGAGGAACAGCTGGAGCCTGTTCCCAGTGTGTGCATGCACAGCGATGCCAGAAGAAAAGAACAGCTCAAAATTATGTAATGCGCTCTACATGGGGCTGCCCCTAAAAAGTGTTCGGAGACTACAATTAGTCCAGAATGCAGCCGCGCGAGTGATATTGGGTGTACCAAGGTACACCCACACTACACCTATCCTCTGCGAGCTGCTCTGGCTCCCCATTGGTCTCCGAGCACAATTCAAGGTGCTGGTTATTACCTTTAAAGCCCTACATGGCTCAGGACCCGGATATCTATGAGACCATCTTCTGCTGCACACCTCCCTAAGACCGATAAGATCGCACAGGGTGGGCCTTCTCCAGGTGCCATCAGCTAGACAATGTTGGCTGGCGGCACCTCGGAGGAGGACCTTCTCTGTTGCTGCTCCGGCCCTAGGGAATGAACTACCCCCAGAGATCTGGACCCTACCCACTCTCATGGCCTTCCAAAAAGCGATTAAAACCTGGCTATTCCGGCAGGCCTGGGGCTGTTGACCTCTTGACCGAGGTCCAGCCCTGCTTAGACTGGGTGCATGGTGTGTTTCTTTTAACCTGTTCTCTTCTGTTTGTCTTTTTACCTTTTTGTGAAATTTTATTTCTCTAAGCTGCCCGGAGTCCTTCGGGATTGGGCGGCCTATAAATTTAATAAATAGAAATAGAAATATAAATCAGGGTTGACTTGGGAGTAAAGCCACAGGTGGATAGTGAATAGCCCCTCCCATAGGAAATAAAAGAGGAGCAAAAGGGAAGTGGGCTTTTGCAGGAAACAATTCATTTGTTTGTTTGTTTGTTTCAGGAGTGTGAAGATCTGTTGGTTAACCTCAGAGACTCAGTATCAAGTTTTTCCTTGCACAGTGCTGCGTTTGGAAAATATTTACATGGCAGCTTTCCAAGCTAGATAAGGTCTGTGGTCATAAATTCACCTTTGAAAGACTGTTTACCAGGCCTTTGCTGAATGTGAATGAGAGGAATTCACATTCGTTTAATAAAAGGGGTTTCGTTGGGACTAGGAATCTGTTTTGTGCTTTTTGGGGAAGGCTAGGTCAGAACAAGAGGTTGGTTTTCCATGGAGAATATGCTGGCCATAAAAAATGAATAAACAGTGATTTATTCCAGTCAGACTTGTGTTATACTGCACTAAAGGGTATGTACTGTTTATTAAAATGGGGAAAAATAGCACAATTGAAGGGAAACTGGATAGTCTTAAATGAAAGGAGGAAGGATGTTAAACCTGTCAGCCTTGAAAGAACAATAATGATTGATGGAAATGAAAGAGGACAGATTTAAAGTGACAGAAGACCCTGTTAGAAAGCAAGGCAAAATTCATTTCATTCTAAGAAGATGTAGACAATATAGATTAGTGCCACTCCTTGAATTCCTTGATTATTTAGCAAAGGTCACTGGGATCAATATTGTCAGTTTCTTATATTTCATGTAGTCATTTAGAACTACATTTTAAATTGTAAGTAGATTTCAAATAGACGTCTTGACATTTATGGTTTTAGGAAATATCCTTGACCTACAACTGAAATGAAACGCAAACCATGGTTTGGCACTATAACCATGTATCTACCCTGGATTCACAGGAAATGATGTCTAAGAAGCAGAGGTTCTCTCTGGTTCGAGTGAACCAGTAGCACCGGCTGCAGGAGGCTCCGCCCACCTGCCGTGATATAATGCACGAGCACCACGCATGCAAGAAGGTGTTGCACATGCACAGATGTGGTTCGTGCACTCACATTTGCAAACCGGTAGGGAAGGTAAGTGAATCCCACCCCTGCTAATCATTTGCATAAATCAAATTTTACCCACAAACCACAGTTGCAAAGAAATTTTGCCGCAAATTATTCTTGCGCTAGGAGGCAAGGATAGTTTCAAGGCTAATGAATGCATCAGTCTAATATCTATGTCTGCCTGGTTATTCTTTTATTGCATAATTGGTTCGCTTATCTTTTTCTGCCATAAACACTCAGATGCCTGAGTCTTGACCCCTATTTACCACAGGGCAAGTGATGATGGGACGATTTGCCTAGCTTGGATTTCTAATGTGCTTTTTGGTCTGGGGCCTCTGAGGAAGTGCTCAGGAATGCCCCTGATATGCTCCCTTTGTCACTTATGAATTTGGTTCATCACCCTTCTTGCTTTTATTCCAGACGTATGAATAATGATTTGAGTTACAGACTTTGTTAATATTTCTTTTCTGGAGGTCTGCTCAGCCCAAAGAGGTTGTGGGTGTCCCTTAAGTTCTTTCTAGATACAGAGTTAGCCATCGGTATACCAGTTATAATCCACCTGAGGCAAAGGTATGTCAGTTAAATCGGGTCGTGTGGAATAAACGGTTTCCAATACTTGTACACAATCATGTTCCACCTCTTGCATATCTGTCAAAACAACTAGACGCTGTGGCACAAGGGTGGCCGCATTGTTTGAAAGCTTTAGCAGCCATTGCGGAATTGCTGCAAGATTGTAATAAACTCACTTTTTCCTGTCCAATTAGGGTCCACACCCCACACTCTGTTCAAGCAATTCTTGATCAGAAGGGCCATTTGTGGATTAGTAACCAACGAATCATCAAATACCAGGCCATGATGATTGAAAACCCCCAGGTTCATCTAGTGGTTTCTACCTCATTAAATCCTGCTACTCTCTTGCCCACGGAAATAGAGGTGGAACATGATTGTGTACAAGTATTGGAAACCGTTTATTCCACACGACCCGATTTAACTGACATACCTTTGCCTCAGGTGGATTATAACTGGTATACCGATGGGTCTAGTTATATACACCAGGGGATGAGAGTTGCAGGCTATGCCATTGTTGATGATGAGGGGGTAATTGAAAGTGGGCCGTTGGGAGCAGGAAAAAGTGCACAAGTGGCAGAATTGTGGGCCCTCATACGGGCATTGGAACGGGCTGAAGGTGAACGCTTGAATGTATGGACGGATAGTAAATACGCCTTTTTAACCTTACATGCTCATGGTGCTGTATACAAGGAAAGGGGATTTAGGGATTCAGCTGGCAAATATATACAACATAGCCATTTAATTCAGAGATTGATAGATGCGGTCCAAAAACCAAAAAAGGTGGCAGTTATGCATTGCAGAGGTCATCAACGAGGTGATGATAGAATTGTTTTAGGGAACAGGGCAGCAGACGCTGAAGCACGAGCTGCAGCATTGCGTCATGAGCCTTTACCAGACATGTATATTAATGTTGCCTTGGATTTAGGGGTTATACCAGTAGACATCCAACCCTCTTATTCTTTATCTGAATGTGATAAGGCAGTCAACGATTTGATGGCGGTCATCGATAAGGGCTGGTATGTTCTTCCGGATGGAAGAATATATGTGCCTTCCACAGTGGCATGGCAATTGGTTCGTTCCACTCATGAAACCACCCATATGGGGAAGACAGCTTTGGAATCTGCTCTTAAGAGGGATTACTATATAGATGGGTTAGCAGGGATGGCAGTAAAAGTAGCATCTTCCTGTGAAACGTGTGCGAAAGTTAATCCTAGGCAAGGTCCATCCCTTCCACCAGGAACTATACCTATTGCCTACTATCCTATGGACACAGTTATGATTGACTTTACTGATATGCCACGAAGTGGTTTCTATAGGGCTATGTTAGTTATTGTGGATTTATACACGGGATGGCCAGAGGCGTTCCCTACGAGAACGAAAAAGGCACAGGAAGTAGCAAAGGTTTTACTTAAAGAGATCATTCCTCGATTTGGCAACCCCTCCTTTATTTCGTCGGACAATGGCCCGGAGTTTGTCCATCACATTAATCAAGCCATTGCACAAGCGATAGGGGTAAAATGGCGATTCCATTCTTCTTTCCACCCACAATCTGGTTCTCCCGTGGAAAGGATGAATAGGACTTTAAAGGAAAAGATTACCAAAATCTGTGCGGAAACACACTTGAAGTGGCCCGATGCTTTACCCCTTGCGTTGTATGCAATTCGGAGTGCTCCCAGACGGCAACATAGACTCTCACCATATGAGTTGATGTTTGGTCGGCCTCCAACATTGTTACGACGAAATTTGGCTGGATGGCCTGATTTGGGGCATAAGGGGGGAGTCTGGGCCATGGAAATGGTGCAGGAACTAAATAAACAAGTTGAAAGGTTGAAGAATTATGTGTTGGAACAGACACCTCCCAGATTGGTAACTAAGTGTCATTCTTTTAAGCCAGGGGACCGAGTGTGGGTAAAACATTGGAAAAAGGAACAATTAGAAGGGAGGTGGAAGGGACCTTATGAAGTAATTATGACATCTCCACTTGCTGTTAAGATTGCGGAGTCTAAAACCTGGATACATTGGACTCGTGTAAAGAGGGCCGCTGACAAACAATGGACCACACATCCCAGCGACCAACCGTTGAAGTTGAAATTGATTCGTCAATAAAGTCCAATTATATCCTTTGTTGTATTGCTATAGGTATTGTGATACTTGCTTTCATTGTATGCATTATTTGTATTGTGAAGTACACCAACCCGACGGTCCAATACTCAATTGACGGAACTGTGAGAGCGGTTGACTGGTGGCCATTTGCTGGTGTCCCATTCGCTAACGGACAGTTGCAGACAGACAATTTAAGGGAAATCCAAGCCGATCCTGCACCTGAAGCAGGTCCTGCACCTGGAAGGGAAGACGGAGGGCCAGCGCAGCCTTCCCCCCGGCGAATTTTCCAAAGGTCGGCAGTGGAGAACCCTTGCTAAGTCACTCTGGAAGCTGACTTTCTACGCACGGGTGAAGAATAGTGGACCGGCATACTAACCTTTAATTATCTTCATCTTTTATCATCCTTACTAACCATATGTGCTGGTTTTGTACCTGTAAATGTGGATGCTGCTGCTGTGCCCACTGTATTGATTGTGTCCAGCATAGCTATTGTAACATTAAGTGTGATATAGTTATTATAGAAGACGCGTTGGCACCCTACATAATCACTGGATCTGGCCCTCCCTATTACACTCTCAAATTAACCCCTACAGTTCGGCTTGCATTACAGGATCGGAGAGGTCACGACGTGTGCGAACAGGATGCACGAAGGTATACAGCTCGTTTGGTCTATTACTCTATTAGTGATATGCTTATACGGTGTTGGGAGCAAATGCAATCTTGTTGATGTGGGCAACTTAGGATTATGGAGCAACCCAGAGGATAGACCCCATATCATACGATCTTATAATGTCGGATCCAGGGAAGGGGAGGAGACAACCCCCATTGTGTTTTCTCCGAATTGTTGGAACGGAGTTCTACCACACCCTTGCAAACTCCCTGACCTGTTTGATAAAATTGCCAAAATCACCTGTCAGTCTCGAGGTTTTTCCAACCCAGAAGTATGCCCGTATGTGGGATATCTAATGCGGAAGGGAATGTGTACAAAAGCCCGACAAAAGGGGGGAGAACCACCTCTAATTTTGGATTGTGGAACCCCCCATTATTGGGGCTGGATCCGTATTACTTCCCCTTCACAATTAAAATCTGGTTGGCAAGGGGCATGTATGGTACAAATGCGTCCCATTGAATTCGGAGTAACTCTAAGAAGGAAACCTAAGAGACGTAGAAATAAGAGAGAAATAAGCCTTTACCCGAGTAGACCACCCCTAAGCACCATTTGTATCAAGGGAAGAGGATTTCAAAAAGGGGAATTCCAGTATTGGAGAACAACACATAAGGGATGTGATATCACGATAGAAGTAACGCCAAAACTAGCTAAGAAAGGGTTAGCCTGGTCATGTGGAAACCAAAATGATGAATGGAGAAAAGGAATTTACGAATTATGTAAAAATGCAACCAAGAAAGATCTCTATAATGGAGACCCAAGGTGCCTTTGGATTCATATAACCTTATGGGCTAGTTGTTGTAGAACTACAGAACACAGCCCTGAAGATATACTATTTCTTTGTAATAATAATAAGAGCCAAAATGTACCATTAGGATGGAGTGGGTTATGTCAAGTATTGTGGGAACCCTCCAGGGACATCAAACCCTATTGGAATAATGATAGCCCCACCCGAACTAAAAGAGTACCAACTGCGGTAACCAAAGGTGGATCAGAAGATTGTGCACCCTGTATTACAAAAGCTAAAATAGGGACGCGAACTGTTAATACCTTGGTGTATCATACGCAGTCACCCCAAGGGTGTAAGTCTACTAAAATGAATTGCCTTCATAACAAAACTATGTATAGTTTGTGCACCCTGCAAGGAAAGACTGTATGTTATAATCCCAACACTCCAGTTCGCCTTAATGTAACCCTATGGACAGGTTTGCCTAAGGTAGGGGCTACAAATGATCCAGAAGGAGAGGGCAAGTGGTATTTCCTTAATTATACTGTACAATTGCAACAGGGCAAACAACCCCTAATTTTGTGGTTTGATGCATGCACCGCCACTAAGAGAGGCTGGAGTGTATCCTGTGGGGATCAGTCTTGGGTCAATGCTTACAAAGATAATCATAAATATCTATGTGAAAAATTGAATAGTTGGGAATATGGTAATCCTAACCAATGGTTACCTTGTGCAGGCACTGTGCAATGTACTGGGTGGCAGTGTGTTTGTGACTATACAGGAGGCGGATATAAAGGATGTGCCTATATAACTTCCTTCAGAAGGGGCAATGGGAATATGATACAAATGGAAGTATCTCGTAACATCCCATCCATAGTAACATATGGCTTTGGAATTGATGGTAAAGGATTGGACCCAAAAACATACCTAACTATTAAAGTTGAGAAGGTTAAAGATGGAGAAGTAAAATCCCTCGGATGGTCTGTGTATGATACCTTGCAAAAATTAGAAGACCCACTACCAATAAGTACTAAGGCAAACAATTTATTCATAGAAATGGCTGAACAGGTAGCTAAAACCTTGACTGTTAAAAATTGCTTTGTTTGTGGAGGAACTAACATGGGAGAGCAATGGCCATGGGAAGCCATGGAAGCTGATCCTGTAATATATAACAATCTTTCCTATGCTGGTAATATTACAACGAGGAAAGAGTTTACTGGGATTGTGTGGACCTTGTCCACTAATCTGGTAGGAAGAAATTGCTTTGTAAGAAATGGATCGGTTCATGTTGGAGATTTAATTTGTCTGGGATCCTGGAATCCTGACTATAGTATCTGGTCTTCACCAGCTAACATTACTCAGCCCCCACGTTTTGATATGACTTATTTAAAGTACCTAGATTCTTCCTCTATTGATAACCTATGGAAAGCTCCAAAAGCTATGTATTGGATTTGTGGAAAGCTGGCTTATGAAACTTTGCCTAGAGATTGGTCTGGTTCATGTATCTTAGGATGGATTAAGCCCTCATTCTTTTTATTACCCATGAAAGCCCGCCAAGTGTTAGGAGTCCCACTGTATGAGAAGGTTGGTCTCCAGACTAGAAGGAAACGAGAACTTGATACAGTTTTTACCAATTTCCTTTGTAAGGATTGGGCCACCATTGAAGACAGTGATGTTTGGAGTTCAGAGAGAATTGTATGTACATATGGCAGGGCTACGTGGGCAGAAGATGGGTCGTATGGATATCGCACACCCATTTATATGCTAAATAGGATTATTCGCCTTCAAGCAGTATTAGATTTAGTGGGCCAACGTATTGATAAGGCCCTTAATATAATATCCGAAGCTACAGACAAAATAAGGACGGCAGTGTATCAGAATCGCTTAGCTTTGGACTATTTGCTGGCGAAAGAAGGAGGTGTGTGTGGTAAGTTTAATCTTTCAAATTGCTGCTTGCAAATAGATGAAACTGGAACTGTTATTAAACAGTTAACTACGGAAATGCGTCAATTGACTCATAATCCTGACCAGGTGTGGCGAGGATTCAACTTTAAGGAAATCTTTGGTTCCTGGTTTCCTAAATTGCCAGGCTTGCAAGCTATAGTTGCTTTAATAGGCTTAATTGCTGCAGGATGTGTATTAATTCCTTGTGTTTTACCTATTTTTGTGCGTACTATTTCTAATAGTTTATCCTTAGTAGCAGAGCGGAAAGCGACAGCACAGGTAATGGCCTTATGGGAATATGAAAGAATGCAACCGGTGGGAGAACCATCCACTGAACCTGAGTATGTGACTCTTCTGGACATGTCAGATGAGTCCCAAAGGGGGGACTAAGGTGGGCTAAAAGGCCAAATTATGAACCACAGTTCTACAGGCCATGTTTAATATCAAATACTCTGATTAAAGCTGAGGTTTTGCACCATTAAGCAGAAAACAATTGCTGACAGTTGCTGAAGGAGCAATATATATTTTTACACATCTGGGAACAAGTCGACCCAGACGGGGAGTTTCCTGTCATCTTGCAAGATGTGTCCTGTTTATGTCACACATGATCTATAAGGTGCTGACCATGTATATTTTAGGAATAGTAACTGTTGGCCATCTGGCATAGACAGTTTTTGGTTCCTCTCATTGCCTTATATGCTTAAACACTGCCTCTATAGATGATGACGTAATTTGCACTATAAAGGTATGGCTTTAAGAACCCTTCGGGGTTCAAACTCTTGATGCTTATTTTGGCATGTTTGAACCTGCGCATTCAATAAACTTTTCCTATATTGCATCGCTTGGCTTCATTGTCTCTTAATTCTACTACAGTCCAATCATAATTCACCCAACTGTCAGGTGGGAGACATCTTCAAAAATCATCATCAGGTTGGAATGCTGGACAGTTGGCCTCGGCGGGAAACTCCCCTCCTTCCACATGCACAAAGAGATGGTGAGAATAACTCCCATTAAACAGCCCTCCAGTACAGAATGATTCCCTTCCCAAATACCATGCCCTCCCTCCCCGTTTCAATGGCAGCCGAAGAGCAGCAGCAAAGCAGAGGCTGAGAGGTTTTTAGTTTCAGTAAGCTTCCTAGAATCACTGAGTGTGAGTGGGCAGCCATAAAAATTATCAAGGAAGGAAGGAAGGAAGGAAGGAAGGAAGGAAGGAAGGAAGGAAGGAAGGAAGGAAGGAAGGAAGGAAGGAAGGAAGAAAGAAAGAAAGAAGGAAGAAAAACTAAAAAATAGAAAAGACATGGCAAGGCAAAATATTACATCAACCCACAATATAACTATCAGGCAAAGCAGCAGTTAACAAGAAGACCTGGCAGTGGCTAAGAGCAGGAAAAGTGAACTAATTTTGGCTACCCAAGGCTATTTGAGAGAAAGCCTTAAGAACAAATACATACCAAGCCATAGTTGAGACAACAGCAACAGATAGCAAATGCTGCTCTGCAAAAAAAGAAAAGAAAAGAAAAGCTGAAAAACAGCAAACCATCTAGTTAACTGCTACAAGAAGATTGTAAAGATTGACTACAAATAATGGCATGACAAAGTAGCAACAACAGTGCATTGGGATATCTGCAAGAAAGAAATGGTGCATTGGGATTTGGCTGCAAGCGAGAACTAATGGGACCACGAAATAGATAAAGTAATAGAAAAAGAACAAACTAAAGTGCTCTGGGACTTTAGATTTCAAACAGGCAAGCACCTGCCACATAACATCCCAGACTTAACATTTGTTGATAAAACAGACAAAAAAAAGTATGGATAGTAGACACTGCAGTACCTGGAGACAGCAGAATAGAAGAACAAAGAATTGGAGAAAATTGCAAAATACAAAGTCTGACAAATAGAAGTAAAATATCTGTGGCAAAAGGAAGCATCCCACAGATTAGGCCTCCTCTGTATTCCATCTGCCGGCCAATGTCGGCTGGCGACTACTCGGAGGAGGGCCTTCTCTGTGGCTGCCATGGCCCTTTGGAACGAGCTCCCCGTGGAGATTCGGACCCTCTCCACCCTTCGGGCCTTCCGGACGGCCGTGAAGACCTGGCTGTCCCAGCAAGCCTGGGGTTGAGTCCCCCCCCACTCGAATTTGCTGTGTCTGTTGTGCTTTTAAATTGTTCATATTGTCCGATTGTTTTTGTCTTACTTTTTGTAATTTCCCCTCGCTTGGCTTTTGTTCAGCCACCCTGAGTCCCTTCGGGGAATATGGCGGCCTACAAATTGAATAAACTCCAAACTCTAAACTCCAAACTCCAAACTTACAAACAATAATAATGCCACCTTGGGTGCAATTCCAGAACATATGGAGCACCCCTTGAACTCTACCGGCATTGACGAAATCTCCATTAGTAAGGTAAAAGTTCCCCTTGCACATATGTGCTAGTAGTTCCTGACTCTAGGGGGCGGTGCTCATCTCCATTTCAAAGCCGAAGAGCCAGCACTATCTGAGGACGTCTCTGTGGTCATGTGGCTGGCATGACTAAACGCTGAAGGCACCCAGAACACTGTTACCTTCCCACCAAAGGTGGTCCCTATTTTTCTACTTGCACTCTTACATGCTTTTGAATGCTAGCTTGGCAGAATCTGGGACAAGTAATGGGAGCTCACTCGGATACGCAGCGCTAGGGATTTGAACCACCGAACTGATTGACCTTTCTGATCGACAAGCTCAGCATTTCAGCCCCTGAGCCACCGCATTCCTGCAACATCTCCATTAATTGCAAAAGACAGCTTTATTTAGTACAGTTTACATCCTGCAACAATATTTTTTAATATTAAACAATAAAATCTGCCTTTGCCAGATCCTTGGGAAGGACTCAATAAAAGAACAAGAAAAAATCCAGTCTAAACAGCTGAATCATAATAATTCTGGCAACTATGCAACAAACTGTAATACGAATAGATGTAGAAATAGTGACCGAAGGTTATTGTGGGGTTTTTTTTTGTGTATTTTTCCTTACCTAAATAACTTACTCTTTGTATCTATGTCAGGAGTGTCAAACTGGTGGCCCAGGGACCAGATTTGTCACGCACAGGCCATGCCTTCTCCAACTCCAAGAATGGGAAAACCTCATGGGATGGCAACGTGACGCGGCAAGTTTGACACTATGTAATCTGAAGGGCAAGAGCCAAGGTGGCGCAGTGGTTAAAAGCAGCACTGCAGGCTACTGCTAGATCAGCAGGTCAGCGGTTCAAATCTCACCGGCTCAGGGTTGACTCAGCCTTCCATCCTTCCGAGGTGGGTAAAATGAGGACCCAGATTGTTGGGGGCAATATGCTGACTCTCTGTAAACCGCTTAGAGAGGCCTGAAAGGCCTATGAAGCGGTATATAAGTCTACTGCTATTGCTATTGCTATTGCTATTGCTATAAGGGCAATCAAAAAAGTCAAATAGCAAGTGTAACTACACTCATCAAACCATGTTATATCTTTCGCTTGATGTTACATCTTTTCTATCCTGCTCTACGGAGTAGAGAGTTGGTCTCTAACATAAAAACCCTTGAAGAAACTCGAAGCATTTGAAATGTGGATTTACAGATGGCTGTTAGTATGTTGGGATGACAAAATCACAAATGAGGAGCGATAAGCCGCTTGAGAAAGCCAAGGGAAATCATCAAAGCCATTAAAAAGCAAAAGTTAGAATATTTTGGACATGTGATGCAACACCCAGAAAAATACAGTATCACTTAATCCTCCAGAGAAAGATTGAAGGCAAATGAGGTCCAGGCAGAAGAAGAACATCATGGCTTCAAAACTTATGGGACAGGTATGGACAAAACTCAGCAGCCCTTTTTCATGCAGCTGTTGACAAAAATAGGATGGTCAACATGATCGGCAACGTCCGATGACGGAAATGGCACAACAAGAAGAAGTAAAACCATGCCCCTTTATAATGAGGATTGTATCCACTTAACACATACAAAGGGCTTCAATTGCATAATTGCAATAACCTTCTTTGCATTTATTGCCTCCTGTGGATACTCGTCTCCTTCAAATCCTTTGAGACAGGCCAAAAACAGAGCAGTTTTCTTAAAGTGTGGTCAGAAGATGCCTCGGGGTCTCTCAAGAAATCATAATTATTTACCGGATGATGGAGATATTTGCAAACACTTTAAACAATGTCACTTTTCTTACCACTTTTATCATTTTTTTTCATGAATAATAGATCATAATAGGTTTAATAGTTATTTATACACGAGTTAATCCAATATTCCACAAATATTAATGTTAATACAGTAAATATTGGTAAGTAGAACCCCTCTAAACAAAAGAGGGCCCTTCAAAATTTTTGAATGAGGGAAGGGGTCCTAAGAACAAAAACTTTAAGAAATGTCTTCAAAAACAGAGTAATAGAAAAAGATGGGACGTAGAATTAATCCATAACCTTCTATCTAAATTTCACTGCCCCCTTGTGGTCAGTCAATCATGAGGTGCTAAGTAGTCAACACCATTAAATTTATTCATCCAAATGCACACTTAAGGCTTTTAGCCGTAGACAAAGTTAAATAACTTAGGCTTTTCTATCACCATGCTATTTCCTGAATAAAATTTATCTTTATTTCCTTTCGCATTACCATCAGTGTTTTTCTCTCTTTATGTGTTCTTTGCGCTTGATAAAACCATTTGCTACCTATCAGAGTACTCAACCCATGAATAGTTGGGTGCATAAAAAAAATACTTTGTGATTTTATTGAGAGTAAATGGCTGGCATATAAATTTAATCAATAAGTAGAATTATGTATTTAGCTTGTTTATTTTTAATGTAATGTAATGTAATACAGTACAATACAGGACAGTACATAGGACTATATTCAGTGCTGGGATTCAATTTTTTTTACTACCGGTTCTGTGGGTGTGGCTTGATGGGCATGGCATGGCATGGCAGGGGAAGGATACTGTAAAATCTCCATTCCTACCTGACTCCAAGGGAAGGATACTGCAATATCGCCATTTCCTTCCAATCAGCTGGGACTCGGGAGGCAGAGAATAGATGGCGGCGGGGCCAATCAGAGGTGATATTTACTAGTTCTCTGAACTACTCAAAATTTCCACTACCGGTTCTCCAGAACTGGTCAGAACCTGCTGAATACCACCTCTGACTATATTGTATATTATTTTTCTTTTAGATGTATATGTCAAACAAACACACACAAATATGTGGAAATAAGAATTGATATGTATTATTGGGACAGCTGAAAGTACCCCTAATTTACTAAATAAAAATACTTCACTCACCAACAAACTTCCAAACTTATTAAATACTATTGTTCATTTTCATGTCTAATATATAGGTGTGTGTGTGTGGGGGGTATGATGGTTCAGTGGTTAAAGACACTGAGCTTGTCAACTGGAGAGCTGAAAGTCCCAGTTTGAGACCAGAGTTCCATGCCATGGGGTGAGCTCCCATTACTTGCCTCAGCTACTGCCTACCTAGAAGTTTGAAAGCATGCAAATGCAAGTAGATTAACAGGTACCACTTCCGTGGGAAGATAACGGCATTCCATGCATTTTTTACATATAGCCATGCTGGATACATGACCATGGAAATTGTCTTCAGACAATGTTGGCTCCTTTGTTGAAGCTTTGTTGAGCACCCTATTCTAGAATTGGACACAACTGATAAGGAAATCTTTACCTTTATAGGTATAGAATTCCTTTAAATCAAGAGCAATTTAAAAAGCAAATAACATTTAAAAAGCATTTAGACCCCCACTCTCTCAACCTCAACCAGCCTTATTTCTCATTATAAATGCGTAGAATTATACCTGCCATGCAGTTTATTCTATTCAGCTCCAGACCTCATGAATGGTTTCACTCTCTTAAAGGGTCAGTATTTTGTTTGTGGTTTGATAGATTTGCCATGGCAGAAATGACTGCTGCTGTTAATCTGAAAAGATGGTGGAGTTTGGGGGTTTGCTTTCAGCCACTTTTCTTTCTTCTCATAATCCACTGCCTTGAAATATCAAATTTTAAAACTCACAACATTAGAATTCTTGCTGCGAAGTAGAGATGGAAGTACATATCCCTTTCTGACAATGAGCAAATTAAAGAATTCTCAACTTCATGTTTCTATCTGTATAAAAGGAATGAAATATCTCAAATCTCCAGGGCATACTGCAAGTAGCAGTATAGCTACAAGCCCTATGAATAATGGTGCTTTTAAGTGGAGATTTAAAGTGTTCGCTCCTGGCGATTGCTGGGCTTGTCCCTGCAGTTTTCTGGCTGGATTTTTCAGAAGTGGTTTGCCATTACTCCTTCCTAGAGAAAGTGACCAGAGTAAGATCACCCAGCTGGCTAGAAGCAGTGGTGCAATTCAGCCGGTTCTATCCAGAAGCAGTGGTGCAATTTAGCCGGTTCTATCCAGTTTGGGCAAACCAGTAGCGGTGGTGGCAGGAGCCTCCGCCCACCCACCCAGACATCATCACATTTCATTTTTGATGATCTGCACATGCATGGAAAGTCACACTCACATTTTTGAACCGGTAGCGAAGATACAGGGGTGGGTTTCTCGCCCCGTTCCAACCGGTTCGGTTGGAACGAGGCCGGCGGCATCCTCGCGCATGCGCGCAGTGCGCGCGTGCGTACTAGCATCTGTGCGATGCTCCAGCTGCTCCTGGAGGATTGCGCAGGCGCTGTATGCGTCCTGCGCATGCGTGGAAGCGCAGAATTCGGCAAAACCGGGTAAGGAGCGGGCACGGGCGGGTGCGGGCACGGGCTGGCGCACGGGCGCGGGGGGGGCCTTCGCCGTTCCCGGAAGTTACTTACTTCCAGGTTCGGCGACAAACCGGATTGCGGGGACTGCCGCGAACCGGTTGAAACCCACCCCTGCGAAGATACCATATTTTTTGGAATATAAGATATATTGGAGTATAAGACGCACCAAGATTTTGAAGAAGCAAATTAAAAAATAAAAGCTTTTGCACTCTGCAGACCTCCCAAAAATGGCCCACTTTTCATGAAAACAGGCCCTTTTTGTCAAAAAAAAAGAGGCATGCATAGCCTTTAGGAGGCTTATAGAGTGCTCTGGGGATGGGGGGGGGCACAAACGAGCAAAAAACAGTGCATTTTTCCTTCATTATTGCACTCCCTAGCACCCAGGAGCACTCTGCAAGGCTCCTGAAGGCTATGCACGGCCATTTTTTCAAAGGGGGTGGGGTTTCAGGAGGCCAAAAATACTGTATTCAGTGTATGATGCACCCAGATTTTCACCCTTTTTTGAGGGAAAAAGGTGTGTCTTACACTCCGAAAAATATGGTAAGTTGATTTTGCCTCTGGCTAGAAGTCATAGTTTCCTGGTTTGTAGCCTGGTTGTCTTAAGCACAGCACCAAACTGGGTCTTCTTCAATGGAGATAATGGAGATACTTGCCATCAATTTCACTTCCAAGAAACCTCACGTAACACTTCAGTTCCAAATCCATATCTTGGCCCTCACATGGATTGAGAAAGAAAAGTATATTAGCCACAGTGGCGCAGTGGTTAGAATGCAACACTGCTGACTGCTGGCTGACTGCAATTTGGCAGTTTGAATCTCACCAATCACAAGGTTGACTCAGCCTTCCATCCTTTCAAGGTAGGTAAAATGAGGACCAAGATTGTTTGGGGCAATAGGTGTTATATAGGTCTAAATGCTATTGTTATTGCTTACAGAGCAACACAGATTGTGTATCATGCTCTGGAACTTCTCAAGTAGAGTGCACCTACAACTTGGATCATATCAAGAGAGTCTACTTCATTCTCTTGGTCACATGGCCAAAGCCCTGCATTTAAAGGCAAAAGTAAAAGTTCCCCTCGGACAAATATGTTAGTTGTTTCCAACTTTAGCTGTCAGAAGATGTCTCCAGGGTCATGTGGCTGGCATGACTAAACAATGAAGGCTCACAGAACACTGTTACCTTCCCACCAGAGGTGGTCCCTATTTTTCTACTTGCATTTTTTATGTGCTTTTGAACTGCTAGGTTGGCAGAAGCTGGGACAACTAACGGGAGCTCACTCTGTTACACAGCGCTACGGATTCAAACCACCGAACTGCTGAACTTTCTGATCGACAAGCTCAGTGTCTTTGCCACTGAGCCACCACATCCCTCTGCATTTAAAAGTGGCGCCCAAATCCCACCCATGGGCAGCAGCAAAGCAAGATTGTCATCCACTGGCCCTTCAGAGAATCAGGTTTTTTTTAAAAAAAATTGTTCCTGCTGTCTTTCAGCGAAAATCAGCTTGCCTGCTTTACAAGTTGTCAGCTGTTGCTTGCAGACTGGACACACAGCTGCTTCCAGATTGCCTGGAGAGCAGTTTTCAAGCTTCTTTGGCTGAGATGGTTAGGAAGGAAAAAACCAGTCACATTTGTTTGGCACTAGGAACAGTTTCTCACCACTGGCAGTAGTGTGGCATTGCTCCCTGCAGGACACTATGAGTTACTTTATTTAAAGGAGCCTTACAAAATTGGAAGCCCTGGCCCAGGGCTTTTGCAGCCACTGAAAGCTGGTGTATGTGCATGTGTGTTTTGGCCTCTCAGAGCCCCAGCAAAGGATCCCACAGTAGCATTAATGTAAATGGGAGAGAAAGAGAGAAGATTATGAAACAAGCAGGGAGCAATCATGTTTACTGTATTTAATTGATTTCCACGGTTAATTAAAATTAAGGCCAATAGTGTTCTTCCTCTGGTGGGTTTTTTTTTAAAGCAAAAACTTGTTTGATAGATGTAGATTGACAAAGTAATCCTAATTCCATTTCTTGAGCAGGATTAGGAATAGTCAGAAAACCAATCTGACTGAAATAAGCTTATGATTCACTCTGTTGAATTCTTCAAACCTTTGCATTGTAATCAGTGGTGGGATTCAATTTTCTTTACTACCGGTTCTGTGGGCGTGACTTTGTGGGCATGGCAGGGGAAGGATACTGCAAAATCTCCATTCCCTCCACACCCTACCAAACTACTTTCCAGTTCTGTTCTCCTGTTCAGGGCAACAAAAGAAGATTGGCTGGGAGGCAGCCGGGGCGGGGCCAGCCTGTTCTCTGAATTACTCAAAATTTCTGCTACCGGTTCTTCAGAACCTGTCAGAACTGGTTGAATACCACCTCTGACTGTAATAGAAGAGAATTTGTGCAGCTCAGGACTGTACTGTGGAGTCCTTGGTGCTCTCTGAACTTGGTTGTTTGCTTGCAAATGTTTCATTACCCAACTAGGAAACATCATCAGTGCCCCTGATTTTGTTACCTAACATCACTGATCTTCATTCAACCTTTGTGTTCTGCTGGTGATGACTTTTCTTTCTTTTAATAGGCCTTAAAGTATATTAAACCCAGCATCAGACACTTATTTGATTGATGGCCTGCTTGCAAGCCACCTGGGACTTGGAGGTTGGAGGCAAATGTGTTTTGCTTCTATAAAAGGTGTCACAACTCACAAACTCACTGCAGTAATCAAAGTGTGGAGTTTCAACTGAAAAATCTGATATTCAAGTTTACTGTCAGTCATGGATTTCATTGGGGGATTTGGCTCCAATGACCCCTACTAAAAGGGATGTGGTGGCTCAGTGGCTAAAATGCTGAGCTTGTCAATCAGAAAGGTTGGCAGTTTGGTGGTTTGAATCCCTAGCACCTCATAATGGAGTGAGATCCCGTTACTTGTCCCAGCTTCTGCCAACCTAGGAGTTCAAAGGCACATAAAAATGCAAGTAGAAAAATAGGAACCACCTTTGGTGGGAAGTGTTCTGTGAGCCTTCAGTGTTTAGTCATGCCGGCCACATGACTTCAGAGACATCTTGGGAGAGTGCTGGCTCTTCGGCTTTGAAACAGAGATGAGCACTGCCCCCTAGAATAGGGAACAACTAGCACATATGTGCCAGGGGAACCTTTACCTTTAACTTACTCCTATTAAGACACACCAACCTCACAAGAGAAGAGAGATTCCATTTAAGTCCTCTTGAGCTCTTGAAGAGAAACCAGAACATAACTCTAACAAAAATCTATCCTAATATTAATAAATAAATAGTAATTTATTTCAAGTACTGGTAGTGCTGACATGATGGCAATTGGGAGCAGAATAAGCTAGGCAATCATCATGCATGATATTACATGAACACATCACTTAGTGATGACAATCCCTGCAATCCACATTGCTGTCATTAAGTGGGGATGTGGTTCATTAAGCGAGCACCTCCTTGTAACTTCCTGTCAGCTTCTGGCAACCAAAGTCAGTGGTGAAGCTGATGAGAAATTACAAGTCCCAGGTGACTTGCAAGCAAGCCATCAAGCAGATAAGGGGTTGATGCTGGGTGAATGAGTTGTGTGAGTGGTCAGGAAGGCACGCAAGAGTGGGATTCAGCCAGTTCAGATTGGTTTGGACAAACCGGAAGTTAATTTTAATCTGGTTCACTAAACTGGTATTTGCAAGGACTGGCTGACCCCGCCTACCCCACCGTGCCCCTCCCAGGAGTCTCCACATGGCCAATTTTGGATGCCAGTTAAGTGCAGTGCCCACACGGAGGCTCTGGGATGGCAAAAAAACAGGCCTACTGGATGCTCAAGGAAAGTCTCCAGAGCCTGGAAAGGGTGAAAACACCCATCGTGGTTCAGGAAGCCAACTAGGTCACGCCCCCATGGCCACACCCATCCAGCAACCGGGTGGAGAACCAGCTGCTAAACTTTTTCAATTCCACCCCTGGAGGTGTGGTACAAACACAACGATGATGGAAGAAGGTGCTCAAATGGAGCAGACTTACTTGGCCAACTTGTGGCCTTTCCTGTTGGCTTCCCCACTGAGCTTTGCTTGTGGGAAGCTAGCAGGAAACCTTGTAAATTTTGGTCGCATGTCAGTGGGACTGTCATAAATGGTTACCAACTTCTCAGGTTGCAGTCCTGTGACCAAGGGGATATCGGGACAGCTGGACCTTTAAGGAGAGACCGTAAACAGCAGACCTGTTCAGCATCTTCAGTCACTGAATGAATGGCCATTAACTCAGGAATACCTGTAATTTCAAAACAACTAAACACGCAAAATAACCAACGAAGCAGAAGACGCTGGATGAGTTGGGTTACTCATAGTACAACTTTATCTCTTCTAAGATTGCTTTGTTTATAAAGTATATTTCAGTCCATTGGCATCAAGGAAAAACTTAATCATGCTTGAACAAAGGGAACTAAATGTGATTCATTTGATTTGGATTCGTCCCATTTTGTCCAGGTGGATTGGGAGACAGGAGAAAGAGCGTGAGCTACACGATGATTCAGCTAAGGAGCCCTCTGAGTGACTTGCAATGGCAACCTATGCTTAGCAGAAGAATTGGTTCCTAGAAGGTGTCAATTGAAATGACACGTAATGAATGGGACTGAAACACCTGCCATAGCACAGGGATGCCAATGTCACAGTCTTCATAGGGGCTGCAATAACTTCAGAAAAGCTTTATTCATGTCTCTTTGTCAACCCAACCAATCGCAGCCTCCCTCTCTTTGGTTCCATGCTGGGTGACATCTGTGCAGCACACTGCTTTTGCCACTCCTTGCCTTGAAAATGCCACAGGTTCAACAGCACTTCCCTGAATCCCTGTGGCACCAGCTCAGTATGGCACCATAAAATCACAATACATACAATACTTCATCCCTACGTTGCTTTATCCATATGTTACTTTACCCCTATGTTACTTTATCCAAACGTTACTTTATTCATATGTTACTTTATCCATATGTTCCTTTATTCATATATTATATTATCCATACATTATTTATCCATACATTATTTTATCTATGCGTTACATTCAGGGGTGGGCTTGGTGCATGCTGCACATGCATGCACAGTGTAATAAAAATTGCTCTGCGCATGTGCAGAAGCAATAAATAAAAAAACAAGATGGCGGTGCTTATGGCACCCCAGAGAACTGGTTCAGGGGCGTGGCAGGCCTAGGTCGCTGCCAGTTTCAGCAATCCAGGCTGCCAAACCACTGCCGGTTTGGTCGAATCGGTCCGAACTGTTAGGAACCCACCACTTGTTAGATTATCCATATGTTACTTTATCCATACATTATTATATCCATGCGTTATTTTATCCATGCGTTATTTTATCCATACGTTACTTTGCCAATGAGATATTTTCATATTTTATTTATTATTGTTAGTGATAATAAATCACTAGGATTTATTAGGAATGTGAGTTTAATAGTGGAAAGAAGTCTGGTGATTTCCTTTGGATGGATGTTCATGTGTGAACATTGCACACTCGTGGAAAGGATTCTATTAGAGGAACGAGGCAAAATATTTTGGTGACCTCCTACTTGACCTGAATATTTCTCTACATGGATTGTGCAAAATGTGCTAAAGGAGCCTAGGCTTATATTTGAGGCTTGGAAATAGCCAAGCATCAGCTGCCAAAGTTAAATAGACTTTGAACATTATTATTCACGTTGCATATTCTGCAGAGCCGGTATTTTTTACTTTTCTTCTAGCTGGCAAAGGTTTGATTAGAATAATATTCTCTATAAAGCTTAATAGAGATGTTTTGCAGCAGCAAGATTGTGTTAGAAGGAGGAGGTTTCATGAATCTTTGTCAAAGTGAAGCACTTTTCAAAGCTGCTTCATCTAGCAATACAGCCTCTGGCTTCTAAAACACACTGAACTTTCCATATTGAGCCATGGAATCATAGTGCTGGGAAAGCCCATTTAGGCTTTCAATCCACTGCTTAGGGCAGGAAAATCCAATTAAAACATCCCTGAGAATCCGAAAACTGCATTTTTGCAGCTACTATACATTACAAGGCTGACTCACCTTCAGTTAGCCTTCAGCTACTACCGGTAGTCTTCGACTTACGATAGAACTTAAAAGTTCTGTTGTTAAGTGAGATATTTGTTAGGTGAGTTTTGCCCCATTTTACAACCTTTCTTGCTACTGTTGTTAAGTGAATCCAGCTTCCCCATTGACTCTGTTTTTCAGAAGGTCACAAAATCACATGACCCCCCTCCCCCGGGACACTACAACCCTCATAAATATGAACTGGTTGTCAAGCTTTTGAATTGTGATCATGTGATTATGGACAGTGGTGAAATTCAATTATTTTCTACTACTGGTTCTCTGGCCGTGGCTTGGTGGGCATGGCAGGGGAAGGATGCTGCAAAATCCCCATTTCCTCCCAATCAGCTGGGACTCAGGAGACAGAGAATAGATGGGGACAGACCCAGCCAGAGGTGGTATTTGCCGATTCTCCGAACTACTCAAAATTTCCGCTGCTGGTTCTCTAGAACCTGTCTGAACCTGCTGGATTTCACCCCTGATCATGGAGATGCTGCAAAGGGTGTAACTATAAATCCTTCCATTTCCCACTATTCTGTCAGCTGAAAAAGCTTTTTGGGATGTGAAGTGAAACATTTTCTAAGAAAAACAAGATAGCCCAATTGCCTCTTGAAAAAGCAGCTTAGGAAGAACCATGACCAGGATCACTGAGAATCTCCATAGATCTAAGATATTTTAATTCTCCTTAGCTCTTCAAATTTTGTGTCACAGCTGTAGCTATTTTTTGCAGTATCATTTGTCCTCACGAATATTCCCTGGAAGGGGTAATTATCAGTGGAGTTTTCAGTCTTCCTGAGCCTAACAGCAGAGTTTTATTGACAAGATAGAAGGAAGATTACATGTTGCTCTTTTATTTCTAGAGTGCAGCACATTAATGCAAAAAAACATGATGAACTTACATGTGCAAAAGAAATATAGCATTGGTGACACCCTGCACAGATTCTGCAAGACTTCTCCAGGAAATGTTTCAACTCCTCAGTCTTGCTTACAATTCTAAGGTTGATAGTCTCTCTTGCAAGTACTAACAGCTCAACTCTGAGATGTTTGAAATCAGCCTCGATGAGATGGAGATGCTACCATATAATTGAGATAGCATGATGTACTGTATTAAGCTACCCCTCCTCTTAACAAGTGCTAATTTGTTCATTTTTTGCATGGCATTAAAAAAAAACACCTTTGGGCTTTATGGTATTATCTGAATCCAAAACAGTCACCCAACACTAAAGCAAATTAGGATTTACATTGGCTTTCATAGGTTAAAGGCCTGGTATGTACAAACACCATTTCATGTTGGAATTGTTGGGAAATTATACAGGGTCATTCCTAGTTTGGGTTTGCAATCAGCCAATGTCTGTATCCAGATCAGATCATGCACACATTATCAACTTCGAAATGGATCAGGCCTGCCCACAGCCATCTTTCCATTTCTCAGCTTGCCACACAGTATGTGGGGGGAGGAGAGGTCTGGAATGTCAGACCAGACCAGTGGTGGGTTGCAGGTGGTACGCCCTGGTACGGGTGTACCGAAGCCTTCCTGGAGCACTGAATACCGTTCTGGTACAGTGCTCCGGAGGGCTCACCCACCCACCCGAGTTCCTTACCTCCTTATCTTTTAAGTTTTTGGCGCTTCCACGCGCCTGTGTGATGCTCCACTGAGTAGCTGGAGTGTCACAGAGGCTCGCGGAGGTGCTAAGATGCATACACGCACTGCACGTGTGTGCACGCACGCTGCGCACGTCCATGTGGATGCTGCCAGGCAGTTCCAACCGGTTGGAACAGGATCCAGAACCCACCACTGGACCAGAGAACAACAGATTATCCAGTGGGAACCAAGGTCATCTCAACAGGTGCTGGCCAGAGACTAAGATGAGTTGCCAAAGAGACTCCAGATCTCTCTGGACACACGAGCCATTCCAATTGCTCTTCTGGGTTCCGGCGCACCGGCCAGCTGGTCTTCACGCATGCAGGAGCTCTCGAAACAGGAAGAACAGCTGCCCAGTGTGCATGCACTTGTCCGAAAGATGATCTTCTGGTTCCTGGAATATGATAAAAGATGATGGAACAGTTATTCATTTCAACAATCCAAAAGTCCAGGCTTCACTCTCTGCAAATACTTTTGCAGCTACTGGTCATGCTGAAGCCAAACCAATCATGGAAATGTTACCTGGCATTTTAAGTCAACTGGGTGTTGATAGTTTAACAAGTCTTCGAAAGTTAGCGGAACAGTTCCCAAGACAAGTGTTGGATAGCAAAGTACCAAAATCAAAAGATATTGATGAGGAAGATGATGATGTGCCTGATCTTGTAGAAAACTTTGATGAAGCATCAAAAAATGAAGCTAATTAATTCATTAATAGCGCACCTGCCAGCTGATCTCCATGCATGCATGCGTGCCAGAAAGCAGAAGACCATAAAGATGTAAAATATTTATTTCAGGGGGCACCACCAGTTATTACATAAACCAGGTCTCTCTCTTATTCAGATTGTTTGACTTAACTGGGTTATGGATCAGTCTGTTTCTTCTGTGAAAATCAATAGGACAAAACTGCCTTAAATCAATTTACTTTTGCTTCATTGGTTGGTGGATTAGCGATGCTAAATCTACACATTTTCAAGCCAGCCCTGCTTTCTGCTATCATTTACCTGCAGTGTTTTCACTTACAATTACTTCAGGAACTACTTCTCACCCATTACTCACACAGGAAATCCATATTCCATTTTCCAGCCTTATTCTGCTTATTCTTGTCGTGAAATGAATGGAGGGGGAGGGAGAGAGAGAGAGAGAGACAGAGAGAGGGAGACCAGCATTTGAATTTCATGCATATAAGTTCAATGCTGAAGATCAGAAAATAAAACATTTTCCCATAGGTCTCAAGGGTACCAAGATGCAAGTCTTTGTTCTTGAATGCCCCCTCCCCCCCAGTGACTTACACTTGTTTGTGACTGTTTGTAGCTTCTTTATCTCAGCTTGCTTGCATGCTCAGTTAGAGCATTCAGGTATGAAAAATGGTTTGCTGTATAATGCATGTACTGTTTGTTGGCACATTCTGTTTCAGATGCCAAGAATTGGGCAATTTCTTAATCAGACAAAGTCATCTGAGCTGAGGTGGCGCAGTGGTTAGGGTGCAGTACTGCAGGCCACTTCAGCTGACTGTTATCTGCAGTTCAGCGGTTCTAATCTCACCGGCTCAAGGTTGACTCAGCCTTCCATCCTTCCGAGGTGGGTGAAATGAGGACCCAGACTGTGGGAGCGATATGCTGACTCTGTAAACCGCTTAGAGAGGGCTGAAAGCCCTGTGAAGCGGTATATAAGTCTAACTGCTATTGCTATCTTTATCCTAGTCTGGAATTACTGGCTACAGCTACTGTAGGAGACCAAGAATATCTTGGAACCCCTACAATAGTAAATTAAGAATGGTGGGAAGGGACTATATCCCAGGGCTTATTACCAAGAGCCATGATGGTGCAGTGGTTAGAATGCAACATTGCAGGCTAATCCTGCTGACTCTCAATTTCCAACAGTACAGCAGTTTGATTCTCACTGGCTCAAGGTTGACTCAGCCTTCCATTCTTCTGAAGTCAGTAAAATGAGGATCCCGATTGTTAAGGGCAACAGGCTGACTCAATAAACTGCTTAGAGAGGTCTGTAAAGCACTGTGAAGCAATGTATGCCTAAGCGCTATAGGTATTGCTATTAATAAAAGTGAACATCTAGGAGAGAGAGAACAGTTTTGATGAGTAATTATTTTAGAGTAGTTGAGATTAAACCATTTTGTAGATGATTTCCAAAACATCTCAGATAGGTTTCCTACCAGAGGTGGGTTGCTCCTGATTCGGCCTGGATTGGGCAAACAGGTAGTGGTGGCAGCGGGAGGCTCCGCCCACCCACCTGGATGCTTCTGTGCATATGCAGAAGCATTGCATGTATGAGCATGTGCGCGCACACACACACACATGAGCGAACCAGTACTAAAAAAAATGGAAACCCACCAATTTCATACCTTAGAAAAGTGATGGCTAACCTTTTTGTCAGAGTGTGCCCAAAGCATAATGCAATGCGTACGTGACACCCTCTGTGCCCCCCCACTTGAGTGTGTGACTCCCCATGTGCCCTGCCCCCTGCATGAGCATGCAACCCCCCCCCCCCCCCGTGCCCCATTTTGGGCCTAGTAGGCCTCCCTCCAACTTTCTGGGACCAAAAACGGGCTATAGGGCGAGGAGCACCACCCCTCCCATCCCCATCCCATTTTGGGCCTTGTAGACCTCCATGCACCCTCCTGGAACCAAAAATGGGCCATGGGGCTTCCCCCACCCACTGCATGTGCACATTCCCCCCACCCCACACATACACACACACACCTCCTGCATGCACGGCAGCAACCCAAAAATTGGGTGGCTGGCGGGAGATGTGTGTGCAATGGAGCTGAGCTAGAATGATGGCTTGTGTGCCCATAGAGAGGGCTCTACATGCACGCATGCCATAGGTTTGCCATCACAGCCTTAGAAGCTCACCTACTTTCCTATTTAACAGAATCTGGCTCCAAAAAACAGATGGCTTTATTTTGCCTTATGCGGTTCTTAGTACAATTTTGTATAAACAGTATACAAAACAGTATACTGAACAGTATTCTTCTCAGGATCTCCTATAGATGAATATGACAAGGATGAATGCATTGGACATAGTTGTTTTGAAAAACAAACATCCCCCTTAAATATTTTATAGGCAGAATGGCCTGTCTTGGTCCTGTAGGGCTAATGTTGTTTTCCTTTCCAGTGATCAAAGGATCCAGTTCTTTTATCTCTGAGAATGAGAAGAGAGTAAGCAATGGTAGTTCTCCCCAGAATCCAGTGGCCCATTTCTTTTCTGCTAAACTTTGGAGAAAGTTTTCTCTGGTGGAAGTGAAGTGTATTAATTTTCCCCTCAGGATTCTTGGGTAGATATCTCATTACAGATAAGAATAGATGCTTTGTTATTATTCTCCTAAAGCCTGTCCCAAGGTAATTTACAGGGTCATTTAGTTTAATGCCATTTTTACATTTGAATGGTCACAAACACTTAGATCCTGCAAGCATTTTAACAGATTAAGAGAATTCGGAGGGACCTTGTAGGTCATCTAGTCCAACCCCCCACCCAAGTGGGAGACCCTACACCATTTCTATCAAATGGCAGTCCATTCTCTTCTTGAAAGCTTCCAGTGGTGAAGCTCCCACAACTTCTGAAGGCAAACTGTTCTATTGGTTGATTGCTCTCCCTGTCAGAAAATTTCTCCTTCTTTCCAGGTTGAATCTCTCCTTGTTCAGTTTCCATCCATTATTCCTTGCCTGGCCTTCAGGTGCTTTGGAAAACAGGTTGATCTCCTCCTCTCTGTGACAGTCCCTGAAATATTGAAACAGTGCTTTCGTGTCTTCTCTGGTCCTTCTCTTCACTAGTCCATTTGATTTGAATATTTGCAAAGATCTAAGCTCTTTAAAAAGAACATTCCCATTTGTCTTAATTTTGGATACTGAACATCCTTTCTCTATCCACCAACATCTAGAATATACCTAAAGCCTTGTAGCACACTGTCATTTCTTTCTGCATTGTGATTCTAATCTGTTGGGGAACAAATTACAAAACACATGTGATTTTTATCCTTCTGTCCAAACCAAACCAAAACATTTTCTGGCTTTTAAAAAAGATGGGACTGAAATAAATTGGCAAATTTCCACAATGTGAAATTGGAATCTGGGGAAAGACCAAGCATTCAGTTTTTGTATGCTGTAGAGGCATTGCAACCAACATTCTCAGGTTACCTTACCTGATAATAAAACATCTTCTAGAAAATAACCAAGCTCGGAGAACTAAGAAGAACACAGCAGTTCAACCCATATATTCTCTACTGTTGGAAATTTTATATTGAATTGTGGTGGTGTAAGAATGTGAGATAAATAAAGACATAAACACAAACAGGGTGCTTTTCTTTTGATCTATGAAGTTCTTATTCTATGAAATTTATATTCCAAAGGGGATTAAATAAAACTATAAGTCAATACTTTGAACCTTCCCTTAATCTTGATCCTTGGCATGACTCAACCCTTGATGTATCATAATAATTTGTCAGATTTTGCTGTAGAAAAATCAAACCCAGAAAGTCCACACAGATAACTGCTGGATTAATTAACTTCTTTATACACATAATAACAGATGAATTAATCTACAATGCCAATAGTAGATTCTTTCAACGTGATAGAAGTTGCAAGCAGAACACAAGCAGGAGATAACAGTTTCATTTCAGAGTTCAGAGCAGATGGTGTAGTTTCAGTTTTGATTCTCAGCACAGACTCAGATCTGTTTAAGCTCCCATTGGCTGACTTAGTTGCTATGCCCATTCATTGGCTGACCTTGTTGCCATCTCTCTCCTAGTCATGAATATTCTAACATAATTGCTTATCAGGAGCAGGATACATTCTCCTGCTTCTTGCTGGCTAACCAAATGCATTCACTGTATCAGTGATGGGCTGGTGGAGGTATTGCCTGGATGACTGATTACAAGCAATGCCATACATAGCCATACATACTGTAGCTTCCAGAGCCCTAGTAAAAGTCATTATGTTATGCCACATTGCACCTGGTCTACTTAGCTCAAACGTTCTTAATCCTGATTTGTCTTATCAACCCAGCTTTCTGAAAATTGGAAAATATAGTTTGGATCATTTTCTTTAAAATAGGTGCTATGGTGATTTTTTTCCTTCTCAGAGTAGAATGCTAATGGGCCTCACACTAGAAGCCTGTTCAACTGATACTAGATTTTATTGATTTTCCTCCCTTAATAGCCACCCCACTTTACACCTAGCAAATGTTTATTGCCCATCATATAATTCCTTTCCCCTAAAAATACTGTTCATAAATCTAAGCTCTTATTCATGTTTGAGTACTGGGAACTTAATTTCAGGAAACTTTAAATTGGATATATGCTTATGTGGATATTCTTGACTTTATGTTTGTATGTTTTATTTATTTGAATTCCAAGCATCTTTGGGGATATATATTTAGTATATGAATCAAAAGAAGCTTTCAGAACATAGTAACATTTTTACCAGGGGTAACATCCTGGTCTCATCAAAGATGGGTTTAAAATTCCCACTGAGATGGATGTAGCCACAAATTGGCTTTAGGCGATTAGACCCTTTAATCTTTCACCAGGTTTTTACCCCCCCCCCCCAATCTTTGTTGTTGATTGACAACTGCTAGCATCTTCAAAATTTTAAACACCACTGTTGATATATGCCTACTGAATTTCTAATAAGATTTTCTCTCTGCCTCTTTCTTTCTCTTGTGATATATGAAGAATTTTTTTTACCATGTAATAAAAATACTCACTATCTCTTAGGTCATCTTTCCCAAAGTATAAATTTATACTTTCCCAAAGTATAAATAAGATAATAATAATCAATGTATGTATGTATGTATGTATGTATGTATGTATGTATGTATGTATGTATGTATGTATGCTCCAGCATAACTCTGGAACACCTCGAGCAATTTAAATCGAACTTGGTACACAGATGACTTACTCTCTGGAAACAAATACTGTGTGGGGTAAGACACCCCTAAAGCCCCTCAGGGTTCTGTTAAGATACAGCCTGTTGTGCCATAAAATGGCTTCTACTGTGGTAGAGTTGCCATGGTAACGGCTTCACAGTACTCCACAAGGGGGCTCCCTCTGGTAAGAGGGAAAATACAACATTAGAAATTATGTTTGGTCCAGACATTTCCCCCCTATAAATAAATACCCAGGCAACACTGGGTTATTGGCTGGTGTTAACTAAAAAATACTTCATGCATCTTAGAAAAGAAAATGATTCTATGTCTTGGATCAAATAAATCTGTTGGCCTTTAAGGAGCCACAAAACCAATTGTTGTTCTTTTTTAATTTTAATTGGTGTTTCCTCTTAGAGCTTCTTTTCAAACTCAAGAGGTCCCTGTAGACTTAAATCCTTTCCTCCTGAATTTAATTCATCTTAAGATGACAATCATGGATCTCAGTGGTATATATGAGGGCTTGCAATGATGAGGATAGCATGTTGCTATTCTGAAGTGCAATGAAGTATGTAATTAAACATTTTCCCCTCCCATATTGGGAACAGAGTTTTGAAGAGAACATTGTTTTATTGAAAAGTCAGTTTTGTGCAGTGATTGAGTTTTTCTTAAGCCACAGACTTCTCTCAAAACAGATTATTTTACTTATCTATACAGCAAAAATTCTGCTATAGGTTTTAAAACTCTGGTCTTGTACACATACTGTACCTGAAATTAACTTCACAGTACAAAATGGACCTTATATCAGTAAAAATGTGGTCACTGAAAAGTAATCCAATTATTCAGAACTACTGTTTACATTAACGAGATGCAGTGGCTCAGTGGCTAAGACACTGAGTTTGTTGATCAGAAAGGTCGGCAGTTAGGCGGTTTGAATCCCTAGCGCTGCATAACGGAATGAACTCCCACTACTTTTCCCAGCTTCTGCCAACCTAACAGTTCGAAAGCAAGTAAAAATGCAAGTAGAAAAATAGGAACCACCCTTGGTGGAAAGGTGACAGCATTCTATGCACCTTCAGCATTTAGTCATGCCGGCCACATGACCACAGAGACATCTACAGACAGCACTGGCTCTTCGGCTTTGAAACAGAGATGAGCATTGCTCCCTAGAATCAGGATTGACTAGTGCATATGCGCAAGGGGAAAATTTACCTTTTCTGTTTACATTACGACTCAAAGAATGCTTTTTCTACCATATTTCAATCTTCTCCCTTTGAGGTATTTTTGTTTAATGTATCAGCCAGCTTGAGAGCTTTCTGACAATTTTATAATATTTTGCTCGTCCTACAAAAATGGCAGGATCCTGACAATGTTTAGGTATTGTTATTTGAATGAGTCAACACAGCTGCAAATACTTTATAAATAGATCAATTCATTTCAAATGCTTATTTTTATGGCAACATTCATATGGAAAAATCATGAAGTGGCAGATGGGTGAGATTGCTTAGTTGGTTTTAATTCCTTTATGTTTCTGGTTGCTTGATGTGTATTTATAGCAAGTATGGCAGCGAATGAATGTTTGCTATGCTCAAGCGTTAATTATCCTATGATTGGTTTTAGCCCTTTCACCTTGAGTGAGTAAAACCCTCCTGTGGTAAAAATGTATTATAACCTTACAGGATTCCTGGTGAAAGTCATTCTGCACAAAAACTTTTCAGGGGCATTCCTGTCGCCATAAAAAGTCAATCAAAATTCAGAGGGTTGGCCGAGGAGAAAGTATTAATAAGTCCCAAGTAAATGGACAGAAACACTGGAAGTGATAGATGCAGGAAAACCAGTTGGTGGGATGTTGCCAGTTTAACAACCGATTCAATGAGTGTGTGCTTTGTGTGCATTCGCGCTTTGCATGCATTCGTGCTTCGCGTGCATTAGTGCTTTGCATGCATTCGTGCTTTGTGTTCATTTGTGCTTTGTGCACATGCAGTGCTGAAAATGGAGCATTTAGAAGCTCAGCTGCTTATCTTCCAAGTCAGCAATGGTAAGTAAAACAGTTGGGAGGGGGGAATCAACCATGCCACATGAATGAGATGTGCTGCAAAGCAGGAAATAAAGGACAGGCTAGAGCTGGGCGGGTGGGCAAGCCTAGCTGATCATCAGAGCGAACTGGTTCACTCCCAGCTGATCATCGAAGCTACCGGTTCATCTGAACTAGTCTGAACTGATAGAATCCCACCCCTGATGGAAGACAGTACTTGGAGAATTAGCACAGAAACAGTTCGCATTCATATTGGGTGACACAGGATTGCCTGAGGTGTATCTATTTCTTTTAAAAGGTCAAGGAAGATCTTCGATCATGCAACATATATTCAAGAGTGGCAAGCCTTTGTGCACACAAATACAGCTGCCTTCTTGACATTGTTGTCTTCCAGTGACATGCGGTGAGGTTTATGGCTGGTGAGGCACTGACACAGGGGTTTCAAATTCCCCCCCCCTCTCAAACAGACACACACACACACAGAGAAGTTGGATCCCTCTCTCACTCACTCACTCTCAAACAAACACAAACACAGAAGTTGGATTGAATATATTTTCCAATGGCTTGAAAACAGCTCCTCTGCCATACCCCCCCTTCCCCTGCTGCCTTCCGATCTGAGCCTTTGATTGCAGGTGGAGCCACGTTGCCTTTTCAAACTTGTAATCAGTGAAGCTGGGCTTATATACTTTTATCCAGATGTGTGTGTGTGTGTGTGTGTGTGTGTGTGTGTGTGTGTGTTTGAAAAGGCAACCCCCTCCCTCCGACCCACACACGTACCTTTTCCAACTGTTTCAGAGAGGATTTCAACTCTGCTCTTGCCTGCCATCATGAAAAGAAAAAAAATGTAAAAGGAAAAAGGCAAGAGCTGAGGTAGGCTGAGCTAGTTGCTGCCAGAGTCACCCTGTGGATGACTCTGCTTAACTGTTTAAAAAAGCCTCTCAAAAAACGCCCTCTACAGGAGGCAGGAGAACGACGTGCCTAACCTATGTCAGGAATTTTTTGGCTTTTAACCCTTGCTTAGCTCTGCTCGAGTGATCATAAAGTCAGACTAGATGAGGCACCTCGTTCTCCTGCCGCCTCCTGTAGAGGGCACTTTTTAGAGGCTTTTTTAAACAGTTAAGCACTAAGCAGAGTCATTCATGGTGATTCTGGCAGCAACTACCTCAGCCTTTTTCCTTTTACATTTTCTTTTCTTTTCATGATGACAGTAGTGAGGCTCTGCCTCCCCTGCCTCCCCTGACTGCACGTCCCTGTTATCTTCCCTCTACAGGCACAATACTGGGTGATGAGTATTCCTGACAGCCAACAATGGTTGGGGATCCATCCTGGTGACAGACCAACCTGGCAATGCAGAGGAAACATGGCCTTCTTTCTCGTCTCATGGTAAGTGGGTTTACTGCATGGGCTGAGGACTTTTTAACATTCAGATCTTGGTTGGCCACTGATTTGAAAACATTGCAATATTTCACTCTTCCTCCTCTCCCATTCATCTCCATGATTCTTTTCCTCTGCTTGTTCTATTTTTAGCCTAACAGTCTTTAATAGCTGAAGAAGTCCCAGATCTTCACCATTTTCTGCTATTTTATCCCTTTCATATAATTCCTCTTTTTTTTAAAAAAAAGGTGCTTTTTAATTCCTATTTTTGTCCCTGTCAGTTTTGTCTGAATTGCTAGTTCTTATTTCAGAGCAAGAAAGGATGGGCAAATAAATAAGCAAGGGAATATTTCTATGCGTAAATAAGTCTTTGAAAACAGATGCTCTCTAAAATGTTTCGTATCTAGGCACTCAAATAAGTTGCTGATGCTGATAATATCCCCTTTATATTTAGCTGAAAAGGAATAATGGATTGCAGTTTACCATTTCCTCTGTATCTTGTGCAAAATGCTTTGTTAGATATCATAAGCTCTTTAGCTCTAGTTACCAACACATGTATTCTAATAAAATATTCATTTAAAAAAACCCACATGGGGAAAAAAGCAGATTTACACAAGTCCATTGAGAAGAGAGAAAAAAGAGGTACTGCAAAATATATAAAGACTACTGAGATATACCATAAATATCTGAAGGGGTACTAATAATGATTTTTAACAAAGCACTGTAAATCTTTAAGAAAAATAATTCTGTAAGAGCTTCCATTTGTTCAGGGTAAATTCTTCTGGCTATTTTAATAGACCATGTAGTGCTATTGAGGTTAATTGAAAAAAACCTAATCCGTAGGTTCCCAAGAGCTGGTGCTTGAGGCCAAATAACCTCTTGCCTTGAATATCAGAATCAGGGAGGTGACAATAAGGCCACTTCCAGACAAAGTTTTGGTCTGTCAAGATCATCTTAAGCTTCTTAGTGAACAATTGAGCACTTAGCCAGCACATTCATAAGTGTTGCACAAACCTTTCCATTGTTGAGCGTAAAGGTTCATTCTCCGAGCTTGTAGGTTGCTTTCTGAATGTTTCATTACCAAAAATCATTGGCCATGCCACCACCCACCATGCTCATGAGTTCATTGAAGCCTGGCACTCCACAAGCAATTCCATCAACAGACACAGTGACCTACAACCAGCCTACAAACCCCTCAGAATCCAAATCAACTGCACAGCCAACCAGAGACAGCACTGACCTTCAAACAACTCATAGAGTTTCTCCCGCCCCACTCACACACACCAGCAGCTCACCTCCCAACAACCCTGATCTGAGGTCATCTCTGTCAGGTTTCCTAAAAATGCCCTAATTGATTCACGAGTCTTATCATAAGACCCATCACAAGATTCACAGATAAATCATCACAAGACTTGTCACAAGACCCACATTTGACTCACCCACACCTAAGTCCTTATAAACAGAACACTGACATCCCCTAAACTCCACTTAAGTTGTTATCTAGCCTGGTAACAAATGTTCAGAAATCAACCCACAACCTTGGAGAATGAACCTTTATCCTCATCCTATACCTGAGCTACAGATATTCACCACTACAGCAATTTCCATTGTTTTTATCATTTGGAGTATAGCTATAATGATGAAATCAGAAGCTGTGCCCCTAGCAGCTTGCTTGCACTTCTTTTAGTAGGGATAGATGGATTGTGTTCTCCTTGGTAGATAGACCAGTATACTCATTGCCCTGCTTCCTCATTTCTTCATGGTTCTGGGATATGTTATCTTACAAAGGAACTGAACTGAAAGAGTTCCTGGCATGCTCACAAGATCACTTGAAACGCAGCAGAAAAATGTGGTGATGGTAGATAGCGATAGTGTGTATACTTATATACCACTTCACAGTGCTTTACAGCGCTTTCTAAGGGGTTTACAGTCAGCAAATTGCCACCAGCAATCTGGGTCCTCATTTTACCGACCTTGGAAGGAAGGAAGTCTGAGTCAACCCTGAGCTGGTGAGAATTGAACTGCTGGCAGTTGGCAGAATTAACCTGCACGCCCAACTTAGTAGTCCTCAAATAAAGGAGCCGAGAAGACATTTCCATCTCAGCCCTGAAGTATGAATCTCCCTCATTCCCCTAATTTGCAACCTACCTGTATTATAAGCCTATCCTTCTCATCCTGAATTACTTAGACTGTTCATAATTAAACAGAAGATTTATTCTGAGCTACGAGCTACACTTGTCCTTGTGTGGTCAGCATTAATCAAACCACCCACCAGCTGCAATTAGAGCATGCTCATGAGATGATTATCTTACTCTTGAATGGGACTCTCCTTGATTGCTGAAACATACTTGACATTTTAGAATGAGACTGTGTTTACAGAACAATCTATTGGCTCCTGGACCATCAATTATCTCAGGAGTGTCACATATTTTCTACATTGGGTTGTCCTACAGGAATGGAAGTATTTATGCTCCCCTTCCCCCCTCTCTGGGTGTTCTGAGATACTTTCTTGTTAATTATTGCAGTGAGGTTTTGCTTGCATATTGAGTAGGATGCTTGTTTATGTATGACAGAGATATATAAACAACCCACCTATTCATGGTTTTGCATATCCTTTCCTACGTGTCATTGCCTGAGAAGATGACTTGTGCTCAAGCTTTGAAGCTTTGGTTCAAACAGAGTTCACATAGGACTATTTTCATTTCTGTGATGTCCCTTTTCAACTAACTTTAAATTAATTCCATAAAGCTCTGATGAGCAAAGCTATAAACAGTAAAAATAGATCAACAGTCAAGCTGGTTGAGATATAAGGTTTAATTGTTATCATTATTGGTCCTGCTGTAAAGATATGTACCTGATGGAGAATTCCCATTGACTTTTGTAGTTTTAATCAAAGTATCTTTGAAGCACTGTTCCTACCATTTATCTCAATTAGCTTTTATTCAGTTCGCTTTCTATAATAATCCAGTTAGCAAAAAAGAGATCACTAGATGATTTCCTTAGCCATAACCATTAGAAACATGTGATTAGTGATTTCAGCACTAAAAAACTGATGATGAATTGAATTGTTGATGGTCAGAATCATGTTACAGCATAACAAAAAGGATTGTTTTGTGTTCTTCTTTTATACATCTTTATTTTAATAAATGAATGTGTGTGTGTCCATTTTTGTATCATGTTGTAAAGGCGTGGCTGGTGGGTGGGGCTTATTTGTTGACTAGAGCTGGTTTTCAGATGTCTGGTAGGTAGGAGGTATTGTCACATTTATTCATGTTCTGGGGGTGTTTCTCTATTTCAATAGCAAGCTGCAAACAGACTCCGACAGTGAGGGGCTTTATGAGTCAGCTCTGGAAGATGTGGAGGACCCTGGATGGGGTTCCGACTCCAAGCAGGGATCAGAGAGGCTGGTTGGCCACCAGGAGTCGCCTGAGGCATGGAGCAGTGGTGAAAGCCAAAGGGAGTGTGCTCCTGACATCAGGCCTTGGAGCAGTGGAGAGGAGACAAGGGAGGTGGTCCTGGACGCCTGGCAATGGCGGGCAGATCAACATAGAGAACAACTACGCAGATACAGAAGATAATTGGACCCAGGTGGTTGTAATTAGGCTCCTCTCAAGATAGTATATAAGGAGGGACTTTGGGAAGAGTCTGGTTGCAGGATTCAACTTAATTATCAGCGCTGGAAAAGCTGTTATCTGTATCTGTCAGAGTCTGGGTTGCTGCCAAGGTTCTTTATCTGTTCGTTGTGTTTGGGCTTTCAGCCACCAAGATTTATGTTTCCTGCTAATAAAGTGTTGTGGCATTCCAGCTAAGCTTGTCTCGGCATTCGTTACTGGACGGAGGAGGGGGTCAGAACAGCTTCCATAATTATTCTCTTGTTGAAGTGTTCAGTTTTGGAGATTAACCTGGTTTCTTCAAAACCAATTGGTGGCTATCCAGTCAATGGGAAAGCATACTTATTTTATTTATTTATTAGACTTATATACCGCTTCATAGAGCTTTCAGCCCTCTCTAAGCGGTTTACAGATTTTTAGCAAATTGAGTCAGCAAATTGCCCCCACAGTCTGGGTCCTCATTTCACCCACCTCGGAAGGATGGAAGGCTGAGTCAACCTTGAGCCGGTGAGATTTGAACCGCTGAACTGCAGATAACAGTCAGTTGAAGTGGCCTGCAGTACTGCACCCTAACCACTGCGCCACCTCGGCTCCACACCTTGAAAATAAGGGAAATGTGGAACAGTCATACACTAAAAGTCTAACCAACTTGGATTCAGCATACAGTAAGTGGTGCAGTGTAAATTGATGTGTTGAGAGTTGCAATGCAATCATATATGCCCTGTATGATTTAGAGCAGTGTTTTTCATAGTTGACAACTTTAAGGTGTGTATGCTGGCTGGAGAATTCTGGGAATTGATGTCCTCACATCTTAAAGTTGTCAAGTTTGAGAAGCACTGATGTAGAATAATGCAGAGTTCTCCCCTCTAAAAGGAAAACAAGGCAATTAGCTTGCATCTAGAATAGGAGCAAATGTTAACAGGTTGATATACTAATGTTACATAGTACATAGTAATGTTACTAGTACATAATAATGTACTAGTAATGTAATAGTGTTAATTAAAAAAAATAAACAATTTATATTTAAACGAAGGGAATAGTTTTTAAATGTTCCTACGATAAAAAAACAACAACCCACAAACCTTTTAAATTGGTGAACCAGAAATATGAAAGAAAAGGAATGTTGAATTCTTTTCAAATTGTAGAAGAATTTATCATCTCAATAAGGTCTGCACATTCAGAGGTATAATGAAGTATATTGTAACCTTTAATTAATAAGGTCTCCCTTGCAACTTCTCTAGGAAGTAATGGTTATCATTTCATTTTACACTTGAGAAAACAAAATAATTGCACATTTACAAGAACTATTAGGCTTTAGGGTTTATTTTCATGCAATGGAAAAGAGTTATGTTGGCAAAACAGGAAAAAGCCCTTAGAAAATTTCAGTCTAAAGTAGAATGACACCTAAAGACAAATTGAATGTATAATCATATTCCACCCAAGAAAGAAAGGAAGGAAGGAAGGAAGGAAGGAAGGAAGGAAGGAAGGAAGGAAGGAAGGAAGGATCTTTTTTTCTCAAAAAGAAATCCTTAGTTATGAAAATATATAGGTGATTTTCCTCCTTCCTCTATGTCATCTGCCAATCAAGGAGCATGCCTGGAGCAATGCCTCAGGGTTTGACTTTTGCCATACCTCTTTAATATCTATATGAAACCATTGGGTGAGGTAATTCATTATCACATGTTCTGGTCCCATCAATTTTTGTAATGGTCTGGGGGAATAACATGGGAGACAGGAGAGTTACATCCTAGACAACCATCATGCCAAATGCATCTCAACTAACAGAAGAAAAATGGACATAGGAAGCATCTCAGGAGGGATCCTCCCTAGTTTTCTGGAAAGCAAAAGTGAAAAAGGAGAGAAAAGAGGTAAGAAAATATATTGCAAAAATAAAATTGCCCCAAGAAGTGTATTCATACCATGCATTAAATAATTTAACTAATATTAATAACATTTGTTTTTTAAAAAATGGAACTTTTTAATAAGAAGAAAAAAGCATTCCTTCATCTGTTAAGAAAAATATTATTTTAAATTTTTATTTTATAATAATTTTATAATAAAATAATAATATTCTGTTTCCCCAAAAATAAGACCTCCCCGGATAATAAGCCCAATCGGGCTTTTGAGTGCATTCGATAAAATAAGCCTCCCCAAAAATATTTGAATGCATGCACAGCTGGTCCCCACCATTTTCTCTGGTTGTTTGCCGCACAAACAACACAAGGTGAGGAGGCAAGGCTGGGGGGGAAGGGAGGGGGAACATGCCCCATGCACCCCACACACCCTTACCTAACAGCCACTACTACAATCCTAGCCACCGTGCCCCTTATGTCATGCTAAAGGTCACCACAGAAAGAGCAACAGGCCCAGTGACGTGCAACATAGCAGCAGTCATGAGGTGACCATGCTCACCACCACCTGCACCTCAAAAATAATAAGACCTCCCTGAAAATAAGGCCAAGCGTTTATTTCAGTGGTCAAAAGAAAATAAGACCCTGTCTTATTTTCTGGCCAACACTGTAATAATATAAAATTATATACATAGATACTGTATATATGTGTGTATGTGTGAATAATAATAATAGGAACAACAACAACAACAACAACAATAATAAAGAAGAACTGGGTGAAGTTGAAATTAAATAAGGCATTTTCCAGGGCGATTCCCTTTCACCCCTACTTTTTATATTCTCAATGCCACCACTGACAATCATTTTGAAGACGATGAACCGTGGATACGAACTTGCAAAGAAAGGACTGAAAATTTCGCACTTGGTGTACATGGGTGATTTGAAGCTGTTTGGTAAAACAAAAGCTGAACTGAATTTATTAATTGAAAGCAAACAAGAATTTAGCCAAGACATTGGTATGCAGCTTGGAATCGACAAATGTGCAACAATGGCAACCAAAGCAGGGAAAGTCATAGAAGATGATGGAGTAGAACTTGAGAATGAAGAAATGATAAAGGCAGTAAAACCAGAAGAAGGCTACAAGTACTCGGGGATTTTAGAGGCCTCTGACTTAATGCATAATAGAGTCAAGGAATTAACTTCAGCCAAGTACATTCGATGAATTCGCAAGATATTAAAGTCCAAATTAAATGGAGGAAACATCATAAAAGCCATAAATACCTGGGCTATACCTGTGATTTGATACTCTGCAGGAATAATTGACTGGACCCAGATGGAGTTGGACAATTTGGACAGAAAAACAAGGAAGCTTATGACAATGAATCATGCTTTGCACCCTAAAAGTGATGTTGACCGATTATATCTACCAAGAGCAGAGGGTGGTCGAGGACTCCTACAAGTAAAACAGACTGTGGAAGAAGAAAAACAAAACTTGAATGATTACATCCAAAAAAGTGAAGGACCAATGATTAAGGAAGTAAATAAAGGAGGCCTTTTAAAGACAACTAAGTCAAAAGCTGAATATAAGAAAGAAGTAATTGAGAAGCGAGCTGAAAATTGGAAAAACAAAGCTATGCACAGCCAATACTTGAAAAGTATTGAAGGCAAAACTGACCAAAAGCTAATTTAGAACTGGTTAAGATCAGGAGCACTGAAAAAAGAAACAGAAGGCTTTATTTTGGCAGCTCAAGAACAAGCCTTAGCCACAAGCTACATGAAGGCAAAAATTCAACATGTTACCACCAACAGCAAATGTCGCCTCTGTAATGAGAAAGACGAGACAGTCGACCACTTGATCAGTGGGTGCAGCAAAATTTCACAAACTGACTACCTCCAATGCCATGACCGCGTGGCTAAGATCATTCACTGGAAATTGTACCAAAAGTTTGGATTTGAGTTCAGCAAAAACCACTGGGACCATCAAGTTGAGAAGGTTTTAGAGAATGAGAAAGTCAAGATCTTGTGGGACATCAGAATCCAGACTGACAAGCACTAGGCCCACAACACATCTGACATAACAATAGTTGAAAAGAAAAAAGTATGGTTCATTGACATTGCAATACCTGGAGATGCATGAACTGAAGATAAACAGCAAGAAAAAATCATAAAATACTGGGACTTGCAAATTGAAATTGAGCGACTGTGGAAAAAGAAATTGTGTGTTGTCCCGATTGTAATTGGAGTCCTTGGAGCAATACCTAAAGGGCTACCTCGCTATTTGGAAATTTTAAATTTATCAGACTTGAATATCCTGATTCTACAAAAACCACCCTACTTGGAACAGCTTATATCCTTTGACATTACCTTAACAGTTCCTAGGTCCTTGGTTAGGACTCGAGCTGTTGAGCTACCAACCAGCCCCAAAGGCTGTGAATCTCGCCAAAGATTAACCACATAATAATAATAATATAAAATAAGAAGAAAGTGTGAAAATTGTTTTACAGACAAAAAAGTGTCTTTTTTCGATACTCGGTAAAATTGGATTGTGTTGCTATTTGTTTGTTTGGACCTGTTTGTTGTACCTGTAACTTCTGGAATGCAAATGGAGAATCAGCAGAAAAGCTTTGCAACAAATTCCAAGTGAGGTTGAGCAACAGAATTCAGCATTTGGAAATACTGCAGAATGAAGTCAAAAGGGTCCAATCCTATAGGTGAGGTCAGGGAATAGATTTTAATGAGTATTTGTGGGAAGTTAGGAAAGGCACTGGCTGGTCCATAACTCAGGAAACAATGTTTAGGAAGAAATCTGGGGATTATAGGTCTAGAACACAGATTTTCCCCCGTCTACTTCTCTGTCTCATTTGTACATATGTGAATTAAAAAATGTAGAGTCCTCTAAAGCAGGGAATTTCTTAACAAAGTATTAACTTATTTAATATTTTTAATAGTGTTACAATAATAAAACATGTTCTCTCTTCAGTAGTGTCTTTGGAGCAGAAAGCCAAAGTTCCACTCAGCCTCCAATTTGTGGTGAATTGAATAAGTTATTATTAAAGGTAAAGGTTTCCCTTGAACATATGTGCTAGTCATTCCCAACTCTAGGGGGCGGTGCTCATCTCCATTTCAAAGCCAAAGAGCCAACGCTGTCCAAAGAAATCTCCTTGGTCATGTGGCAGGCATGACTAAATGCCGAAGGCGCACAGAATGTTGTTACCTTCCCACCAAAGGTGGTTCCTATTTTTCTACTTGCATTTGACATATGCTTTCGAACTGCTAGGTTGGCAGCAGCTGGGACAAGTAATGGGAGCTCACTCTGTTACGCAGCACTAGGGATTTGAACCACCGAACTGCCAACCTTTTTGATCTACAATCTCAGCGTCTTAAAATAAAGTCTAAATTATTTAACTGCATACTGTTTATCTTGAGTAGGTAATTTTGGATAGCAGAATATAGAGATGGCTCTACCTGAATGGCATGTTGTGAGTGTGGGTTCTTCCCAAGAAGAGAAAACTAGACATTAGACCTAAAGTACTCACCTCTATTATGAAAAGAATCCTTGTAATGTAGCAGCACTTAACATATATTAAAAAGGCAGAGTTGTGGGTTGCTTATTCAAGACACTCAATCATTTCAGCTCAATTTGAAACTAAAATGGGCTGCATTAAGATTTTATTCAGTGACTCTAAAACTATGGGTTTCTATACAATGTCTCTAAAACTATGGGTGTCAGTCAAAGGCACATGGAATGGCTATTCTACCTTACTCTCCTTAGCACATTTAATTATTTTTATGCTAAAAAAGAACAGAGGTGGAAGGTGGAAAACATAGGAAGGGGTTGCCAATTTTTCTACTCCGGCTTGTGCGATGCTTTTGCTCATGCACATAAGCATCCGGACAGGTGGGTGGAGCCTCGTGCCACCGCTATTATCGGTTCACCCAATCCAGGCCAAATTAGGAGCAACCCATCTCTGAAGGGTACAAATGAAAAAGCAGTATTGGCTAAACATCCAGTAAACTGTTGTGTTTGAGGGAAGACAATTGCAAAAGAAAAGGGACTATGTAAGTAGACATATATTTCTTCTTCTACTCAGCAATGATCCATAATTGTTGCCATGTTTACAGGCAGGGATCACTTCAGATCAACAGTTTTCTCTCTTGACAATGAATATATTTCCTCAACTATAGTACTGACACGCACACATACACACACACACACAAAATGAGGATTTTTGTGGGAGTGGATTTGGATTTTCCAACTCTGCCAAATGATTTGCCACCACAAAGTCCATCTTTCTGTGCCAAATTGCACAACCTCCCAAATCCATATTTCTGAAAGATGTCACTGAAAAATGGTTATCTCCCACTGAATGTTAAAAGCCGAGACATGTCGAAAAACGAGCTTCATTATTTTTAATTTGTATTGCAACATTTTATTTTTAGTAATTTTCAAGTGATATTTAGGTTGACAAGAGAGATGGGTAGTATGACACACATACAATGCACAGCTTCTTTTGTATCTCACAATGATCAAAAATAAATGTTCTGTATAACTGCTACCTTAAATATTGAGAAGGTGAGGATCTAACATAAAAGGCTTCCGGAGATATAGGTGGGCGTAATAGATTCTCAGCCATGTGGACATAATAGAGACTCATTGAGCAGCCTCAACCCTATTTCCCTGGAAGGTTAATACAGAACCAATAATGTTTCTTTGATAGCTCAGTCACAGTAAAACAAATAAAGAAATCATTACCACAAACTCTACAGCATAAGCTTGCCAGAATCAGCTGATTTTCTATTTCACCCTACGTATGAAGTTGTGGGAGCTTTTCCATCTATAACCGTGATGGAGAACCTATGGCATATGTGCCACAGATTGCACATGGAGCCTCCTGTAGGCAGATGAGCTCAGCTCCACCGCACATGCGCACACTCCTCCCACCAGCCAGTTGATTTTTGGGTCTCTGCCATGTATGTGGGAGACGTGCATGCAAGCATGGGGGGGAACGGGGGGGGGGGTTGCAAACGCATGCAAAGGGGGCAGGGGGAGTGTGGGATTCCCCCCGCAGCCCGTGTTTGGTCTCAGGAGGCTATGGGGAGGCGGGGGGGAGTGTAGGGGTTGCACATGCATGCACAGGGCAGGGCACAGGGGTGTTGCATGCGCATTGCATTATGGGTGTGGGCACGCACACACGCTTTCAGCAAGCAACGACAATAAAGGTTAGCTGTCACTGATCTACAAGAACAATCCTTTTTTCCCGCTTAAGCAGAAGCAAGTAAAAACAACCGATACAATGATGTGACTAAAGCAGAAATGTCCCATGAAATTACGGTAAGGAAAAATTTATTTCCATCTTTTGCAGTTCTGGATGTCCAGCTGAAACTTGTCTCAAACTGTTCCATAAAAGTGCTGCTAAAACCAATTATGGAGAGTTTCATGTAGTCCACTTGTACATGTAATGTCTTAGAGATTTTTTTTAATGATGCTGCAATAATTTGGAAATGAATTATATGGATAATAGCTGAGAGTGAATTTTGTAGTATGGATACCACCACTGGCTTCATGTTACAATAGAATTTATTTATTCATTCATTCATTCATTCATTCATTCATTCATTCATTCATTCATTCATTCATGTATTTATGTATTTATTTATTTATTCATTCATTCATTCATTCATTCATTCATGTATTTATTTATTTATTTATTCATTCATTCATTCATTCATTCACTTATATACTTTATAATTTGCCCATCTTACCTCAAGGTAACAGAATAACTAGTAATAGCTAGTTATAACTAGTAAAACTAGTCACAGAATAGTGACTAGAATAACTAGTAAAACAGAATAACTAATAAAACAAGCCACATCTATAGATCACATACGTTTCTACCTAGTGAGATTTTGTATTGATTTTTTTTTAAAAAAAATCCTATTTGTTTTGATACTTAGGATATCTGTGGTTTTTTTAAAAAAATGATAGCAAGCGTCTTTATCAACAGGGATTCGAAATGAAGTTAGATAAATATGTGTCTTGGTTAAATTAATTATGGGCATAGATCAGCACAATAACAAATTAAAATCTTAATCCAATGCAACAAAAACAAAAATTATATTTTTTTAAAAAAAATGAGGTCATCATTCATGGGAAGATTATATAAATATAGTAACATAATGACTAACAAGCTACAATGAAAAGGAATAGAAATGCCAATAGAAAGTAACAGTATTTGATGATTCACTCCCTCTAAGAGCTGGACCATGACATTCTTAACTACTCTTCTTCAAATGATTAATTGAGTAGAGTAGAGTAGAGTGGAAGAGAAGAGAATAAATAGAATAGAATAGGACAGAACAGAACAAATAGTTTGAATAGAATAGAATAGAATAGAATAGAATAGAATAGAATAGGACAATGGTCATGCTATATGGAAGCTGTTAGATGGCTCTGGTTCATACAGAATTGGATAGATTCTTTCCATTGTACTTGTAACCATCTTGAAAAGGCCCTGTGAAGTCAGATATGGATAGGAAAGTAATGACTTTGTTAGAGATGCTGAATTCTCTGAACATTGTAATTAGCATATATATAGTGTTAAACCAGAGAACTTTAGGTCAACTATGTGGGAAATAATTGTCATATGTTTGAAGTGGTGCTAATCATATGCAACTGTTATGACTGTATGGATGTAATAGTTGCATGCCAAAAAGGAAGAAAAATAGGTAAAGCTCTACATGGCATGGAACTAGATTGATTGTAGAACCTGCTATCATCAGTGATTTTGCTTGTTCCATCAGATCTGGTAGAATGAGCAGGCTGGTGGAACAGGAATGCTAGGGAAAGCAATATCTCCAGTGGGTCCAGAAAATATTTCTTCTGTGCCATGGTGCCTTATCCTCCCTCCAAAATTCATATATCTCCAGCTCTGTAGCCCTTTCAGATGGTTGTGAAGACCTCCCAATGGGGTGGGAATGTTAATTACCGAAGGTCTTGCATGAGTATATTTGATAAGTGGGAATTAAAGCTTATTTGATCTTCAATTTCAATTTCCTTTTGGTTTTAAAGAAGTGTTATGCTTTTATTTTGTTCACCATCCAAAGGATGGGCAGCTATAAATTTCCTAAATAGACAGATGAATCAGGAGGAAAATGAGAACAGAAGATGCTAAGCTTCAATAAGATTTCAATATCACTCTTTGTTGAAAGGTATTTGGGAAATATTTAATGCCCTATTCTATTTTTTTCTAGATATAAATGCAACGGTGCTTGGGTATGGCTGGAAAATATTCATAGATTTTGCAATAGATCAATCGATAAAGGTTGCTATTGAATATAGTTCCATCTAGTGGCTGAAAATGCTAATTTCATCAGTTGCTTGGGTGATAAAAATCAAAGAAGGGCATGACGGGAACGCACATTTGTTTCATAAGAAACCAATAAAGAAATCAGATTGGAAGTAAATTGACAACATTTTGATTACAGAAGTATATCACATTTATCAAATCTCATAAGGCTTGGGCTGAAACAAAACTATCTCAAAGCAATTTTCTTCAAAACTTTCAGAGGAAAATTTTAAAGCTGTATTTGTTGGGGAATTGAAACATTTGAAAAATATGCTCTGTATTTTTTCACCTGAAGGACAATATCCAATAGTATTAGATTGCTAAGCTACTCATAAATAATGATTAACCCTGTGCCATCAATTCTACTTCCCATGGCAGCTAATCTAAATCATAGTAATGGTTATAATACAAAATGAGATCCATAACATCTACTAATAACTTGTATTTCTTGTGCTTGATGAACTGATGTTTAAAAACAAAAAAATCCTGCAAACTATCATCCTTAATCTTAATCAACTCAAAATAATACATATCTTCTTTTGTTTTACTTAAGAAAATCTTGTGAATTTTAGTGGGACTTGTGCAGAAGTCCACAAGAAGTGCACAAGAGGGACACAGTCGCTCAGTAGCTAAGATGCTGAGCTTGTCAGTCAGAAAGGTCGGCAGTTCAGCAGTTCGAATCCCTAGCGTCACGTAATGGAGTGAACTCCCATTACTTGTCCCAGCTTCTGCCAACTAGTAATTTGAAAGCATCTAAAAAAGTAGAAAAATAGGAAGCACCTTTGGTGGGAAGGTAACAGTGTTCCGTGCACCTTCGCTGTTTAGTCATGCCGGCCACATGACCATGGAGACATCTTTGGACAGCACTGGCTCTTTGGCTTTGAAACAGAGATAAGCACTGCCCCCTAAAGTCGGGAACAACTAGCACATTTATGCGGGAGGGAACCACTTAAGAAAATCTTCTGAATTTTAGTGGGACTTGTGCAGAAGTAACTAAGCCAGCAAGCTGAGTAACTGAATTGGATGAGGTCCAGTACTTTTCTGTGGGATATTGTTTCCCACTTTGTTAATTATTGTTCCATTTCAACATATCCTCATCTCTCACTGATCTTCTTCCTTTCAGCAGACTTACCCGGGTTTTTGATTTGACACTCTGCAAGAAAAGCAAAGATGATGATAAGACAAAAGGAGCTGGCAATGTTGTGATTCTGTCTTGGCTGCCCACTGGGGCCAGGTGTTTGCAGAAAAGAGATCAAAATAACTGTAGGTTGAGCTAGCAGATAAGTGCCATCACAGCTTTCAGTTTTAGCATGTTTATTTCTTTGTCAGGATAATCACTGTGGGTTCCCCCTCCCCATAGTAGATATCCATAATTTTCTCTCTTTGAGTTTTAGTTGGCTCTTTTATTTTTCTTTTGTTTTCTCAATCCTTTGGGTTTCTTTTTTAAAGCATTCTTTCCATGCCCTTCCATTTCTAGTCATTGAAATTGAATAACTTGGGGCAGCTACTTTCCAAACATAATTTCCCTGTAAATACCAGAAAAGTACAAATAGCTTATTAGTTTGTGACATGAAAACTATTTGCCAATTAGCTTAGGCAAATCAGTGCAGTGGAAGGACTGTGGCATTTATAAGAGTAGCAGTTCCAAAAACAATAATTTTGTGTTGGGTGTGAGGAAAGATCTGTTTTGATCCCTAGATTATCTGAAGGCAGAGGGCATGCAAAGAATCAGGGAAATTGTAGAGGTAGTCTTTGTTTAGCAACTGCCTCAGTTAGGGACCATTTGGATTTATGACGGTGATGAATTGTTATGACTAATCCTCACAGTTACAACCTTCACAGGTCTATTAAACAAAAGAAAGTGGAAGGAAGGGCATAAGCACAGTTGCAATTTCATATAGTCATCACTTTGTTTAACAATGGCCTTGGTGGCTCCAACTCTAGTCACTAAATTAAATTACATTGACCTTGTTTATATTCTTAATTCTTCTGTCTCTGTAATCCCAATAATCAGAATGTTTTAGTGCAAATGGCAGTGTGGAAATGTTTTATCTTTTTATAGGACACTTTTTTTTTGAAGGGAATGACAAATGCTTTTCTAATATAATAACACTGAGGGACAAAAAGAACCATTAAAAGGGAACATCTGGAAAACAGATCACATGGGCATTCTAGAAATTTAGTTATAGGGCTACAATTCTGTTTAAAATACAGTGATTCTTTCTGAATTTGCATGTGTACTCCTTTGTTACAATATACAAATATTGTGCATATTCTTCTGTATGGTGTGCTTCATCTCAGATGGTAAACCTAATAGCCATTGTGAACCTATTAACATTCATATGATAAATATTCATCTGGATAAAATAGTAATGAATGTAGAGAAGAATGAAATTAAGCCACAAGATTCATGTCCAGTGGTGAATTTTGTGTAATACAGACCATTGCAATGGAGTAATTTCTATTCTCAAACATGGTATAAACCTTGAGTCCCAGAATAGAATTATGCATTGTGATGTTTCTCTGGGCATATGCTCCTGTGCAGGCATTACTATATAAAAAGTTTACATTGTGCTAGAAAGCAAAATACGTTCTTCAGTTCTTCAGAAAGTAGGCATGCATATAAACTAAAAGAAAAAAAAATATCAGCAAGTTTGTTGGATTCTGCCTCACTGATTTATAATATATGTCAAAATGAATTCACAAAGCAGTGTATCAGACGCCAACAAGGAAAGGAATATAGAAAAGCTAAACTCCCACATAATGTTCAAGCTTGCTTAATTTTACTTATGCATTTCAAGATTGGGTGGAGAGATAGTTTGGATCATTGTTTACTAAATGTACTGGCTTTGTTTTCCCACAACAACTATTCTGACATGATCTGACTTTGTTTCCATCTCAGCATTTCTGGAAAGAACACTGATTTGGTGAAGAGGAACAATGAGTTGATCCTCTCTTCTCTGTCACAGCTCCTCAAAAATTGGAAGATTGCTATCATGTCATCCCTAGTCCTTCTCTTCATTACACCAGATATACCTAGTTCCCACAACCATTCATCATACATTTAGTTTCCAGACCCTTCTCATCTTTGTTGCTCTTCTCGGCACCCAATGGGCTCACAGCAACTTTGACAGATGTGCTCATCTACGAAGAGTTTGATATGGTCTAGAGAACTAGGGAAATTAAGCTGCAAGGTAATATATTGCAGATTATCCCTTCTATTTAGTAAGTGACCATATGATTACTATATGGTAGTAATCAACTTGTAACTGGAAGGAGGAGGACAAAGAAGAAACATGTTGGTATATGGTGAGCTGGATTGCACTTAATACATAAATAAAGTGGACTAAGAGCAGTTCTTAAGATAAGTATCATAATGAATTTGTAGTTCAGTGAAAGGAGAAGTCATTTTCCATCTATGATGAATGTTGATTCCATCTAGTGTCAATCCACATTATACTGTATGTGCTTTGTCCTAGAAGTGTATTCAATAAAAGAACTAACCCTTTTTTGTCCACATTATGTACGCAACTGATGAAAGCATAACTCATTATGAAATACTTATAGCTAGATGAGTATTTCTAATGAATACTGAATGTTTCATTTCTTTAACTCTTTTTCTATGATATAAAGGATTAGGTTTTTTCTGTGTCTGTCTGTCTGTGTTATTCAAAAAGTAGCTTCTTTTTATCTTCTACTCTTGTGTTTTTCCTAAAATCAGAAATGAGATCCTTGACCTTGAACCTTGACCTCAAGGACAAAACTAGATAAGATATTAAATGTATCTTTACATTTAATGTAAACACATGTTACATTTTTTTCTTTCAAAATAAATAATATCAGTTGTGGAAATTCATCTGTTATTTTTAAAGGTTATTTCTAATTTTTCTCCTCTTCTAGTTCCTATAAACAATTTTGATTCTGTTCATTTCTTCATGAATCCCTAAATTCTTTTAAAATGTAGTCATCACTATATTTGTATATTTTCATGCAGACTTCTGCTATATTCAATTTTATATTTGACTGCATTTTAGTTATAAGCAATGTTGCTTAATATACTGAGCTTGGCCAGCTATTTCCACTAATCTTAACCCCAACTGTATTTTTACATTTATGAACCAGTATCAAAGGTAAGTTGATTTCACCCCTGCCTTGACTAGCAACTATTTGTTTAGTGACTGATCAAAATCACACAGAACTTTAAAAAGTGACTTGTGATTGGTGCTCACACTTATGACCATCATAGCATCTCCAGGGTCATGTGATCAAAATTTATGTGCTTGGCAGCCAGGATGTATTTACAATGGTGCAGCATCTCAGGATCATGTGATTGCTCCTTCTGATCTTCCCCGCTGGCTTTCAACAGACAAAGCCAATGAGGGAAGCCAGATTTGCTTAACAAATGCATGACTCACTTAACAACTGCAGCACTTTTTGAGGAGCCGAGGTGGCGCAGTGGCGCAGTACTGCAGGCCACTTCAGCTGGCTGCTATCTGCAGTTCGGCGGTTCAAATCTCACCGGCTCAAGGTCGACTCAGCCTTCCATCCTTCCGAGGTGGGTACAATGAGGACCCAGACTGTGGGGGCGATATGCTGACTCTGTAAACCGCTTAGAGAGGGCTGAAAGCCCTATGAAGCGGTATATAAGTCTAACTGCTATTGCTATTGCTACTTTTGCTTAAAAACCAGGGCAAAAAAGATTGTAAAATTGGGTATGACTCTCTTAACAGCTCTCTGGCCTAGTAATGGAAATTCTTAACTGTGACTGTAAGTTGAGGACTACCTATAATAGAATTAAATAGTTCACAGGAAAAAAAATATTATCTCTCCAAAAATCTACTGTAAAAAGCAGGTAGATAAAGAATTTATGAAAAAATCACAAGCTTGTTTATTACTACAAGTCAGGTAAGCAAAAGTTTACTTATTTTAATCTCATGCACAACTGCGTTTTTTTTGCCAGAATATTTCTGAAGAAGCTGCAAAAGCTTGATCACATATCCCAAGGGAGAGCACAATTATTGACATTAATTCGGTGTCTGCTGAAATCATAAAAAAAGAACATAAAGAATACATTTCCTGGAATACAGGAAAAGAACGATGAAAGGGGCAATGACTTTTAAAGGCTAAGCAGTTGATGTTAAAATTGCACATTAAATGTAGGAAGTCCAGCAGTGCAGAAACAGTTTTAAAGATGCAGACTAAAAGCTATGTGCCCCCAAGAAGTTTTGGTGACTTCTGTGGAATATTAATGCTGTGGATTATGGTTCATAGCCTCACATTCATCTCTCTTTGAGTCATTTAGAACGGTGGATGTTTGCTTAGCTGAATCACTTACAAGTTGGTTTTTTTTTTTTTAAAAAAAGAAAGTATGCAGACTCCTACCCTCAGTTTTTAATACCATCACTTCCAACTGGATTTGATTTTTAAATAGTTGTGGACATTTTGGGTGGTGTTAATCTGTGAATATTTTAGGATTTAGGGTGTATTTTTTAGAGAAAAATCAACGGGATAGATTCATATTCTTTGGTTTCATCCTAATTAATGCAAAATGTTAATTATAACCTAAGTCAGGGTTGTCAAACTCAAGGCCTAGGGTCGAATCCAGCCCATGGGGTGCTTAGCAATAGCAATAGCAATAGAAGTTAGACTTATATACCGCTTCATAGGGCTTTCAGCCCTCTCTAAGCGGTTTACAGAGTCAGCATATTGCCCCCAACAACAATCCGGGTCCTCATTTTACCCACCTTGGAAGGATGGAAGGCTGAGTCAACCCTGAGCCGGTGAGATTTGAACAGCCGAACTGCAGAACTGCAGTCAGCTGAAGTAGCCTGCAGTGCTGCATTTAACCACTGCGCCATCTCGGCTCTTGCTTAGATCCGGTCCACCCTGGAAATAGCGAAGGACCTATGATGCCTCTGCCAGCGAAAATGGAGCTTGCTACTGCATGCAGCCCTCTCGAGCTCTCTTTTCACTGGCAGAGGGTTGCAGGAGACTGTCCCAGCCAAAAATGGAGCTTGCAAGGGCCACACATGGCCTCCAAGCAGGTTCTGATGGTTTCTGGAGAACTGGCAGCGGAAATTTTGAGTAGTTCAGAGAACCGGCAAATGCCACCTGTGGCTGGCCCCAGAGTGGGGTGGGAATGGAGATTTTGTGGTATCCTTCCCCTGGGAATGGAAAGTTTGCAGTACCCTCCCCCTGCCACGCCCACCAAGCCACGCCCACCAAGCCACACCATGCCCACCAAACCACACCCAAAGAACCGGTAGTAAAAAAAAATGAATTTCACCACTGCCCCCAAGCTCTGTTTTTGCTGGCAGAGTGCTCTGGCCACTACAGGTGCCACTCAACACAAGTGATGTTATGCTGGCCACCCCCTGTCTATGCCGCAAGCCCCCCCCCAGGTCAAAAACAAACCTGATGTGCCCCTCAATGAAATGAAGTTTGACACTCCTGACTTAAGTGATCAGATTGAAGGAAAATGACAGCAGCCGGCTGAAGGGTGGGAATGAAGTTTGATGCCAGTAAGACATTAGGGTTAAGATGTTTCTGGAACATTCCAGCAGATGTGACCAATATTCTTTTGGGGAAAAGGCTTTAGTGCCAGTGGGCTCAGGGGACGTGGATAAGAACAATTGGAATTGAGACCCTGCAGGAGATTGTAATGCACCAGTCAAAATAACTTAGCATACTGCTACTTCATGTAGTAACATGAAACATAGAAAGAACATGATGGCAGCAGTAGTAGTTTGGCTGTAGTAGCTGCTAAGGCCAGTACTGTACTTACAAGAAAAAAGAGACCCTTTTCTGCTCCTCTGCTTGGAAGAGTCCTGGAACTAAGGAGAAATTTTCTAATATTGAGAAGAAGTAATCAATAAAAATAGTTTGCCTCCTAGAATCAGTGAGGTTTGAAATTGGACAACCATTTGTTCAGAATGTTATAAGGTCTCCTGCCTTGAGCATGGAGTTAAAGACCTACAAGGTCTCTCCATACCCTATGAGTCTATGGCGTCTTATTGATTATTGTGAGAAAGGGAGATTATTTCAACCCATCAGCAAATTTGAAACATGGTTTTTGTTTAGGAAATAAAGAGGAACTCAATTGAGATTACACTCTAAACTCAATTTTCCTAAATGCAAAAACAGATTGGAATGCCTTTTATGCATCTCCAAATTTATTTGTTAATAGTTTATTTTCCCAGATTTCAAGGCCATGCACATAGCTCTCCTGCTCCATTTTCTCTGAAGAATCCAGTGAGATAGAAAGAACTGGGGGAGATGTTTCAGAGCCCCTCAACATTCTTTCATCTCCCCAGCTCTAAACCAATGTCATTTCCACATCCTTCACCGGTTTCTTAAAATAAATATGTGACTGTAATGCATATACCAAACTAGAGTATAGGAGAGGAAATGCTTTGTAAAAATTAGTTTACTATGACAAGAGTATGTAAAGACACATAGAGGAATATACACAAAATGAAATTTTATTCAGAACAAGCTGATAACCTGGCGTTGCCTGGGTATTTATTTATAGGGGGAAAATGTCTGGACCAAACGTAATTTCTAATGTTGTGTTTTCCCCCTTACCATACAGTAAAAGCCATTTTAATGCATAACAGGCTGTATCTTAACAAAACACACACCCCAAGGGGTGTTAGGGGTGTCTTACCCCCACAGTATTTGTTTACAGAGAATAAGTCATCTGTGTATCAAGTTTGGTTGAAATTACTCGAGGTGTTCCAGAGTTATGCTGGAACATACACACATACAGCTGTTTATATATATATAAGCTAAATAGCTTGAAATAGATCTATACTAGTCTCCCTTTATTTATTTATCAGCACAAATACAACAAATGTAACAAAAAGGCAACAGTAAAAATATTGGGTTTCTGTCTGGATGGTCTCTTGTGAAAAGCCGAAGGACAGAGAATGGAAGTAGTGATCTTCCTCCCATATTTGGGCATACCGGGGGTTGTAACTCTAAATAGATACCTTTCACCCTGGCTTGGCTGATAAGGAGTCTAGTTTCCCTTTATTTATTTATCAGCACAAATACAATATATATATATATATGTATGTGTGTGTGTGTGTGTGTGTGTGTGTGTGTGTGTGTGTGTGTGTGTGTGTGTGTGTGTGTGTGTGTGTGTGTGTAATATTATATAATATAATATAATATAATATTATATTATTATTATATATGATGATTATTATTATCTTATTTATACTTTGGGAAAGTATAAATTTGTAAATTATTATTACGTGGTTAATCTTTGGTGAGATTCACAGCCTTTGGGGCTGGTTGGTAGCTCAACAGCTCGAGTCCTAACCAAGGACCTAGGAACTGTTAAGGTAACGTCGGAGGATTTAAGCTGTTCCAAGTAGGGTGGTTTTTTGTAGAATCAGAATGTTCAAGTCTGATAAACTTAAAATTTCCAAACAGCGAGGTAGCCCTTTGGGTATTGCTTCAAGGGCTCCAATTACAATCGGGACAACAGACAATTTCTTTTTCCACAGTCGCTCAACTTCAATTTGCAAGTCCCGGTACTTTGTGATTTTTTTCTTGCTGTTTATCTTCAATTCATGCATCTCCAGATATTGCAATGTCAATGAACCATACTTTTTTCTTTTCAACTATTGTTATGTCAGGTGGGTTGTGGGCCAAGTGCCTGTCAGTCTGAATTCTGAAGTCCCACAAGATCTTGATATTCTCATTCTATAAAACCTTCTGAACCTGATGTTCCCAGTGGTTTTTGCTGTACTCAAATTCAAACTTTTGGCACAATTTCCAGTGAATGATTTTAGCAATGAGGTCATGGTGTTGTAAGTAGTCAGTTTGTGAAATTTTGCTGCACACACTGAGCAAGTGGTCGACTGTCTCATCTTTCTCATTACAGAGGCGACATTTGCTGTTGGTGATAACATGTTGAATTTTTGCCTTCATGCAGTTTGTGGCTAAGGCTTGATCCTGAGCTGCTAAAATAAAGCCTTCTGTTTCTTTTTTCAGTGCTCCTGATCTTAACCAGTTCCAAGTTAGCTTTTGGTCAGCTTTGCCTTCAATACTTTTCAAGTATTGGCTGTGCATAGCTTTGTTTTTCCAATTTTCAGCTCGCTTGTCAATTACTTCTTTCTTATATCAATATCAATAAACTGTACACTTCGGCCCTCTACAACCATGATATCTGACGTGTTGTGTTCCAAATGATGATCTGTTTGTATTCGAAAGTCCCACAAGATCTTCACCTTCTCATTTTCAATAACTTTTTCCACTTTATGTTCCCATGACTTTCTGGATACAGGTAAATCATATTTTTTACATAATGACCAGTGGATTAATTTAACAACTCAGTCATGTGTAGCTTTGTAATCAGTTTGTGCAATTTTGCTGAATTTACATATTAAATGTGAAACAGTTTCGACTTTGTTATTGCAAAGTCAGCAGTTTGGGTTGTCAGTGGATTTTGTATGTTCGCTTTCATGGCATTAGTTTTTAGTGCTTGTTCTTGGGCAGCCAGTATTAAACCTCCCGTTTCTTTCTTGACAGTTCCCATCTTAAGTTATGTCCATGTCAAGTTGTCATCACATTTTCCTTCAATGATTTTCAGGTGCTGTCCATGCAAAGCTTTGGTTTTCCATCTATTTAATCTGACATCCAACTGTTTTTCCTTATATTCTGCCTTTGTTTCTGTTATTTTTATGCTGTTATTATTCTATCCCCATTCCTATAGTTTCTTTTAGAAATAGGGAAATGTATTGTTATAAACCATGTTTTAATCATACTGTATATTTTCTCCTCATTCTTCTGCCTTGGTTGCAATGAATGTTTTGCAGAAAGATATGTTGAAGGAAATGTTAGCACGAAACACACAAAGCCTTTCCACTTGAAAGCTCATATTCTTTGTGAACTTTCATTCAGAAGTCTGCAACTGATCATTTTTCTTTCCCCCTATTTTTAATCAGATGTAGAAGGTGAGATTCCAACATCTCCTGTTTCATCTATGGATATTTTGCTCATTCTCCTGGTGAAAATGAATAGTTGAGACTCTGACTCATGTGCTTCTGAATTGCTGATTTTATTATGCCACTAATTTTTGTGACTTTAAAAAACAGGCCAGGTAGAATTGCTATATTTTATATATTTTTGACATGGCAGATCCAAAACCAGCTGTTGCTCTAAATGTAACCAAATTTGATGGTGGGTCATTCACTGATTCTCAGGAACCCAGTTACAAATGACTTATTCAGCCCCTGAACCACTTACCTTCCCTACCGATTCACAAATGTGACTGTGCGCGCATGCATACAGCCTTCCGCACATGCATTTTTGGCAAAAAGGGGCCTAAATGGGATCCATAGAGCCGGGGTGGATGGGTGAGACCGCCCCTGGTTTCTGCTACCGGTTTGGATGAGTATCACCTCTGCCCTGAACTGTATCTGAATCTTTGCATGGCTATTCTGCCAGTGTTTGACTTGTTACATTGTTATTTTTGATTGGGCAATAACTGTGACAAAGATTGCATTGATTGATGGATTGATTGAAAAGTTTTAAAGTTTTTTATTGAACACAAATTAAAAATTGGACATAGTGTAACCGTCCTGGAAAAGTCTTTGCCATACATAGTAAGATATAAATTTGTACATTATAACCACCATGCTTATTTACATTTGGTCTATTCAGTGTTTACATATATAAAAATATCGTAATTCCAACCATGTTGTTTTGTTTTTATTTTATACATTTTCACTGTTATCGTTTCATATATAATTCTAATCTCCATTCTATAAATCTTAGTCATTGCTTATTTTGGGTCTTTCCTTTTTTGTTCTAACCATTGATAAAATTAGTCCCAGATTTTATAATATTCTGATTCATCTTTATTCTTTAATTCCTATGGATTGACAGTAAAATTTAATAGACCCCAAATCCATCCAAAAATAATCCTTATCTTCAGTCCAAAGATCACTTACAGAACACATTCAAAGCACATGAGAAGCATAGATCTTGCTGGGCATGTTGGCCAATGTCACATCCAATCCAATCCAATGAGCACCTTCATAAGCAATAGGAAACTTTTATATAGCTGATAATCATATTTAATCCTTGATAATTGATATATAAAGGGAGACAACAGTGGACGCAATGATGATGAAAATGAGGTAGCCTATGCAATTCACGTAGGTAAGATTGACTCGATTGTTGTTTCTGGATATTTATTTAATTGCTAAAACTTTGGATTATTTTTCAATTTACATTATTTTTGCCTTTTAGCTGTCTTAACACATTGAGAAACCTGCTGCTAATTTTTAGCACTACAGCAGTAATTGGAGAAGCCTCCAGGGGTTGTGAAAAAGATGTAATGATATGGGTTGCTTATATCTGCTCTGTGCTATTCTCAAGGGAGTCAGATCTTAATTCCAATATATGGCCAGCTGAACTGATACTTCACAGAAACATTCTAATCATAGAGAAATTTGTGGGATTCATTTATAACAATTATTCTTAGGGGTGGCTTATGTACATTGCTTTTTTTGTTTTGATCACTGTATTATTGAACATCTCGCTATTTAAGGTCTCCTGCAGAGGACCTCTCTATAGCATCATCACGATGTTCTCATGTGACATATTGGGACTTTTCTCCCCTTTGCTAAACCGGGTGGGAGCAGGGCTAGCACATGACGGGTCTAACCCTTGGGCCGCCAGTTTGACACCACTGCTCTATAGCCTCTCCCATTGCAAAAAGAAATCAGCTTCATGGGTGGGGCAGGATATGTTCTCTACTGACTCCTGGATTTTACAACATTGCCCCTTTATTGTTTAAAATCTTATATTCTGTATCAACATGGGCTGGATGTGTCATGCACAGACCATGCCCACCTTGGCTCCTCAAAAACAAAAAGCATTGTGATTGCATCATGTGACGCAATAGAGTTTGACACCCTTGTTTCACATGATTTTCAAAATATTTAAGGACAAAATTGGGAGGAAGGGTTCTTTCCAGATATAGAGGTCAGGCTAATTGGTCTCTAGTTTCCTTGATCTGTTTTACCCTCTCTTTTTCTTTGAAGATGGGGACCACATCAGCTCTTTTCCAGTCATCTGGTAGTTTCTTGGTGCTCCAGGATCTTTAAAAGATATGGTTCAATGGTTCCAGGGGTGGGTTGCTGCTGGCATTGCTGCCGGTTCGCTTCCTGCATGTGCCAGACGTGGGTTGCCTGCACATGCACAGTTGAGTGTAAATTGTTCTGCGCATGCGCAGATCATGAAAAAAATGATTAAAAAACAAGCCGGCAATGGCAGCAGGAACTGGGGAACTGGTTCAGGGGCATGGCCAGCCTGCTGTCCCTACCAGTTCAGTGACCCAGTCCCAATTTCCACTATTGGATCGCCTGAACCTGTGCAAACCGGTAGCAACCCACCTCTGGTTCCAAGAACACATCTACCAGTTCCTTCAGAATGTAATGCATTTGATCCTGGTGATTTGAACTTGTCTAGGGTAGACAGGTGTTCTCTTGCCATTTTCTTGCCTATTTTAATTTCTATTCCTAGTCTGCCTTTTTACGGTTATGTTTTTGGTAGTTTGGACTATACAAGGGGGGGTATCTTGATTCTTAACCATTTATTTTGAAAACAAATGGTCATATCTATGCTCAGAATGATTCCAAAATTTTTTTTACATCATATATCTATCTTATTCATAATGCCAATTCAATATGTGACTATTTGCTAGGAAACGATGCCAATGCAATTAAATTAACATTATCATTGAAACAATGCAATCCATTCAGTTACATTTCCAGAAATTATACAAGGCTGAAGGCCAATAACAGAACAAAAAAATAATTCTTTAAAACATTCTTATATTACTATGCATGCATGATTAATTAAGGAAAATATTATCTTTTACATAAAAAATACTTTACTTCTCCTTGCAAATGACATTTTGCAGATCAGAACTGGACTGCACAGGGTCACTTACACTATCCTGTACTCTATTAAACCCCAGACAGAAGATACTGTCTGTGAATAATGCTCTTTTATACCTCAAGCTACATTGTATTTATAATTGTGTTTCAAAATTATGGCATTTTAATTTCATTAAATTTTATTTAAAGTGGATGAATGCTTTAGGCAGCAGAATCACCATGTAACTTGGTTGATGTTTAACATTTCTTGAGTTGGCCCTCACTTCCTAACGAATGGAATAAAAAATGCCACCAGGAATGATTTGCTATTCACATTGAATCAGAGTTTTGTTATAGACCTTTGGGCCAAATATCAAATCTCCATATATAAAACTCTACAGAAAGAAGATTGAAGAGAAGAATCAGCCTTGAAGTGTTCCTTGTAATTCCATGAATGTTTTAATCCAATTTAAATTAATTACTTGCTAGCCACATATCAGGATAGCTTTGGCTTTTCAAAAATGGGGTACTAATTGTGTAAATCATTCTTCACAATGTAATGAAAATGTGATATGAAACTTATGGATAATATTCTAACTTTTTGCTTCCAAGGCAATATAGTCGAGTCCCAAGCCATATTGGGCTTAATGCACACTGGAGGTCTTTAGATCTGTTTTTTGTTTTTTGTTTTATTTATTTTGTCAAGCATGTATAAGATAACAGATATAAGTATAAGCATGATTATGAATACAGGGAATGGATATGAATAAGTGGGCACAGTAAGACAGGGACCGTAGGCACATTGGTGTGCTTATGCACTCCCCTTAAAGACCTCTTAGGAATTGGGTGAGGTCCATGGTAGACAGTTTAAGGTTGAAGCTGTGGGGGTTTGAGGATGTAACAACGGGGTCAGTTAGAACATTTCAGGCACTGACCACTCTGTTCCTGAAGTTGTATTTTCTGCAATCGAGTTTGGAGTGGTTTACCTTGAGTTTATATCTATCATGTGCTTGTGTATTGTTGTGGTTGAAGCTGAAGTAGTCATTGACAGGTAGGACATTGTGGCAGATAATTTTGTGTACTATGCTTAGGTCAGACTGAAGGTGGTGAAGTTCTAAGTTGTCTAAGCCCAAAATTTCAAGCCTGGTGGTATAAGGTATTCTGTTGTGAGCAGAGGAGTAGAGGATTCTTCTCATGAAATATCTATGGACTCGCTCGATTGTATTGATGTCTGATATACAGTGTGGGTTCCAGACAGATGAGCTGAATTCGAGAATAGGTCTAGCAAAGGTTTTATATGCCCTAGTTTGCAATACAATATTACCAAAGAAGAAGCTTCAGAAGGAACAGTTGAGATGTGATCTGGCTTTGGACATAGGCATTAATCCATTCTTATGATCAGATCACTTTCTGGTTGCTTTTTGGCTCCTTGGTACCATTCTACCCTCAAAAGGACAGGTCCTGTTAGATTGACCAATGCCAGCTGATTGATGGTCCTAATAGAGTTTCAGAAGGATATTGGGATTTCTCCCAAGATTCTGGTGGGCATTTGACTGAGACCCCAGTTTTGAACTGGGATGGATCTCTGGCTGGAGTTTTGTACCAGATTGCCCCTGTGTGGCTATTCTCCACATGTGCCAATCCTAGAAGTCATCTTAATTTTCTGAAAACCTCCAGGAAATGAAGCACGTGAAGAGACACTTCAAACCTTTTTGATGAAAGGCAAAAATGGATCCAACTGAATACAAATCAATACCCATATTAGGGATGACATCATGGTGTTAAGGGATGTAAAACAGCCATATCTCTCCACCCTTATTACACCTGCTGCCAATCCAGTTTAGAGTAACCCATCCCTGGAGGAAAAGGTTGGGTCTCAGAATCATCTCAGAATCAAGAGTATGAGGAATACTCTTACTATTTGGAGAATAAAGTTATTCGGATCTGCTGTGGTACTCCAGCTAATTGAGGTGCCTTGTATAGTTATCTGGAGGGAGTTTGCTGTGGTTTTTAAAAAAATAGACAGGTTTCCTCAGTCTGTTAACATACATACTTACATACATAAATAAATAAGATTATTTACATATATATATATATATATGTATTTATAGTCCACTGTGTAAGCCTATGTAACTATTAATGTAACTTTTAAAGATGGAGCAGTAAGGTTAGAGTTCATGCAAAGTCTCTTGTATTAATTTGTATTTGTATTTGTATTTTATTATTTGTATGCCGCCCTTCTCCGGGAGGACTCAGGGCAGCGAACAATTCAAGGGGGAAAAAAAGGGGAACATAAAAAGACAAAATACAAATAATAAAAGTAGACAACAGTCGCACAACCATACATGTCGAAAGGGGAGGGAACTCATCACCCCCAGGCCTGCCGGCAAAGCCAGGTTTTGACGGCTTTTCGGAAGGCCTGGAGAGAGGTGAGGGTCCGAATCCCTGCGGGGAGTTCATTCCAGAGGGCCGGAGCTGCCACAGAGAATATATTTCTTCTACATGTGATCTGGAAGCATTATATATTTCCAATATAATAATAGCATGCTCTTTTTACTTATTCATTTTATTCTAATCCATTTTAGAAAAGAAGAAAATATGCATAATGTGAGAGAAAAATTTAACATGATTAGAAACAAAAAGTTTATTACTCAAGACCCCCCCCCCCGCCCAATAAAAGGTAGAATCTGACTTTTCTACCCAAAACACATCATCTTCAAGTTTGTTGTGCGGGTGGCAGAAAAAAAGAATAAGAATTTCAATTTTCAGATCGGGATCAATGGGGCTTGCATTTGTGATGTAGCAACCACTGGAATTCTTCTCTAACAGCTTAATTGCAATAAAAAAAACATTGTGTCCTGAAATGCCAGTTTGCATTAGTTTACAATTTTAACAGTTTCCAGTTCTTCTCAATTGTGAATAGCATAATCTGATGTACCATTTATCAGGCTGTATCCATTGCTGTTTATACTAGGGGGGGGAAAAAATCAATCAATCTGATTTTGATGTTGTTCCACATCATGTTGCATCGTTCAAACCTCCTAAACCAATCGGGGACATTCCAGTAACTCAACAGCTGGTAAGTTGAAGGTACTGGTGTGAATGTAATTAATATCAATGTCTGAGATATTAAAATAGAGATCACAGCTGTTCTGCAGGTGAGTCTAACCCTGTGGGAATGATGACAATGCATCACACTGTATACAATCAGATTTGCAAGCCAATACCAACTCTCTTTAAAAAAAAGGTGGGGGGGGGAAGTGCTTTATTGTGAAAGTTTTCCTGGCTTGGTGGTTGAATACATTTTAAAAATTACCCTTCCTTTTTATTCATTGGTTTGTACAATCAAAAATAGCTCTAAAATAACACACTCAGATGTTAAAACAAGACTATAACAGTACTAAATAAACTCACTCAGTGCTATTTCAAATCTATTTGTGTATGTTTTAGTTAGGATCAAGTTTGTCAAATCTGGACCAGGGTATAGAATAGGGGTCTGCAACTTTAAACACTCAAAGAGCCATTTGGACCCTTTCCCCACAGAAAACAGAACACCAGGAGCCACAAAACCTGGGTGGGTATGGCCAAATCGATATCACTCACTCCCACCTAGTCACATGACCCCCCCCCCCAGCCATGCCTATCCAGGTTTTGTGACTCCCAGTGTTTTGAAGGCAGAATCCTGTTGCCGTGGAAAGGCAAGTACAGGGGCGCTTTACTCCCACACTAAGTGTCAGGGTTCCAAATAACATCCAAAATTAAATCAGAGTCCAAGGCAAAGTATTGCTCAAAGTTTCAATTTATTAAGAGAGCCATGTTGGCACATCTGGAAAAACCCGAATCTGAAAGCTTCCTGGTTTTCCCCACCCAGTGAAAAGTTCAATATTTTGCCCCAACACCCATAAGTCCATCACATGGGCCAATCTTCCACTGCCATGCTCCGGTCAGGTGCAGAGGTGCAGTTCTGGTCAGGTGCAGAGGTTGAGAGACAAAGGATGACCTTTGCTTTCTAGAAAGGAATTTTATTTTGGCTACATAACATTTAACTCCGTACCATCCCCCTTCCCATTTTCCCACAATAAAAGTGACATAGTAGAATAATAGAAAGTGTGGCAGGCCAAAGATCCAAAAGGGAATATGGCTGCAGGCCTTACACTAAGGCTCCAGCCATTGTCACTGCCATGACCAGGGACGTGCAGTCAGGGGAGGCAGGGGAGGCAGGATCTCACCACTGTCATCCTGAAAAGAAAAAAATAAAATAAAAGGAATAAGGCTGAGGTAGTTGCTGCCAGAATCACAGTGGATGACTCTCCTTAGTGCTTAACTGCAGGGGGAGGTGAGAGAACCAAGTGCCTCCTTTATTCTTTATGATCACTTGAGCAGAGTTAAGCAAGGGTTAAAAGGAGAAAAATTCCTTATGCAAAGGAGGCACGTGGTTCTCTTGCCTCCTCCTGCAGAGGATACTTTTTTTAGAGGCTTTTTTTAAACAGTTAAGCAGAGTCATCCATTGGACGCTCTGGCAGCAGCAACTTTTGCCTTTTTCTTTTTACATTTTTTACATTTTCATCATGGCAGAAAAGAGGAGAGTTGAAATCTTCTGTGACACAGCTGGAAAAGGTATGTGGGTTAGACGGAGGGGGGGGATTCAAAATTATTGTAATTTGTAAGTAATTTTTTATTGTGAGTTATTTGTGTTTGTGTGCGTGTGTTTGTTTCTTCACTTCAATCAAACAAGCTCTCTCTCAATTTGAGAGAGAGTTTGTTTGAGAAGAGAGGGAAGGGGGAGAGGCAGGGAGGGCAGTCTTGTTTGAGAAGAGAGGGGCAGCCCGCCAGCAGAGGTGGGTCTTTTACCCACCTCTGCTGGCTGGCTGGTGCTTTCTTTCTTTTGCCTGCTGTGCCCCCTTGCCCTTTCTCCTCACCCCCCCACCGGGAGCCCCATCTTGTTCCCCTCTCCCTTTCCTCCTCCTCCTCTCCCCTTTCTTTGCCGGCTGCTGCCTCGCTCCCGCCTCCTCCGTCCCTGCCACTGTGTCTGACAGAGGAGTCTCGCGTCTATGGCGGACATAAACGCGAGACATTTCTGTCAGGACCAGCAGTGGGGACGCTGCTTCTTCTCGCCGCCACCGCCCTCCACTCTCGCTGCTGCCTCCTCCATTCTCGCTGCTGTGTCCGACAGAGGCATTTCGCATCTATGGCGGATATAAATGCGAGATGCCTCTGTCAGGGACAGCGGCGGGACACTGCTTCTCACTGCCGCCGCACTCTTGCCTCACCAACCGTAAACCTCACCGCACGTCACTGGCCATGACAGGGCAACAGATCTTTCATCCCTCTGCTGTGACAGGGCCACAGGGAGTCGCAGCAGAGAGGTGAAAGAGCCGCATGCAGCTCTGGAGCGTAGAGCACTCGTGGAGGTCCGATAGGTCCGAGTCGAAACGGGCACTTTTGACAGCATGCACCAAGGAGTATATTCGGACCCTAAGAACAACAAAAAGAACATACATTGCCTCCTTGGTAGCGTCCGCCGAGTCCCGCCCAGCCGCCCTGTTTAGGATAACCCGCTCCCTCCTAAATAGGAGGGAGACGGGGGACTCCTTACAGGGTAAGGCTGAGGAATATGTCCAGTTCTTGGCGGACAAAGTTGCCCGGTTTCGAGTGGACCTGGACTCCACCCCAGTAGATCCAGCCGAGACACAAGGAGAAAACTTGGCAAACCATCTCTGGGTTGAGTTTCAGGAAGTTGCCTCTGGGGATGTGGACAAGGCTATGCGAGCTGTGAGTGCCTCCACCTGCATACTGGACCCGTGTCCCTCCTGGCTGGTTGCCAACAGCAGTGAGGTGACACGAGGCTGGATCCAGGCGGTTGTTACCGCTTCTCTTCGGGAGGGGTACTTTCCCACCGCGCTTAAGACAGCGGTGGTGAGACCCCTCCTGAAGAAGCCGTCTCTGGATCCAGCTATTCTTAATAACTATCGTCCAGTCTCCAACCTTCCCTTTGTAGGGAAGGTTGTTGAGAAGGTGGTGGCTCTCCAGCTTCAGCGTACCTTGGAGGAAGCTAACTATCTTGACCCCTTCCAGTCTGGCTTCAGACCCGGTTACAGCACAGAAACCGCTTTGGTCGCATTGACTGATGATCTCTGGAGAGCTAGGGATGGAGGCCATGCTTCCATCCTAGTTCTCCTTGACCTCTCAGCGGCTTTCGATACCATCGACCATGGTATCCTTCTGCGACGACTGCGGGAGATAGGGGTGGGCGGCACTGTCTTGCAGTGGTTCTCCTCCTATCTCTCGGACAGGTCGCAGTCGGTGTTAGTGGGGGGGCAGAGATCGTCCCTGAGGCCCCTAACCTATGGGGTGCCGCAGGGGTTGGTCCTATCCCCCCTACTATTTAACATTTACATGAAACCGCTGGGCGAGATCATCCGAAGGCACGGGATAAAATACCACCAATATGCGGACGATACACAGTTGTATCTGTCCGCCCCGTGCCAACTCAATGAAGTGGTGGACGTGATGAACCGGGGACTGGAAGCCGTTAAAGACTGGATGAGAGCGAACAAGCTGATACTCAACCCAGACAAGACCGAGTGGCTGTTGTGTTTCCCTCCCAAAAATTTGACCATCATACCATCACTCAGGCTGGGGGGACAAAATTTAAACCCCTCAGAAAGGGCCCGCAACTTGGGAGTCCTCCTGGATTCACAGCTAACTTTTGACCACCATCTCTCAGCTGTGACCAGGGGGGCATTTGCCCAGGTTCGCCTGGTGCGCCAGTTGCGGCCCTACCTGAATCGGGAGGCCCTCACAACAGTCACTCGAGCCCTTGTGATCTCTAGGCTGGAATACTGTAATGTGCTCTACATGGGGCTGCCCTTGAAGAGCATCCGAAGACTTCAGCTAGTCCAGAATGCGGCCGCGCGAGTGATCGTGGGCGCACCACGGTTCGCCCACATAACACCGATCCTCCGTGAGCTGCACTGGCTACCTGTTGGTCTCCGGGTGCACTTCAAGGTCTTACTCACCACCTATAAAGCGCTCCATGGTAGTGGATCTGGCTATTTGAGAGACCGCCTTCTGCCAATTACCTCCCTGCGTCCCATCAGATCGCATAGAGTTGGCCTCCTCCGTATTCCATCCGCCAGTCAGTGCCGACTGGCGACTACTCGGAGGAGAGCCTTCTCTGTTGCGGCTCCGACACTATGGAACAATCTCCCCGTGGAGATTCGTACCCTCACCACCGTCCAGGCCTTCCGTACAGCCCTCAAGAACTGGCTAACCCGTCAGGCCTGGGGATAATCTTATTTTGCCCCTCCCGAATGCTGAGTGAATGTTGAGTTTTATAGTTTAATTTACTTTGTGCACATTTCTTTTTTTTGTATTGTCCTACACTCCCCTTCCTTTTTTGATTGTAAGCCGCCCTGAGTCCCCTCAGGGAAAAGGGCGGCCTATAAATAAACTACAAAAAAAAAAAAATGTTGCTGATAGCTGGTACAGAAGATGGAAAGGTTGATAAGAAAAATCTATTCTTTCTGCAGGGTGACTTTGGAAACAATGACTTTGGAATGGCAAATTAAAACAGTATACAGAAAAACAAAACAGTTCCCAGCCTCCAAGAAATAAAGAAAAACTATTAGTACTAGTTTCTAAGGTATGTATTTAGACTCTAAAACCGCCTCTCATTATGCCCTGAATTTGCTTCATACTTTGCTGTTCTTTTTTTCTTAATATATACATTAAAATTGACCTTCAAACATATCAAGAATTGGACAAAATCCAGCAATTTTATTAAAACTAGAAGTTTACTGTGCACCACTGGCTAGAAGGCCACAGAACTAAAGATGAACATACGTATATAATGAACTTAGACAAGTGATAAGGGGCCTAGATAAGAACACAAGAATTTGCATCTGGAAGCAGACTACTTTGTAATGCTTAACCTTCCAAAAATGTGAATGTCAGAGTGCTGGTTCTTATTCCTACAGTTTGACCCTGCATCCTAGTTTAAATGGAAAGAATTGTTAATACACCCATTATCACCGTTCCTGATTATGTTGCACTTTGTGGAGACAAAGAATGAATGAATCAAAGGGCACACATTGATATTACAAAGGTTATAGGTCCAGGAAGTTTATGTCACAAAGTTATAGTTGGTGGCGTATATATATGAGGAAGAAGATTTAAGCAATTAAGTTAATAAAGCTGGATGGCCTTTAAGCTATGGAAGTAAAAGACAGAGTCTAAACATTTACCCAGAATTTGCTGCAATTAAATGTTTTTTTCCTTTTAAATTCCTTCCAGAATAGCATGCCTAAAACTAAAATGTAAAAGCCATTTACATTAAACCCATTTAAAATGGTATCTGGAATGAAAATATAACGACATCTATTAAAAATGTGCCAATAAAAGGGTATCTACTCAAGTCAGCAGTCTAACTTGCTTCATCTCAAAAATTATAAAAGGATTTGTAAAAGAATCAGTAGTGGGTTCCTACCGGTTTAGATTGGTTTGGCCGAACCAGTAGTAATTTGGTGGCCTGGGTTACTGGAACCAAAATAAAAATGTGTGCCTTTGTGTTTGTGTTTGTATACAAATCAGAAGAATCTACAGCTTCTTTTTCCAGGGCAACCTAGGTTTTAAACCCTAACTAACCCTTGGCTGGAATGGACTTATAGGGTAACAAATTAATTTATTTGTGAGGCACAATGAAATTGTTTCTTTAAACAGATTATCTTTAAAACTTTATTTGATCCATTTCAATGAAATCCTTTGGTTTTTCTCCTGGCATTATCCTTTCATTATTCAAGTACCCTTAGAGAAGGTGAGCCCTGGCTCCATTCAAAGTTCAAATGTGATTCCATAGCAGTAGTTCAAATGTGGTGACTTTTGCTTTGTGCCAACAGACATTACAGGTAAAACTTTGATCTTTCTTACTTTTGCCAAGTCCTCCATATGAACACATGTCAAGATGCTTTGTTATCTCTAAGAACTTCAGAAGAAGCATTACTATTTTCAGGGTAGGATTATCCCATAATTTTTCTTGAGATACAAAATCAAATTTAGGTCACCTTCTGAACTTTTATTTTTCAGGAAATGCAATTAACAGGTAAAACAGAAACCATATATATTCTTGACATGATATGAAATAAAATAATAAATATCAATTTAATTTTGGTTTCCTGCATGAGCAGGAGGTTGGACTAGAAGACCTCAAAGTTTCCTCTCAACTCTGTTATTCTATATTCTGTAATGTTTTTATATGGATCACTTATATAACACTTTTATGTATGTATTAATTTTCTTTATAGGTGAGATATAGAATGGTAAGAGGAGAAGATACAAATGTATATCTGGGAAGTCTAAATATTGTATTTCTAATATTCAGCCAAAAAGGTATGGACTCTTGGTGTTTATTTTAAGTTAATATGTTAAATTCACAAAACAATTTTCCTGCCCACTTTTTGCCTCAGACCTTAGTCGGATGCTAAAATAATAATTTTAAGATCTTGACAAAAGAAAAGTTTTTATACTTATAATGCTCAGGGTGGTTGTCTTATTTAGTAGGACCTCCAAGTCTTTTGAAAGTGCATATAGTCAAGGCTATGGTTTTTTGCAATGTATGGCTGTGAAAGAAAGGCTAAGCACCAAAGAATTGAGACCTTTGAACTATGGTGCTGGAGAAGACTCTTATAAATGAGTCCCTTGGACTGCAAGACGATCAAAGCTTTCGAACTGCTAGGTTGCCAGAAGCTGGGACAAGTAATGGGAGCTCACTCCATTATGTGGCCCTAGGGATTCGAACTGCTGAACTGCTGATCTTTCTGATCGACAAGCTCAGCATCTTAGCTGCTGAGCCACCACACCCCTCTTGTAGAGTCAAAGGAACCATCTAATGCTGGATTGCACACACACACACACCCCAGATGATTGGCTACAAGTTAATTACTGTACCTGATGCTTTACAATTTGAGAAATCGGAGTCCAAATTTGCTAGGAGATGATTTGGTATAATTTTTGCTTGCCTAGATGCTCTATGAGGCCTTTGAACTCTTTGCTGGAGAAGACTCTTGCGAGTCCTTTGGACTGCGAGGTGATCAAACCAGTCAGTCCTAGAGGAGATCAACCCTGACTGCTCTTTAGAAGGCTAGATCCTGAAGAGGAAACTCAAAGACTTTGGCCACCTAATGAGAAGGAAAGACTCACTGGAGAAGAGCCTGATGCTGGGAAAGACCGAGGGCAAAAGAAGAAGGGGACAACAGAGAATGAGGTGGCTGGATGGAGTCACTGAAGTATTAGGCGTGAGCTTAAATGGACTCCAGAGGATCGTAGAAGACGTTGTCCATGGGGTCGTGATGGATCAGACACAACTTCACAATTAACAACCAAGTCTTATGAGAAACATGGTTCACCATAATGCAAAGAGGGTATCAGAATCATTTTTAAGTATTTCCAAAACTAATTTCTGCCTTGAGTTAGAAACCAAAGATCAACACTTGTTTTGATTTAAAGGCAGAGCAGTTGCAGGTTCCAAGCCAACATGACAGCTATGAAATATCAAGAGATGGATCTGAAGCAGTGGTGGGTTGCTCTTACCCTCACTACGATACGCTAATCATGGTCTGTTTGTGAACATGCCGGATGTGCGCTGTACAAGTGCCTGACATGCACTGCGCACGCATGTGCAATCCACCACCTCTGTGACAACCAGCTGTTTGTTGGGGCTCATGCAGGCACTGCACGCTGTGTGCGTATGCACACTTTGCTGATTGCCATAAAAACAGCCATAGAGCACGGGCAGGTGGGCCAAATGAGACACCATACAGGTATGCACTCAGCTGCTCCCGGCCTCTACCTGGACGGCCGTACTGGGCCGTACCCATAGCAACCCATCTCTAATGTGAAGGGACATGACATGAAGATAGGACACAGGGAAAACATGTTCAATCTAAAACAGAGATGTCAAATTCATAACCCATGGGTTGGATGTGTCACGTTTTGGTTATGCCCCCCCCCCCTGGTTTAGTGAAGGGGGAAAAAGTTGCAATCCAGAATGTACTTTCCTCATCGCCTTGATCAAAGATCAAGCCATTGGATAGAAACAGGAAGGGTTTCTTACTACAGATGCACTTATTGTTGCAAGTCAACAGCTGGTGTTTTGCAACTACATATCTCAAATTCATTTGCCTTGATATTTAATACTTTATTTTAATATATCATCATTCTCCACTATCCATTAAAATAAAATCATATCTGAAATATTTAAATATTTAGCTTTATGATGACTACAAATGCTATGCATTTTGCATACATTTCATCCCAATGCTATAAATTCTTGATATTTTAAATTCCAGTAAAGGAAGATTTAGATTTAATTTTATTGACATTGCCCTTGGCTGCTCAAGAAGTCGCTCTATGTCTTTAGTCTGGTCCACCGTGGACATTAATCAAAACTTTTCATTTAAAAGTCATAAAACTGGGAAAAGAGCACAATCTTGCCAAAAACATTATCCCTGCATTTTAAATGCACTTTAGGTCCAGGTAAGAGGAAACAATTATGGCTTCCCAGTGTTGTTTGTAAACTTCTCAGAAGCATTTTGGCTATTGTAAAAGGAAATTGAGGCCCTAACAAGATAAACAAGTCCAGTTATTATTATTTTTTTATCTCCCATTAATATCCATCAGTATGGAAATACTTGACTGGAATTATGACCTATGTGTTCCTCCTTTGAGCGAAAGACATAGAAAATGAACTGAAAAAAAATGTTGAGAGTATCAGATGATTTTAGCAATTAGTTTATTATTTTTTACTGCCTCTGATGAGACACTGAGCCTTTCCACACACTGGTATTATTTCCTATCCTGAATAATAAGCATATTGACTTCAAGACGATTTGCATTGCTAATCCATTGGTTTTGTAACTGTTACATCACATCTGTTTCTCTAATTGGTGTCTGGGTTAAGGAGCCTCTCCTTCCAGGAAAAGGGAAGCAAGTGAATATTGCAGAATAGCAGCCAGCTCATTCTGAATTCTGTGATTTGGCAAACAACCTCTCCATCTTCATTAGAAAGAAGAGGAGGCAAAATCTTCCAACATCATTCCTCTGCTACATAAACATAACCTGTGAGCTTGTTATGATTTGCAGAACCAGGGGTGGGTTCCTGCCAGTTCTAACCTCTTCTATAGAAGAGGTTCCACAAATCTACAGTGCCGTTTAGAACCGGTTCCAGCTCCCTCCCCCCGCCCATCCGTACATCACCAAGATGAAGAGCGAGAGGAGGAATTCTGGGAGTTGAAGTCCACAAGTCTTAAAGCTGTCAAATTTGAACACCCCTGAGGTTTTTTTTTCCCTAAAGGGTTTGGGGTGCAAGGGTCTTGTAACTTGACTGCTTTAAGATTTGCCTGCTTCAAATGCCAGAGTTTCTGAGCCAACATTTTGGTTGCTAAGAAAGAGCATTGTTAAGTGAGTTTCACCACATTTTACAAGTTGGTCACACCCACCCAGTCACATGACTGCCAAGCCACTCCCACTTGGTCACATGGCCAGCAAGCCACTCCCACCCAGTCACATGGCTGGCAAGCCACTCCCACAAAGCAAGCCACATCTACAGAAGAGGTTGTAAAAAAAAATTGAAACCCACCACTGTGCAGAACGTACATCTTTATGGGGCATTTGCATGGGAAGGTTTGATCTTGGAGACCACAAATGAATCCAGAGAAACCCAAAAGCCTTTTGGTCCCCATGATGGCATTTAAAAGCTTTTCACCATGGTACCATATGAATAAGGCTGGTGAAGTTTATGGATTGGAAGCAGAAGTGACATGCTCTGAAGTCTGCTACCGGTTCGCTTTGCACATGCATGTGTGCTTCATGCGCAGGCGCACCACAGGTGCTAAGAAGCCTTTTCTGAGTCTGCAAAGGGAAATACAACTGCGGGGGGGGGGGCAGTCATGCCATGTGTTTAGATTAATTAGAAAGTAGGATTTCCTGCTTTCTAGAAAATATAAATTGTGCGGCACAACTGATTGTCACACAGATCATGGTCGGAACTTTTTAAAAATAAAAATGTGCACCGGTTGGACCGGTAGTAAAAAAAATGCTAAAAGAAGTTTTAAAAAGTTCAGACCATCATCTGTGTGACAATCAGCTGTGCCACACAATTTCTAGCGAATAGAAATCGTGTGGCACAGCTGATTGTTACACAGATGATCATCAGAGCTACCAGTTTGCCCAAACCAGCAGCATTTTTTTACTACTGGTTTGGGCAAACCGGCCTGAACCAATAGCATATCACCCCTGGTTGGAAGAATCCATGTGTTCTGACCCAAACACGACAAATGAGTTAACTCAAAGATTCCTTTATTAGGAGTGCCAGTAGCCCTGGCAAAATGTTTCTCTCTCTACACAGGCTAAAAGTCCATCCATCCAGAAGATGAATAGTTGTTTGTCATATCTATCCATCTCTGCCCCTTATATTTTATACTCAGAGCTAGGGTGGGGCTTCGTTAGCAGCGGTGGCTCTTCCTTTCCAAAGGTTGGTCCACTGATTTCCACTGCTCTCCTCTCCTCTGCCTTCTGCGCATCTGTGCATCTGGGCTTGGATCCAGCTATTCCTCCTCTTCATCATCAGTTATCTCCAAACCTGGGGGCTGTTGACTCTCCATCTGAGGGCTCTGCCTCTGTCTCTCTCTCTGACAGCTCCATTCCCTCTTCCCCCTCAGAGCTCTCAGGTTGCCTTGATGCTGATGCTGACCTCCATGCCTCCTCCTCCTCCTCCTCCTCTGATTCAGTTGCTGGAGGGGCTGGTGGCCAACAGGCGACAGCATCATGTAGCACTAGCAATAGCAATAGCATTTAAGCTTATATACCACTTCACAGTGCTTTAGAGACCTCTCTAAGTGGTTTACAGAGTCAGCATATCACCCCCAACAATCTGGGACCTTGGAAGGATGGAAGGCTGAGTCAACCTTGAGCCGGTGATACTCAAGCTGCCCAACTGCGGACAGCCAGCAGTCAGCAGAAGTAGCCTGCAATACTGCATTATAACTCCTGCACCACCACAGCTCTTGTATCAAACTATTGTTTGAAATGCATCATAATCTATATATGAAACTAATAAGAGCCACTTCCTTCCATTGGGGTGCCGTATCAGCTAGCCTTGCATTTGGAGTTTTTCCCACACCTGGATGAATGAAAGTGGGGAGTTTCTCCAACAGGAAAACAAATGAGGTGAACACCAAATGCCATCACTGCAATATAAATTTAATCTATAACCGAGGCAAGCAGATGTTAAAAAGTCTGATTTTTCTGAGAATCACGAGGAACCAGATTTTTTTTGGGGGGGGGATGTTACGGCCTCTCAACATTGCAGTATGAAGCACAGAAAAAGTGTGATACAATTAACACATCTTATTCTAGAATCAAACTAACCATATGGAAAAAGACATTGATGAAGACATAAGGCTTCATCAATGTGCTAGCTCCTCGACTTCCTCCAAATTTTAAAGGCTTAACTTTACTTACTGTAAAATAAGGGCCTTGCCAAATCTTTGATATGAGTCCATAGATGATTATGTGGATGCCATATTGTCCACATTGCATTATACAATAGGCTGGTTCATCAAAAGCCCTCACTGATGAAGCTTTGGGAGAACAGCAACAGTAGTTATTCTAAGAAGACATTCCTAACCATAGCAAGGGTGAAATCAACTCGCCTTCTGCTGTCTCCAGGCTTCACTCTGGTCCGTGCCTGACACAGAAGCCGCTGAGCTCTGATTGGCTGAGGAGAAACCAGCGCAAGTATACAAGGAGCTGTCAAAAGGCTGACAGCTGCTGCTCCTGTTAGCCGAGCATTTGACTAGCTTTCAAACTAGGGCTTACGGTTAGCCTAAAATGTTACCAATAAAGACTGTTAGCTTTTACCATTTGTCTCGGCTCGGTCTGTAAGTCCCCTCGCACTGGGACATAGCAATAGCAATAGCAGTTAGACTTATATATCACTTCATAGGGCTTTCAGCCCTCTCTAAGCGGTTTACAGAGTCAGCATATTGCCCCCAACAATCCGGCTCCTCATTTTACCTACCTCGGAAGGATGGAAGGCTGAGTCAACCTTGAGCCGGTGAGATTTGAACAGCCGAACTGCAGAACTGCAGTCAACTGAAGTAGCCTGCAGTGCTGCATTTAACCACTGCGCCACCTCGGCACCCTCACTACTGGTTCGCAGAAATAACTGCGCAGCACCTTCCATGCATGCACAGAGCCTCAAAAACGGGACGTGATGATGTCTAGGCAGGTGGGCGGAGCCTCCTGCTGCCACCGCTACTGGTTGGCCTGAAGCAGATAGAACCTGCTGAATTGCACCGCTGAACCATAGCCTTTTTCTTGAATGACGAAAGGCCATTGGCCAGCCCACAACCCACTTTCTTCAAGGCAAGGCTGCTAACGGAGAAATTGACAGTGTTCAGAAGTTTAAAAAGGTGCAAAGATAGAGGTTGCTCATTGACTCAAGGAATATTAACTGCTTAAGTTCAACTTGTGCGCGCTTTATCTTAAACTACTGTATGCTTATATGGGAAAAAATTGTAAAAAAAAAATGCAAAATATATCTGAAATAGAAGTAAAATAACTGCGGCAAAAGCACATAAAGATAGTAATAGGCCCCTTGAGTGCAATCCCATAACATATGGATCACCACTGGAACACCATTGGCACTAATAAAAATCACCAACAGGCTGCTTTACTTGGGACAGCTTACAAACTGCGACGAAACCTTTAACACCATCAAAGAACAACATCAGCCTATCCCAGAACCTCCAGAAGGACTCGATGGGTGGATAAAAGTGCCAAATGCAGTCTAAACTTCTTGCTGACTGTGCAACCCAACATCATAATACCATTGGCAAAATATTTGAAGAACAGCTTGCACCTCTATTTGGATGAAAGGCAGAGAAAAATGAGACAGACGGTTGTAACGATCAGTGAAAATGTTTTCGATATTTGTGCACTTGAAAAAAAAATCTATGGTTAGTATTTTTTTTTAAAGTAATCTGGGCTGGGTGCAGTGGTTGACCAGGGCATCTTTTGTATCTGGCCATGCTCTTAGCATACCACATCGCTTGCAGAGATCACCTTCATGACCATTGACCTATTCTAGTAGGTTTCATCCACTCAATCCGCCGGAATCTGTCTTCACATGCTTGGGATAGACAAGTCCCTATCTCACCGAAGGTCAATGATCAATGGCTACTCTCAACCCGGTTTGCCCAGCCTGTCCAAGCTGTTGCCTGGGGTGTGGCCACTGTGCATGCTACAGCTACTAGGAGCGACAGGTGAGAGCTGAGTGACAGGTGGGGACCAGAAGTGGACAAGCTGCCCCAAAAGCTGCCCTAAAAGGATATGACATGCCTCTACACCATAGGTGCTACCTTTCCCTGAACACCCCATACGATTAAGCTACTTTGTCTTTGGAAAACTGTTGGAATTATCCTTTGATAAATAGTGTTTTAAATAGGGTTTTTTTTTTTAGCGTGGTGCCAAAATATTTTGTTCAACAGCCTTGGATTTTTCTATCTCATTCTGTTTCTCAAGCTGCTAAAGGATTTGATAGTCCTTTGATACTCTTGCTTTTTTGTCTCAGGATGGCAAAATATGCTGCTGTTTAGATTCATGACTTCCCATCATGGTACAATGACACACTTACTTACATGAGAAATTTCCATGAGAAGTTCACAGACTTTATCATTATTTTTAATGGAAATCTGAAATCATTTCTCTTTCATCAAATAGGAAGGCAGTAAACAAAAATGTAGCCCGTAGTTATCATGTCCATCACCAAAATATTTCCATTGGAACCCTTATTAGAGTTGGAAAGTTATCAAAGTGCCACAATGCTATTCATTTTAGGTGCCACTCCAAAACTGTTTGTACAAATGCACCACATGGTAAGTTTGCCAGATCAAGATTGATCTATAGAGAAAAAAATTGAATTTGAGATGTTGCTTTAAAAAATGCAAAATAATCTGTTGTTGTTGTTGTTGTTGTTGTTGTAAAACAATTTTGCTCAACCTCATCATCATTTAAACCCATTCCAAATTATCAGATGTCAGTGTCCGAAGTCATCTTCGGCCACATACTATTTGCTCCATCTATTTGCTGTGTGATCTATCCCTGCATCCACATTTTACACAGTAGGATTTCTAACAGTTGTAAATTTTTTATTAACTAATATTACAGTTGTTTCAGCTTTAATCTGCCCAACTGATTGTTGTATCCAAGCTGCAGACTCAAGTTCATGGCTTAGAAACTGAACCCATTTCAAAACTGTGATCCTTTGTCTGATGTAATACTGTTTGCCGCTGCAAAAATCTCATTTTCCTTCTCAAATTAAGAAACAATTGCAATAGGGGTTTGGGAAAAGGACCTCTCAAAATATAAGTTTATTAGCATTGTTGTTAATCAGCTTCACAGGTGAAGTATGGCTTCAGATTTCCTGTTTATATTGTTCATATCTGGATGTCTTCAATGGGCAAGGTTTTGTAGGAGCACAAGTTGGCTTAAGAGTTCAAAACATTTCACTTGTTCCTATCAGATGAAAATTATCCTGGTTTTTTAATCTGTTGTTAACATAGTCTCCTCTTATTTTCTTCACTGCTTCATTTCATTCTCAAAGCTGCCACTAGATGTGATTATTGTTGGTATTATTTGAAGAAGTTGATTCATGGTTCCTGCTAATACAGCAGGTGGAAATATTCATTATAGGGACCTTTCCCCAGATTTGATTGGGGCGCTTACAATTTAACAAGGTGTAAGGATGCAGTGGCTCAGTGGCTAAGATGCTGAGCTTGTCGATCAGAAAGGTCGGCAGTTTGGCGGTTCAAATCCATAGTCCCGCATAATGGAGTGAGCTCCTGTTATTTGTCCAAGCTTCTGCCAACCTAGCAGTTCGAAAGCACATAAAAATGCAAGTAGAAAAATAGGAACCACCTTTGGTGGGAAGGTAACAGTATTCCATGCACCTTCAGCATTTAGTCATGCCGGCCACATGACCACGGAGACATCTTCAGACAGCACTGACTCTTTGGCTTTGAAATGGAGATAAGCACTGCCTCCTAGAGTCAGGAATGACTAGCACATATGTGCGAGGAGAACTTTTACCTTAAGGAGATGTGGTTACAATAATCCATGCCCTCATTATCATCCAGTTAGACTACTGAAATGTTCTTTATGTGGGTCTTCCTTTTAAAAACTACTGAAAAACTACAGTTCAGTATAGTTCAGAATACATCAGCTCCTATATGAATTGGTACCCAAAGTACCAATTGAGAGTATATTACACCATGGCTACAGGTCTGGCTAGGTCTAATAATTGATTTGCAGATACAATTAAAAGTGCTGGTTTTGACTCCTTATGGATTGGTATTTGGGGATCTATAGGGCCATTTACTCAAGTCTGAATTTATCTGACCTGTTGGATTGTCTAGGGCAGGGATTGGCAACCTGTGGTTCGGAGTCACATGTGGCTTTTTCATTCCTATGTTGTGGCTTTCTATCACCAGTTGGTACCACAATTTTGAGAGGAGCTTCCGGTTGTGGGGAGGAAGCACGGTGCACCAGGATAGGCAGGTTTTCCAGTTGGCTCCACAATTGATAGGGCTTTCAGTTAGGACAGGAAGAGGAAAAAGGATGTCTTGCTAGGACGAGTCTCTATGACAGGGAAACTGGATTTCTGGTCAGCTCCATAATTGAATGGGGGGGGGCCCGCTTCCGGTTAGGACCTTTGTGGCTCTTTGAATGTTTCAGGTTGCCGACACCTAGTCTAGGGAGAAAATCTCTTAATTCCCCACTTCCAGGAAGTGAAGAGAGCTGAAGTCAAGATAATGCCAACAAGCAGTGTCAATCCATTGTTACTTTTAAAGCCCAACATGGCATAAAACCAGGATACTTATGTGGTCACCTCTTCCTGATGGGCATTTTGAAGCTACCATTAATAAAACAGCATCAGTTGATAGGTCCACTGAAGTATGCCTTCCTATTATGATGCCTGGCCTATGGAACAGCAACCCCTCCCCAGAAATACAAATAGTCCCAACTCTTGCACAACATGAAGTCTTTGTTCTGCCTCTCACTCCTGGTGAAAATGATAGTATGGGGTTTCTATATGACATTGATGGCTAACCTTTTTGTCATCACGTGCCAAAAGCACCCATAATGCAAGGTGGGTGCAACAACCCCCACACCCTACCCCTCTGCGCATGTGCATGCAACCCCCCGTGCTCCCCCACCCCCTGTTTTGGGCCTAGTAGTCCTCCCTCCAGCCTTCTGGGAAGAAAAACGGGCCATGAGGAGCGCACTGTACCTCCACATGCTCCATTTTGGGCCTACTAGGTTTCCCTGCAGCCTCCTGGAAGCAAAAACAGGCAGCTGGCCAGCAAGAGGTGCACATGCATGCGTGGTGGGGCTGAGCTTGGGCAATAGCTTGCATGCCCGTAGAGAGGGCTCCGTGTGCTACCTGTGGCACATTGTGCCATAGGTTCACCATCACAGCTATATGGGTTTATGTGGTTTTACTGAAGTTCAGTGTAGCTTTATTTGGCTAATGAAAACCTTTGCTTTTATCTAGTTCGCCAACTAGAGTTTCTTATGTCGATGAGTAAGTATATAAATGGGATAAATAAATAAAGTGCATGTAAATGGAGAAGGGATTGAAGTAAACTTTATCTTCTTAGATAGATATGATGACTGTTATTTAAGGCACAATGACGGTAATTTTAAGAATTCTTGGTAGGATGACATCTGTTTTCTGAGAAAAATAGCGTGACAAATGTGTGCAAAATATTCAAGTTCATTTGTTTAATGTAGATACATTACAGTGGTAATGCCAGCTATTGTTATGACAATCATTTTCTTAGCTGTAACATGTGGCTGCAAAACTGGGCCATCGGGCAGCTTAATTGAAGAAAGATTAATATCTTTAAATTGTGGTATCAGAGAGATTGTTGACAGTATCTTGGAATGCAAGTGTTCTGACCTAGGCTTCCCCAAAAAGCACGAGGCAGAGTCCTGGTCCTGGCAAAAGCCCTTTTATTAAACAAATGTGAATTGCTCTCATTCACATTCAGCAAAGGCCTGATAAACATCCTTTCAAAGGTGAATTTATAACCACAAACCTTATCTAGCTTGGAAAGCTGCCATGTAAATATTTTCCAAACGCAGTGATGTGCAAGGAAAAACTTGGCACGGAGTCTCTGAGATTCGCAGACAGATCTTCACACTGCTGAAACGAACAAACAAGTGAATGAATTGTTTCCTGCAAAAGCCCATTCCCCTTCTGCTCCTCTTTTATTTCCTATGGGAGGGGTCATTCATCGTCCACCTGTGATTTTACTCCCAAGTTGACCCTGATTTCTGAGCTGTTCTTTTCTTCTGGCAGCTCTGTGCATGCGCACACTGGGAACAGGCTCCATCTGTTCCTCTGCCTCACTGCTGTCTAGCTCCGAAGGCAGCTGAGAACTGCCAGACGGCCTTGGCCCCATCTCTCCCTCTGAAACAGAGCCTCATCTGAGCCTTCCCAGTCTCCAGGACTGGCCCATGTTCCTCCCCAACCTTCTCACTGTCTGACTTTGCTGCCAACTCCACTGGCTGCTGGTGGGCCACAACATTTTCAGCCTAGTTTTCCTGGTAGTGCTGACACTAAACTTTAATACTTTTGATAAATAATGCACAGGCATGTACCATTTGGAGAAAATTCTGAGGCTGCAAAGAATGAATGTGAATCAAAAGGCATGCTAATAGAAGACAAGATGGCTAGTAGCCACTTTTTACACAAGAAGGAGTTTATAATATAAAAGCAGTTAGTGGCAGACAGATGTGGAAAAATGATGTCAAAAAAATCACAAAGAATCAGAGTGACTGGACCAAGAAAGTTAACTTAAGGAAAAAAGTTTTGAAAAGTAGTTACAGTTAATATAAAATTATTTTTCAGCTAGTATCGAAACAGCTTAAATTAAGACCTGCAGCATAAAACAATACCCATGATACCCTAGGTAAATATTGTATAAACATACAGTATATTAAAACAATCAATTAAAACAATTAAATTAACCAATTAACATAATTGAAGGCAAAAGTGGGAACAGGAAAAATAAGATTAATTGTAGACCAAGTTTTAGCACGAGAAGAAAATTAAAAATTAAAGGCCTGAAATAATAAAAAGGTTTTTTGGTCTAATGCCAAAAAGACAGAGAAGTAAGTGGCAAGCATAATTCTCTGGAAATAAAAAGCAAAAGAGCAAAGGTGGACTTAGAAGCAGTGGTGGGATTCAGCCAGTTTGCACCTATTTGGGAGAACTGGTTGTTAACTTTCTAAGCAGCTCGGAGAACCGGTTGTTGGAAGAAATCTCATTTTCTTTTTTTCCACTTTTCAGGGCTAATTCTGTAAGGAAGGCAGGAAGGAGACATTCTGGTGTTGTTTCTAGCCTAATCTTTATTGCCCTGCTTACAGAAACTGCCTCTCCGGTTAACCCTTATTACATTGTAACAGCTAAGGTGAAGCGCCCATTGATGTGAGTGACATTGAGTTGGCCATACCCACCCAGTCACATGACCACTGAGCCCCACCTACCCAGCTGGTCATTAGGGCAGAGAAACGGTTGTTAAATTATGTGACTCCCACCACTGCTTAGAAGGTGTTCATATGGAATGGTGTGGCAGAAGAGAAATCTATGTTTAAAAGAGTGGGCCTTATGTTGTATGCTTGTGGCCTTCAGCTCCTGCAGACACTCCGCATTGGGGGTGCCAGGAACAAATGTATAATCAACAGATTGCCTCTTACGGCAAATGAATAAAAGCTACATTTATCCATTTACATTTCAGATCCCTTGAGTATCAGTGAGAATTTTTTTAAAAAGGGCTTTTGCTTAGAAGCCAAACCTATCAAATTTGTCCACAATTTCTCAGATTCTGAACTGGTGTAAATATATTTTTTTAGAATGGGGCTTTGTGGATCCAAGTCACCATCACTAAAAGAAAAAGACCTAGACTTTAAGATCATTCCAGGTGCCAATAATTGTTATTATTATTACTTTTTATTGATTTTGCTCTTCATTGGTTTTAATGCTATATATTGTCCTAATTGTGAGATGTAGCTATATTTATATACCATATTTTTCAGACTATAAGATGCACCTCTCCCACCCCAAAAAAGATAGTGAAAATCTGGGTACATCTTATACACTGAATACAGCATTTTTTTGCCTCCAAAATCCCACCCGCGCATCCCATTTTTCACAAAAATAAAAAATGGATGTGAGAGGGAGCCCTGTAAAGTACGACTGGGGAAGACAAAAATGAGCAGAAAATGGGCCATTTTTTGCTCATTTCTGCCCCCCTCCAGCCCCCAGGAGCACTCTGCAAGCTTCCCAAAACCTATGTATGCCCCGTTTTTTGCAAAAAATGGGCCCATTTTTGTGAAAAATGGGTTGTTTTCCCCTCATTTATGCCCTCCCCCCAGCCCCCAGGATCACTTTTCAGGCCTCTCAAAACTCTCTGCATGCCCCATTTTTCACAAAAAACAAGCCATGCAGAGGGTTTAGGAGGCCTGCAGAGTGCAAAATCTTTTTTTTTAAGTTTACCTCTTCAAAGTTTTGGTGCGTCTTATACTCTGGTGCGTCTTATAGTCAGAAAAATATGGTATATAACGCCTTGAATGGATAGGAATAGATCATAAAGAATAGCACAATTACAGTAGATTACTCCAGTGCTTGACACACAGTTCATGATTCATCACCTAATCTACCAACAATTTCAACCAGAGTACGTTGAAGCAGTAGTGCAGAAATAATTCAATGGGGATCAATGACTATACCCCAAAATGGTCTTTCCTATGCAATGTGCTACATCATAGCTGAAGATCAAATTCAAGTAGATACAATGATGATAGCTATCAGTGGTCGGTTGCAGGCAGTACACCCTGGTACGGGCATACCGGAGCCTGCCTGGAGCATCAGATACCGTTCCGGTACAATGCTCTGGAGTGCCCACCCACCTGCCCGAGCTCCTTACCTATATTTTAAGGCTTCCACACTTCTGTGCACGTGCATGGCATGTACAGCGCCTGCGCAATGCTCTGTGGAGCAGCTGGAGCATTGCGGAGGTGCTAAGATGCATGTTTGCACTGAGTGTCTGTGCGCACGCACTGCGAGCATCCATGTGGACACTGCTGGGCCAGTTACAACCATACCGGTTTCAATAGGATCCGGAACCCACCACTGGTAGCTATGTGTGTTAAACAATATGTCTACGCCATTTGTGTATGAGAGCCAGTTTGGTGTAGTGACTATGGCATCAACTTAGAAACCAGGAGAGCATGAGTTCTGGTCTTATAGTAGACAAGAGGCCAGTTGGGTCTCCTTGAGCCAGTCACTCACTCACTGTCAGTCTTTGGAATTAATCAGTAGAAGAACCACTTCCAAAAAATGTCTATGGAGATTCTCAGTCATCCAGTTCATGGTTGTCCCAAAGGAGCATTTTCAAGAGGCAGTTGGATTTTCTGTTTTTGAAAGAAAAAAAAAACAGAAAGTCCAGTTGCCTTTTGAAAAAGCACCTTTGGGACACTTTCAAAAAAAAAATTGCTAAGAAAACTGAAGTGCAGGAAGTCACCGGAAGATAAAAACTGATTTGAAGGTGTGCAAATGCACACTCATGTGCGCGCACACAGGCACACATACATACACACACCCCAGTGTTGGAGTTTTACATTCAAAGGAGGAGAGACATGAAAACCCCATCTTACCTGTCTATAATCCACTTGGAGAGATATTGGCTTTTGACTGTAGTATCAGAACTATGAACAAAAGACATTCTGTCATCGTGTGTATGTTTGACCTTACATTTCTTAAATCACTTATTTTTCCTCTAGCTTCTGGGTCTCAAATGAAAAGTTATTTTTAGCCAGGCTATCAAGTGATATGTGCAAACAATTCTTAAATCTAGTGGAAAGGGAGATCTCAATTGTCAGTCCTTCACGTGCCCGTGGAAACTGTTCTGAAAGTATGGAGCCAGATTATACATTGCAACATCACAGTTTCGGGATGTGTCTGAGGAGATGCAAAACTCTACCAACTGTGCAAGGTATTTAAAGCATAAACATCGGAGCAATTGTTATCTAAATGACAAGAGAAATTGTGAAGCTAATTGACACAAGAAAACAAATGCTAAAATCACAGCTTCTAAATTGCCGCAAGAGATAACACTCTAGGTTCTGTTGTTTGTAGCACAATATTGTGCAATGTAAACCTTTTCCTTCTTCCCAATTCTGTCAATCAATGCTACATCATTTGCCCATTGACAAGCGAACGTTCTAGTCATTACTCAGGGTTGGGTCCAATTTGGGGAGAAAATCCTGGGCAGAAGTCGGCCTCCCTTTTATCATAGTCCAATTTGTTTCACTTTTTTTTATTCTAGCGTAACCTGCCAAGAGCAGACAGACATTTTCCTTTGCTCCTTTTAGAACATAAAAGGCTCATGAAAGACCAGCAACACAAAAAAGAAGCTTATGGCCAGCAATTAAGAGTTGACAGGGAGCCTAGTGGTAGACTGAGCCTTGAAATGATGGTTAATGATTCTCATCTCCGATGTAACTCCCACACTTTAAATCAAGGATAAGCTCGAGAGCACAGAAACACTGTTTTGAGAACTCCCCAGAGTTTCTTGATTGAAAGCCACTCAGATTTTGTTGTAAGATGGAAGGCTACATAAATACTTCTTTTTTTAAAAAAAATGTTATGTCATATCATATCATGTCATCATAATATAAAAGAATGCAATACAATACAATACAATATCATTAAATAATAATGGACAAGTCTAGTCTAGTCTAGTACAGCGTTGGCAAAACTTTTTGGCACCAAGCTCCAAAACAGGAGCACGCAGGGGCTCATGGGAGAGCACTGGAAGCCAGAAGATCATCTTCCTGTCGTGGCCATGCAGGAGCACCAGAGCCCAGAAGAGAAGTTCCCTGGTGTGCATGTGCACTCCAGGAAGCTGACCTTCTGGTTTCTGGCGTGAGCATACATGCAGGTCCGGTTTCTGGCATGCATGCACGCGCAAAGACTAGCAGGCCGGCGCGTATGGGTATGCTAGAAATTGGAAGCTCAGCTTCCCAGCATGCACATGCATGCCACAGAGTTGCTCTTCCGGTTTTTGGTGCTCCTGCATGCGCAAAGATGTGTGCCAGAACCCAAAAGAGCAATGGGAGACGGCTGGCATACCTGGAGAGATGGCTTTGCATGCCACTTCTGGCATACATGCCATAGGTTCACCATCATGGAATAATGTAATGTAATGTAATGTTCTGTAATGTAATATAATATATATTATATATGTTATAATATAACATTACAATATAACATAATATAATATATATTATATATGTTATAATATAACATTATAATATAACATAACATAATATAACATAATATAATATAATATAATATAATATAATATAATATAATATAATATAATATAATATAATATAATATAATATAATAACATAACATAACATAACATAACATAACATAACATAACATAACATAACTTAATTTAATTTAATTTAATTTAATTTAGTATAATTTAGTATAATATAATTTAGTATAATATAATATAATATAATATGATATGATATGATATGATATGATATGATATGATATGATATAATATAATATAACATAACATAATATAATATAACATAATTAATATAATATTATACAATATTACAATACAATATAATATAATATAATACAATACAACACCACAACACAATATAATATAATAATACTATATTTATATAGTATAGTATAATTCTCCAAATTATATTTAGAGAATATAATTCTCTAAAACAATTTCTCAGCATCTACCAGATTCTTTTCAGCATCCTTATTGTTGAAGAATACTTTAATAAACAGGAAGAAGATGGACTGAAAAACAGAGCAGCAATGACTTTAGACCTCACAGCATTCTATCCTTTAGAACCAGTTTGCTATATGATTAAGAGAAGAACTGAGGCTGGCAATGTTCACCGTGTTTGGCAATAGGCAAGAATGAATGAGCACAGACCCACCAATCTTCAAATGTGCCCTCAGGCCTCCCTTTCAAAGGATTCTCTTATCAGAAACTCTTCTTCAACTTGCCTTGATGTTCTCTTGTTAACTATTGGCTCATCTTGCCATCTCTTTTAATCCCAACTGTGAATTGAGCACTAAATAAACTAATTTTATCTCTTAAATCTCTGCTTGAAATGTTGTTCGACCTCCTGTTTCCACTGCTGTCAATGAAGGCAAAGTATGGAATTCGTTCAACCAAGACTGGAAAAAAGGGAAAGGATGGTACAGTCCCTCCTGCCTGAGTTATAGTGTTAATCACAATAAGCAAGGAACTGGAACATTAACAACTAATCCCACAACATTTTCCTCCCTCCCTCTCCCCTTAGCCCCATATGGTTTCTTTGCCACACAGTGTCATGAATGTGTTCAGAATACTGAGACTTCTCATTCTTCAACTGTCAAAGTTACACATGAACCATCCTCTAATTTTGTCATGGAAGACTGGCTCTTAGTGCTACAAATCCCACAGTCCCCAAAAATTCCATTTCTGTAATTTCTATTATTTTTAGGCACACTGTCCTCTCTCTCTCTCTCTCTCTTTTTTTGGTAGTTATGGCTTCCACACAAGATTTTTCATGGGAGGAAAAAAGGTTGGCTTGAGAGTTGTTAATCCCAAATGCTTATTGACTAGGCTTTTACAATTTTTTGTTTAAATTGTGGAGGGGAGGCTGCTTTGCAAAGCAAACTCTGGCCTCTCCCCCTCCACCCCCATGTGACTTTTCAATGCAAAGCAAAGTGTTCGTGTCACTTTGCTATGCTCCAAGCCACAGATACCTTCTCTGATCATTGGATGGCTTGGAGGAGGCCTTTGGAAGACAAAAAGCATGTCTGAGGCCCAATCCCATTGCCTTTCTGCCAGAGTTGCAAATCATGCCACTTCCATGGGTGACAAGGAATTGTCGAGCAAAGTATGACTGGACCATTTGACCCTAATATTTATAAAGTTGTCCTGCTCTTCATTCTTCAGGGCTAGGCACAAATGCTCATTAGCAGCTAGTTGGTGTTATTATATGGTTCATAAAGACCATTCTCTCGCAGTGCTGCCAAAGTTCAAAAATAATGAGCTCAAAATACAGATTTCCCCAGTTTGTAATATCCAATTGCATTGTGGGTCAAGCTTTTGTGCTCTGAAACTCTTATTCCATTTCCAATTAAAAGGAATGGGTGAGTGTGTCTCTGTGTGTATTTATTTCTGGATTTTGTTGGACTTCAAAGCCAACATTCACCAAAGAGGTGTTGAAGGTATAGAGATGCCAGTAGCATCTCCACCAGCAAATTCTCAGCAGCTGATCTTAGCACTTTGGTTAAAATGTAAGGAAAGAGTCTGCTTTGGCTTCCAGGACATCTGGAGCATGGCTGGAATAGGCAAACAAATCAGGGGTGACATTCAATTTTTCCCCTACCGGTTCTGTGGGTATGCCTTGGTGGAGGTGGTGGTCCTGTGACTGAGTGAGCATGGCCAACTCAATGTCACTGACGCCCATGCCCACTCAGTCACATGACCCCACCACCAAGGCATGCCCACAGAATCCAGCAGGAAAAAAAATGTGTGTATGAGCCCGAGGAGGGCTCAAAGTGAATGCTGTGACAGAGAGAAGCTGAACATTTTCCCCTCCATTCACAGCAAAGTTGCTGCTCCCTTTATGCCTCCTGTCCCCGGGGTCGAAGTACTTTAAAGGAACAGGCTGCAGGAGCTCCGCTATGAATGGTGGGAGAAATGTTTGGATTGGGTGCGGTGGGCAGATCAAGGGGCCAGAAGGGCTGAGCGAGTGGCGGAAAAGGTGAACGACAAGCAGTGACTGGGCAGCCATGGGCAGGGCCAAACAAGGGTGGCACAGTGGTTAGAGTGCAGCACTGCAGGCTACTTCAGCTGACTGCAGTTCTGCAGTTCGGCTGTTCAAATCTCACCGGCTCAAGGTTGACTCAGCCTTTCATCCTTCCGAGGTGGGTAAAAGGAGGACCTGGATTGTTGGGGGCAATATGCTGACTCTGTAAACCGCTAAGAGAGGGCTGAAAGCCCTATGAAGTGGTATATAAGTCTAACTGCTATTGCTATTTACCAGTTCAGTGAACTGATTCAAATCATTCCTACCGGTTCACCCGAGCTGGTCCAATCCGGTCAAATTTCACCCCTGTAACAATTGTCCTTGGGATACAAAACTGTAGGGCTGTCAGAATCTTTTGTTGGCCTTTTTGGATTAAATTTGTGAGGAATATCAAAATAAAAAAATATACTTTTCTGCTACAAAGAAGATATCTCTAGCATTTTTTTCTTTTTCATTAGAGATGAAACAACAGGAAGTGTATTCAGTCCTTGATAGGCATAATAAGCACAATTACTTTAGACTCGCCCATCTCCACCTGAAAAAGAATGAGCGATTCTTTCAACTCTTCCTCTCTGTGCCATGGTCACTATACTAACCCCCCTAGGTGTCAGCAACAGGAGGGAAGGAATCCAAGGGGTGTGTGGTATCATGGAGGTTAAAGGAATGCAAATTTGCCAGCTCAAAGCTTGAGACAGATCCAACACCTCAAGGTGATTGGCTAGGTAAGTCCAAGATAGATTGACCATTCCCAAAATAACATGAATATGACTGATTGGCTAAACAAATGGACAATGGGAGGACCAGAGGGGAAAGGGAAAGGTTTCCTATGCTTCCTGTGTGCAAAATTGTTAGAATTGGCTTTTCTATTTCTTACCCGCATGGAATTTTTAGTAAAGTTATACTCTTGATAAAAGATGTCCCAGGAGTCTCCTTTGCTGTCTCAACCAGTAATATGGTTGATACTCTGAAGATACGCAATCTCAGTTCCGGGAGGCCAATTTAAAAATAAACACATCCCTTGGCCATCCAAAGATTGCATGTCTCTGATCCAAAGGGACACTTTATAATCCTGGGTGGACTCCATTCTGTTCAAAAGGCTCAAGAAAGCCCATATCCTTCAAAGCATGGGACCCCAAGGGAGTAGTATTAGAAACTTTAGCCAAAGGTTAGACCAGTTTGGTATACAGTAACTGCAGTAAGATTATTGTATGCACAACAATGGAAGAGCCATGAAATTCCCATGTGGATTGTGAAAGTCAGAAATAGCAAAAATGGCCTGTTAGGTCAAAAAACAAAACAATAATAACATCTTTTCTGAAAGAGTTGAAATCTTACATGGATGGACTTCTTTGCTGAAAGCAGAAAGCAATGAAATGATTTATCAATTTGAAAATTGGATTAATTGAAGGGCTGAAGAGACTTGTATGGCATCTAAAAGGAAGAAGGGACAAAAAGATTGCAACTATCAGTTGAAAAGAAGGCTGAAAGTCATTCATACATTTTTTAACTTTAGCTCTTTTTGATTTCTTGCACTAAGTTATTTCTTTTTTTTCCTTTTGATTTGTCTTATATTTTGTGAAAATTGTTTCCATAAATATATATGTTTATTTAAAAAAAATCAGAGAATTTTTGGCTGAATGTCCTTTTGAGGGGCTTGCAGGAAGGAACAACAAAATGTAGTAGCCATGTGAAAGACCATTGTTATTTTAAGATATTTAATGACATGTTTGATTTCTCCTTCATATTAAAAAAAGTCTAGAGTCTTGTTTACTGAATGAAGGAGAAATGGGAAATCTTCAAAGCTTTTCTTATTGTGAAAGTCTCATACTTTCAATTTCCATTCTAGAGTGATGTGCCAGCTAATCAGAATAGGGCTGGAAGGAACCTTGGAGGTCTTGGAGGTCTTCTAATCCAACTCTCTGCTCAAGGGGCTGTTCAGCCTCTTCTTTAAAAAACCTTCAGTGATGCAAGTTGTTCTATTGGTTAATTGTCCTCACTGTTGGGAAGTTTCTCCTTCATTCAAGGTTGCTTCTCTCTTTCACTAGTTTCCACCCATTGTTTCTTGTCCTTCCCTCTGGTGCTTTGGAAAATAAATTGACCCCTTTCCAGGGGTCCTGCCAGTTTAACAACCAGTTGAGTGATTGCATGTTTTACGTTCTGTGCCCATGCACAGTTTTAGCAAAACTTACCTTCCACATTACTTCTGGGGAATAATACAGCTGAGGCGTGGCAATCAGCTCTGCTGTGCATATCACCTTAGAGGATATAGGTAAGTAAAGCGCAGGAGCGGGTGGGTGCACTAACCTAATCGTCGGGGTGAACTGGTTCACTCCCAGCTGATCGTCGAAGCTATCAGTTTGCCTGAACTGATCTGAACCGGCTGAATCCCACCCCTGCCCCTTTCTCTTTGTGGCAGTCTCTCAAATACTGGAATACTGCTATCATATCACCCCTAATCCTTTTCTCTAGACTAGCCAAACCCAAATCTTGCAACCACATGAAATCAGGGTGCTAGGTTTTGATAAAACCTTGGCTTGTTCTTGTTTGTTGGGAGCTTCTGCATGGAACATTTGGTACTTCAGAAATTGGCCACCCATGGGGTATCTCTGCTATTGTTATTAAGAAGTTTCTGATAGCTTATAAGAGATTTGGGTGTCAGCTTGCTGGGAACATACCTTTGTATGTTCTGCTCTGTTTGCTTGAGCTAATAATAAAGCTTAAAATCCATTGACTCACTGAAGTGTTCAGTGTCCATCAATCCAAAAGAACCAATTGCCTAGGCACCTGATCGCTGTCCTGATCGCAGCAATCACATCCAGAAAGCACACACAGGTAACTGATTCAGCAGGATTCATTAACTTCTCTTTATATATAACATATGAAGTAAATGTAAAATACCAAGAGCAGGTTCTCCAATGTGGTAACAAATACAAACAAACAAGAACAGAGGAGAGAACTGTTTCAGCAGCATAGTAGTTTTTGTGCTCAGCACAGACTCAGAGCTACAGAGCTAAGCCATGCCTTGTCTCCTAGCTGTCTCCTTGTTGCTCACACAGCAAATACTGTTTCAGTTTTCAAACAGTCCCCATTGGCTGACCTGTTACCATGTCTATACAAACAGTCCCTATTAGCTATCTCCTTTTTGCTCACACAGCAAATACTGTTTCAGTTTCCAAACAGTCCCCATTGGCTGACCTGTTACCATGTCTATTCTAGTCTATGAGCATACTCTGACACACTTGGCAACACAAAGAGATGTAGCAAGAACTTTTCCAAACACATACAAAGAAAGGAGGCATAGAAAAAAGGAACGCTGAATGAAAAGGGGGGCAGAGAAGAGCTGAAGTAGCAGAGAGCTAAGGAAAGCTTCGGCATTTAGGGGGAAAGGATGGGGGAACCTTGCTTCTGGAAAGTTGACAAGAGATAGGAAGCTTGAGTGAGAAAGAGAGGCATTCCCATTTTTTTCTTTTATTACCTGCCATTAAAGTTGTCAGGAGGGAAAGAAAAAGTGCACTATGCCAGTAAATCAAAAGCAAGAATAAAAGCCAGCATTTGAGCAGGAGAGGGGGGTGTTAAAAGGCTTATCCAATTAAGATTGTAGAAAAGGAAAGCACAAATGGCCACTGAAATTAGGTGCATCCCACTCCCATCATTCCATTTGGCTGTGGATTTCTTTGTTTCACCGAGCCCTGCTTGCCAAGAAAAACCATATGTTCTGAATTCTTTTAACCTGAGCACACCTTCTGTCTCTGCTTGAAATTATTCTGTATTCTTGCATTAATTATATTAGAAAGTATGCAAAGCAGAATCCTGGTCTCTTGGTGAGGCCTAGACTGCATCTGCTTCGATGAATTTGAGGATGATCCGCATGAAAATGTTTTCTTGCTACTCTAGAAGTGCTGGAAATATTAACGGAGGTGCCTAAAGGACTATCCCTATATTGAAACTTAACAGTGCTAATCATTGTCAGAAATCACAGGAGCAGGGAAAAAAGAGAAATACATCTTAAAAGCATTATAATAGTAGCTTTATATCCTCAGTTTTAATATTATCTATTCAAATATTCATAAATATGTACCAAGTGGAGTTGTCGGCATTCCGAGTAACACATCCACTAAAAGCAGAACTCTGAGTCACGTAGATTCCTCAAAGAACATGTTTATTGGATACATCATTTCGGCACAGCCGGTAAAAACCAACTCTCAAAGTTCCCATGGTTTTCACCGAATTAAAAGAGCAAAAATCTCTCCTCCCAGATGTCACCAGGCACATTGTCCAATGAATATGGCTGGCAGGATGGTTGGTCACTCCTCTCCTCCTTCACCAGCCACCGGTTGCGATGACCTTGGTTCCCTCAGAAAAACCTTTTCTTTCAACCCTTAGCTGAGCTATCTATTTCCCCCTCCCTTTCCCCTCTCTGACTTCATGGCAATTATGAAGCAGCTTCAGCCAGGTTCATTTCAGAGTTGAATGCAAGGGAATGTTGCTGAGACTAAAGGTGCACTTCCTGGAAAGAAACACAGATTTATTGTGTCATAGAGAATATTGTGTTCACATTTCTAAAAATTTTAAAGTGCACATTGCAATCAAATCTGAAGCACTTCCATTAGATTTGAGATGAAACTTGTTCTGTTTTAAGTAGGGCTCCTAACAGGTCAAATCTGTAGGGTAAAAGAAACCAAGGATATGATAGCAATCTTACAGTATTTGTGGGACTGTTACAGAGAAAAAGGTGTAGACTTATTTTTTAAAGCACCTGAGGGCAGGACAAGGAGTACCAGGTAGAAGATTATTTGTGTTTCAACCTAGAATTAAGGAAAATCTTACTGACAGTGTGAACAATTAATCAGTGGAATGGCTTGCCTCCAGAAATTGTGAGTGTTCCATCATGGGAAATTTTCAAGAAGAGACTGTACAGTCATTTGTCCAGAATGGTATGGATCTAGGACCACTTGGCTTGGGCAATTTTCCATGGCCATCTCATCAGGGCCAACTTGGCCATGGCCAGCTCACCACAGCCAACCTGCTGTGGGACAACTCACAACATCCAACAGCAGGGCAAGAGTTGCACTAACTTATTGAAGAAATGGTGGAATAGAATCATTGAAGAAAGAATGCAAAACGAGGGACAATTTTGTGAATGACAAAAATTAAAATATTGTTTTACTTATTTTAAATACTTAAATCAAATTGTTGAATTGTCCTGCAATGAGTTGTCCTTCATGAGTTGGCCATGGCAGGTTGGCCATGATGAGTTGGCTGCAACACATTGTGGCATTCTGAATGGCATACCTTCTCCTACTTGAGCAGGGGATTGGACTAGAAGACCACCAAAGTCCCTTCCCTATTATTCTATGTTCTATGCAATTGAAGCCTCTCCCCTTTTTACATGTATGTGATGCATGGAATGCACAATAAGGTTTTGTTCACATGTTCACACCAGTTTGACTGTTTTGACCTCTTACAGGCACTCTGGCTCTGAAAAACCATGAATGTAACCCAGAGGTGGTATTCAGCAGGTTCTGACCAGTTCTGGAAAACCGACAGCAGAAATTTTGAGTAGTTCGGAGAACCAATAAATGCCATCTCTGACTGGCCCGGCCTCCAACTATTCTCTGCCTCCTGGGTCCCAGCTGATTGGGAGGAAATGGTGTTTTTGCAGTAACCTTCCCCTGGAGTGGGCAGGGAATGGAAATTTTGCAGTATCCTTCCTCTGCCACGCCCACCAAGCCGCACCCACAGAACCAGTAGTAAAAAAAATTCAATCCCACCAGTGGATATAACCCTAGAGATTTGGGAAAGGTAACATCACTTTCTAACCTTTTTAATGTTGCAGAAGGAAAAAAAATATTCAAAGACATGACTGAAAGCTTAAATTGGTTATCCTTAATTTTAACTGCATGGAAATGAAATCAAATCAAGAATAGTTTTTTATTATTATTGGAGGGTGATTTCTGCATGCTACACATAATCCAGGTACTATCCTCACTCTGGAGCATGTATATATTGAACACTGACAGCCTGAAAAAGTACAAGGCAATAATAGATTTATTAAATGGACCTCTATTGTGCATGTGCTGTAAATAACATGTTAAAAAATGCATGCAATCTCCCCATCAAATGCTGATAATACTAATTGTACATTCTGTTCATGGTTTACAATGATATATTTCTGCTTTTTATAAGAGATAGAAAACATGAGGGAAGTGGAGAAAATATTTTTTCCTCGTCCCTAAAAGTTTGTCAAGGTAAGGGGAACTGCAGACTACTACTAACCTCTGCCTGCCCCAAAAACACAGACAAACACAGCCCGGTTTGGGAGAACCCGTAGCCAGTTCAAAGAACCTCCAAATCTCACCCTACCCCTTCCCAAAGTCTCCACACAATAGCAATAGCAATAGTTAGACTTATATACCGCTTCATAGGGCTTTCAGCCCTCTCTAAGCAGTTTACAGAGTCAGCATATTGCCCCCAGCAACAATCCAGGTCCTCATTTTACCCACCTCGGAAGGATGGAAGGCTGAGTCAACCCTGAGCCAGTGAGATTTGAACAGCCGAACTGCTGAACTGCAGTCAGCTGAAGTAGCCTGCAGTGCTGCATTTAACCACTGCGCCACCTCGGCTCTTTTGGATGTGAGGTAAGTGCAGGGCCCATGCGGAGGCTCATGGGGGGAGGGAAGGTGCCTTCTGGAAGTTCTGGAAGGCCAGAAACAGACCCAGAGGAGCAGTTTTTGCCCTCCCAGAGGCTCTAGGAAAGCCTCTAGAGGATAGGGAAGGCAAAAATGCCTCCCCTGCCATGGTGCAGGACTAGGCCACGCCCACCCAGCAACCGGTCAGAGAACCTGTTGCTGAAGTTTTTGAAGCCCACCCAAGCACACATACATGAACAAATAGCAAAAACACACAAGTAGCATTCCCCGTTCTGAATGGACACATACGCAACATACAAGGGATTGTTGTTTTTTTTAAACTAAATTGAGAAACTTCCAACCTTACCAACTGTAGTTGTGTTTAAAGGCCTATCACTTTTAATCACAGTCTGACACAGAAATGTAGCAGGTGAAATTTTTCCAGACATGAAGATTAGTGATGGAAAAAGCTTTGCCAGCTTAATTTCTCTCTGTCAGCCCGGTGATAAAGATAGATGTGCAAAACCAGTCATATTGGAGTGCCTGGTGCTAAGAGACAGTCTCAATTCAGCATTTCTCTCCTCTGCAGCAAACTAGCTCAAATAACTACCAGGTGCTGAGAGAGAAAGTGATACCTTCAATCAAGTAATTTTATCTCCTGCCCCACAGGATACTGCTTCTCAGCCAGCTAGCCCATCAGACCAAGGACCACATTTGAAGGCTTTGAGCAATCAATTTGAAGTAGCTCTGGAGACACTTACAAAGGGTTTCTTCTATCTTCATTCTCATTCTCAACAGGGACCCTGTCCACAGCATGGTTTAAAAAAAAGAGAGAGAAAGAAGACAATTACGTGTGTCCGTATAATTAAAGTTCTGCCCCTTTAGCAATTCATGTAAAAAAGCAATGGAGCTTCAATTGCACAACCACAGCAGCCATCTTGCCTTATTTAACATCCCCGTTCCCTGGAGGTCTCTGATCTTAATTCAGTCTGCTGAAAATGAAGTAAATGGAATGGAATGGAATGGAATAGAATAGAATAGAATAGAATAGAATAGAATAGAATAGAATAGAACAGAACAGAACAGAACAGAATTCTTTATTGGCCAAGTGTGATTGGACACACAAGGAATTTGTCTTTGGTGCAGATGCTCTCAGTGTCCATAATACAATACAATATAATACAATAGCAGAGTTGGAAGGGACCTTGGAGATCTTCTACTCCAACCCCCTGCCTAGACAGGAAACCTTACACCATTTCAGACAAATGGCTATCCAACATCTTCTTAAAGACTTCCAGTGTTGGGGCATTCACAACTTGTTGTGTGTGTTGGTGTGCCTTGAAATATCCATGTAATCCTTGACGTATAACCGCAATTGAGCCCAAATTTTTTGTTGCTAAGTAAGACATTTGCTCAATGAGTTTCACCCCATTTTACAATTTTTCTTGCCAAATTGTTAAGGGAATTGCCCCAGATGTTAAGTTAGTGAGACGTTTGTTAAGTGAAACTGGCTTCCATATTGACTTTGCTTGTGAGAAAGTTGCAAAATCTTCTCAAAATCTTCCCAAACTTTAAAAGATTACTCTGAATCGCCTCATATCATTATGACATCTCTATATGAAAGTCTATGGAGATTCTCAGTCACTCAGGTCATGGTTGTCCCAAAGGTGATTTTTTATTTTTTTTCTTCTTGGACGAGAAGTGAAACATCTTCAAAGAAAAAACAAAGTCCAGTTGCTTCCTGAAAAAGCACCATTGGGACAACCATGACCTGTATGACTAAGAATCTCCATAGGCTTTTAGCTATGCACTTTGGGATGGACACTCTTCTAATGGTGTGGGAGTATGAATGGATTCCCAGAAAAAAAAAATTGCAGACCACAGGAACCATTTGCACTTCAGTTTGAGGTGCAAATAACACAGGCTCATCCCTGAGTGGAGTTTGCAGGAGACAATTAGTTCGTTTAATTGGTTTGAGACTCTTTGAGACTCCTTGCCAAGTTTTGCAGATATCGGCCCGGCAACTTTCTAAGCCAGATAAGATCTGTGACGGTAAATCCTCCCTTGTAACACTTTGTTGGATGTGAATGAGCAGAATTCCATGTGTTTGTCCATGTCTTTTTTTCCCTATTTGTATCCCCTACTCCCCCCTGACTTGGGTTGTGAGCCGCCCTGAGTCCCTTCTGGGAAAAGGGCGGCATAGAAATATAATAAATACAATTCAATTCAATTCAATTCATAGTAACTTAATAGACAGGTTTATTATAGACGGGACGAGGAGTTTGCTTCATGCTCTTGGGAAGCCTGGGTCAGAATAGCAGCCAAAAAGGCTTTTCACTACTCAGGTGACCCTGAGGACATAGACAAATCTCCAAGTGGCCTCAACAACTCCCTAAAACAGGAGTGTCAAACTGGTGGCCTGTGGGCTGGAATGTGTCACAGGCCAAGCCACCACAGCTCCATAAATGGGAAAAATGTCACAAAATGTCACGTGATGGCAATGTGATGCCATGAGTTTGACACGTGCCCTAAAAGAATGCAAAAGACCAGCTTCTGCAAGGAATATAAATTCTTCTATTCCTCACCATCCAGTCCAAGCTGAAGAAGCTTTTGGAATGAGAAATGAAAACTCTTCAAAGAAGAAACAAGGAAGACCAGCTGCCTCCTGAAAAGTATCTTTGGGATCTCTAGCTGAAGTTCCAATCAACATCTGAAGATCAAGGCACATTTTAATTGCGTATTCTGGCTGCAAAAATGTTAGTGATAGTGTTGATTTTATAATCAGATTATATAAGATATTTTGAGGAAAAATATTAGAAGAACTAATTGGGTTGGTTAAAATCATGTTCAGAAGCATTTTTTCCCTCTCTTTCTCTCTTGTGGGTTCCATTAGCAGTATTGAAAACATGCCAGAAGTATTTTTAAGCTAAATCTAAGATTTTTAAAATATTTGAAAGAAAAGCTAAGTTAGAAGTGGTATGCTATAAGAAAAAAACTTCAAGCTAATAAAATACAAGGGATATGGGAGTATGTAATTGAGCTTTGATAAAAGTTTAATCAATTTATAGTTTCTAATTCATTATGCAAACACAAACTGGAATCTCAAGGCTTCAACTTCATGTTTCTTAGAACTATGTAGCAAAAGTAGAACAGATTTAACAGATTAACAGACTTGGAAGGGATCTTGTAGGTCATTTAGTCCAACCCCCTGCCCAAGTAGGGGACCCTACACCATTTCTGGCAATCCAGTCTTGAAAGCTTGCAGTGATGAAGCTCCCACAACTTCTGAAGGCAACTTCTGTTCTATTATTTGATTGTTCTCACTGTCGGAAAATTTATCCTTATTTCCAGGTTGACTCTATATACATATCTGTATAAACTGTATAAAAGTATCCCTATTGGTGATAATATACATAGAGTTGCAAGAAAAAGTATGTGAACCCCTTGGGATTATGTGGAGTTTTGAATGAATTGGTCATAAAATGTGCTCTGAACTTCATCTAAGTCACAACAATAGAAAAACACAGTCTGCTGAAAATAATACTACACAAACATTAGATGTTGCCATGGTTTAATTGCACATAACATGTAAACATTCATAGTGCAGGGAGCAAAAAGTATGTGAACCGTTGGACTTAATAACTGGTTGACCCTCCTTTGGCAGCAATAACTCAACCAAACGTTTCTTGTAGTTGCAGATCAGACCTGCACAACGATCTGGAGTAATTTTGGACCACTCCTCTTCACAAAACTGTTTCAGTGTAGCAATATTCTTGGGATGTCTGGTGTGAATTGCTCTCTTAAGATTATGCCACAGCATTTCAATCGGGTTGAGGTCAGGACTCTGACTGGGCCACTCCAGAGGACGTATTCTGTACCGTTGAAGCCATTTTTGTGTTGACTTACTTGTATGCTTTGGGTCATTGTTCTGTTGCACCACCCATCCTCTGCGGAGCTTCAGTTGGCGGACAGATGGTCGTACATTTTCCTGCAAAATGTCTTGATAAACTCTGGAATTCATTTTCCCATCAATGTCAACAATCTGTCCAGGCCCTGAGGCAGCAAAGCAGCCCCAAACCATGATGCTCCTTCCGCCATGTTTTACAGTGGGGATGAGGTTTTGATGTTGGTGTGCTGTGCCTTTTTTCTCCACACATAGTATTGTGTGTTTTTCCCAAACGACTCAATTTTGGTTTCATCTGTCCACAGTATATTTTGCCAGTAGTGCTGTGGAACATCCAGGTGCTCTTTTGCAAATTTCAAATGTGCTGCAATATTTTTTTGGGGGGACAGCAATGGCTTCATCCGTGGTGTCCTCCCATATACTCGATTCTTGTTTAATGTTTTCCTTATTGTATATGTGTCAACAAAAATGTTAGCATGTGCCAGAGATTTCTATAGGTCTTTAGCTGACACTCTAGGATTCTTCTTTACCTCATGAAGCATTCTGCACTGTGCTCTTGCAGTCATTTTTACAGGACGACCACACCTAGGGAGAATAGCAAGAGTGCTAAACTTTCTCCTTTTGTAGACAGTCTGTCTTACCGTAGACACATGGACATCAAGGCTTTTGGAGATATTTTTGTAACCAGCTTCATGCAAGTCAACAATTCTTGATCGTAGGTCTTCTGAGAGCTCTTTTCTGCGAGGCATAGTTCACATCAGACAGTGTTCTTGAAACCAGTAAACCCACAACAGGGTGTGTTTTGAAAGGGCAGAACAGCTGTCAGCAACACATCCAATATCATCACACTGATTAGAGTCAAGGTTGGCTCACTCCTGGCTCCAATTAGCTCTTGGAGACATCATTAGGCTAGGGGCTGACATACTTTTTCCTCCCTGCACTGTGAATGTTTACATGTTATGTGCAATTAAACCATGGCAACATCTAATATTTGTGTAGTATTATTTTCAGCAGACTGTGTTTGTCTATTGTTGTGACTTAGATAAAGTTCAGAGCACATTTTATGACCAATTCATGCAAAACTCCATGTAATCCCAAAGGGTTCACATACTTTTTCTTACAACTGTAGAAGCACAGGCATTCTTGAAAAAAGCTTTAAACTAAAGTTTTATTTAAGGAATCTTGCAAATAAAAATGTCTACATTAGAGAAAATGCAGGTAAAATCCATTTTAAAATCCATTTTTATTTTTAAAATAAAATTGGAGATGATGTAGAAAGGGTGCAGAATAAATTAGAAATGAAGGAAAAATTACAAATTTATAATAGCCAAGTTTCAAAGATTCATCCATTCTTTAAACAATATGTGTAGGGTGAACTAATTTTGATTGGTACCTAATAAAAGTATTCTATCCAGACTGTTTCCGATATTATTTTGACCTACACTCTATCACCAAGAATAACTGAGAAAGCAATATTAGATTCTTAAAAAAAATATTGGTAAAATAATATTATGTGTTCCATTCTAATCTAATAAAGCTGTTCACATACTAGGGAAGTTGACTTATCAAACATTTATTGATCTCAGAATATTGTGTGCGAGCATATTAAACCTGTCAGACCTAAATTCCTGATGGGTTCTAATGCTTCAACAGTCTTTTTCTTGTATTTAGCTCCATTATATGTATTTATACTTTTTTAAAAAAAAATATGGGCCTTATTTTTTAGCGCTCCCACAACACTCAAATTCTTACTGATAAAATCAATATAATATAAAAAATAAAGCAAAAAAGCAAAAAAAATGACATTAACACATTTCTAGGTAGATTCGTCAGTTAATATTATATGAAATAAAATACAGTATATGTTCCCTAAAAATAAGTATCTTTCTAAATGGAAGATCTTGAGTAATTAGCAAAGGTATATTAAATGCACAAACGTTAAATATAACTGAGAAAATATGTCTCTTTCTATCATTCCATCATTGCCTCCATCATTAGCCAAGACAAAGGACACTTCTATATGTGTAAGAACATGTGGGAATGAGTTTGGGAGCTGAGGCATAGATCTTCTTGAAGAATATTATCTATGCATTGATCTATTGATCAGTCCATCAATCCATCTATTCAACTATAGATAGATCATCATCACCATCAGAGTTGGAAGGGACTTTGAAGGTCTTCTAGTATAGCCCCCTGCTCAAGCAAGAGATTCTATACCATTATAGACAAATAGATATTCAGTTTTTTCTTAAAAGTCTCCAGTGATGGAGTACCCAAAATTTCTCAAGGCAAGCCATTCCACTAGTTGATTATTCTCACTATTGGGAAATGGCTTCTTGGTTCTAGGCTGCTTCTCTTCTTGATTAGTTTCCAACCATTGCTTCTTGTTTTGCCTTCTGGTGCTTTGTAAAAAAAATGAATGTATCTTGTCTTTTTATGTACACTGAGAGCATCTGCACCAAAGACAAATCCCTTGTGTGTCCAAACATACTTGGCCAATATTCTATTCTATTCTATTCTATTCTATTCTATTCTATTCTATTCTATTCTATTCTATTCTATTCTATTCTATTCTATATTAACCCCCACTTCTTTGTAGCAGTCCCTCAAATACTGGAATACAGCTTTCAAGCCACTCCTAGTTTTTCTTTTCACTTGAGTAGTGAAATTCCTGCAATTGTTTGATATATGATTCAGCCTTCAGCCCTCTAATCATCTTAATTTCTCTTTTCTGCACTCTTTCCAGTCTCGGCCTCTTTTTTATATCATACTGGATACAATATTCCAAGTGTAGTCTTACCAAGGCCTTATAAAGCAATACTATACAATACAATGCAATGCAATGCAATGCAATGCAACGCAACGCAACCCCAACGCAACGCAACGCAACGCAACGCAACGCAACACAATACAATACAATACAATACAATACAATAGCAGAATTGGAAGGGACCTTGGAGGTCTTCTAGTCCAACCCCCTGCCTAGGCAGGAAACCCTATACCGTTTCAGACAAAGGGCTATCCAATATCTTCTTAAAGACTTCCAGTGTTGGGGCATTCACATCTTCTGGAGGCAAGCTGTTCCACTGATTAATTGTTCTAACTGTCAGGAAATTTCTCCTCAGTTCCAAGTTGCTTCTCTCCTTGATTAGTTTCCACCCATTGCTTCTTGTTCTACACTCAGATGCCTTGCAAAATAGTTTGACTCCCTCTTCTTTGTGGCAACCCCTGAGATATTGGAACACTGCTATCATGTCTCCCCTAGTCCTTCTTTCTATTAAACTAGACATACCCAGTTCCTGCAACCATTCTCCATATGTTTTAGTCTCCAGTCCCCTAATCATCTTTGTTGCTCTTCTCTGCACTCTTTCTAGAGCCTCCACATCTTTCTTACATCGTGGTGATCAAAACTGAATGCAGTATTCCAAGGGTGGCTTTACCAAGGCATTATAAAGTGGTAAAGACTTCACATGATCTTGATTCTATCCCTCTCTTTATGCAGCCTAGAACTATGTTGGCTTTTTTTGGCAGCTGCTGAACACTGCTGGCTCCTATTTAAATGGTTGTCCACTAAGACTCCAAGATCCCTTTCACAGTTACTACTGTTGAGCAAGGTACCACATATACTGTACCTGTGCATTTTGTTTTTCTTGCCTAAATGTAGAACCTTACTCTTTTCACCATTGAATTTCATTTTATTAGATAGTGCCCAATGTTCAAGTTTGTCAAGATCCTTCTGTATCTTACGTCTATCTTCTGGAGTGTTGGCTATTCCTGCCAGCTTGGTGTCACCTGCAAATTTGATGAGTTCCCCATTTATTCCCTCATTCAAATCATTGATGAAGATGTTGAAGAGTACTGGGCCCAAAACAGAGCCTTGGGGTAATCCACTGCATACTTTCCTCCATGAAGATGCAGTTCTATTGAGGACTACACATTGAGTTGGTAAGCCAGTTACAAATCCATCTGGTGGTGATACTGTCTAACCCACATTCTTCTACTAAGCCGTCCTAATACTTCATGTGATAACACTGTGATATCAGCATTGTGTGACTGTAAGTAAGCAACATTGTGTGACTGAGGGTCAGCTTTCAACTTTTTTTTGAGATAATACCGAGTGGAAATTATGGTAGTATGGTTGTGTCTCAAGAGAAATCTCTCCACCAAATCTGAGGGCGATCAATACACTATAAAAGAAAAAAAACAGTTTTTTGAAACCAACAGGAGGCTGGAGCAATCAAATCCATTAATATATTTTTTCCTGGAGCTTTCGTACTATGAAAATTTTGTTGAAGTGAAATCCACATTGTTTATCAGACATTAATACAATTGAGCGAGTTCAGAGGTATTTCACGACAAGAGAACTTCACTCCTCTGCTCACAATAGAATCCCTTATGCCACCAGGCTTGAAATTTTGGGCTTGGACAACCTAGAACTACGTTACCTATGGTTTGACCTAAATATAATACGCAAAAATACAATATCCTACTTGTCAATGACTACTTCAACTTCAACTGCAATAATACATGGGCAAGCAACAAATACAAACACAAAATAAACAACTCCAAACTCAGTTGCAGAAAATATGAGTTCAGCAACAGCCTGGAATGCTCTACCTGACTCTGTTGTTACATACGCAAACCCCCATAATTTTAACCTTAAATTGTCAACTCTGGACCTCATCCCATTCCTAAGACTTCTGTAAGAGGGCATACTTAAGTGCACCAGTGTGCCCACCATCCCTGTCCCATTGTCCCCATTTATTTGTACCCATTTCCTGTGTTCATGTCCATGTTTATACTTATACCTGTTATCTCGTACATGCTTGACAAACTAAATAAATAAATAAAATAAAAAATGATGCAAATAAAATTTAATTACTTTTTAAATATTATGCATGTAGATTTGTTTATATTAACAAGAATCTTGATTGTACTAAAGAACCTATGCATGGAGTATTATACACAAGTAAGGAATTTGGACAGAATGCCTCCTTTCCCATCAGCATGCAGATATTGAGGATATGATCAGCTGGTTCAGCCTCCTTTCCTCCTTCCATTTTTCTATTCATTCATGCTTGAATGGTGCCAACCTTGAAAAGAAAACCAACATTTGTCTCTCAAATCAGATGGCATTGCCAAAGTATTAGGTGGAAATAATTATGCATGGCAGAAACGACTGTGAGTGTGTTATAATGCCAAGTTGCTTGTCTGCATAAATTAAAACCATTCCACTCATCCATCTTTATTCTGTATTAGGCATCCAATGTTCTAATTTATGAGGTTAAAAAACCTGACTATTGTGTACTGGAATAATAATAAAAAAAGAATGCAATAGAGTAAAGTTCTCTGTGACTGTGTGAGGTTCCTGCTTGTTGCAGGGGAAATTTTGTGTGAAGTTCAGCTGCTGTTACATTGTGTGTGAGTCAGTTGTGCAACCATGCCGCTCAGTCTCATGAGCACCAAGCCATACCCGCTCAGTCACATGACCACCGAGCCATGCCCCAGGTCACATGACCATCAAGCCACACCCACAGAACCGATAGGGAAAAGTTTTGAATTTCACCACTGTTGCAAACTGTTACTCAGTGAAACAGGCTCTCCCATGAAGGCTGAGTTCTTGTTCACCAAAGATTTTCAGACTATGTGGTCATTGTCGGGAACTCTTTTGAATCCTATCTTACTTATTTGGGGATACAAATAGAATTTAGTCTGCAGTCACACATATGTTGGTTTGATTATTATGGAAGTTTCACTGAAGGAAAATTGTAAACTAGAAGTCTTAATTATGTAGTTAAATGTCATTTTTTTTAAAAAAAAATTGCAATTTGATGTTAAATTTAATGTAAAAATGAAGGCATGCTTTGGATCAAGTGCCGAAGAGTTTAAAGACAGGTAAGGACAACGGGCAGGCAGGCGGGCCCTCTGGAGCACCGTACCATAACTGTATCCGGTGCTCTGGGTAGACACCGGTACGCCCGTACCAGGGCGTACCCCCTGCAACCCACCACCGCTTCACATATGGTAACTGGTCAGATGGTACTTTCTCCCTCTCTGAACCTGAAAACACCCTTCCAGATATTTACATGTGAAATAATATTGGCATTCATCTTAAAGAGAATTTATTTGGAGTCAGAAAAATGAAGATATGAAGCACGAATGGTGCTTAGCTCTGTCTCTATGAAATTAGGCACTATAAGCAGAGCAACTATATTATAGTATATCAGAATGGGGTTCTTCTGTAAGAATTTTAAAGGAGAAGATACAGGAAAGAGACATGTTTTTCCAAGCTGAAACTCATTAATTAACTGCAAGCCATCAAAATGTTTTAAACTGCATATTTGTTAGGGAAACAAAGTAAAGAATGCATGCTGAGCATGGCTTCTGGAATTCTATTCTTAATGACAATTCTGCTCTGAATCATATGACCAGGAGGAAGATATAATTAACTAACTAGATACCTGGGCTTCTCTATGAAACTATGTGATCAGGCTTGATAAATTGACACTTAAAGCTTGAAAATTAGTGAGCAGTTATGATCATGCTTGATATATTTACACTTAAAGCTTGAAAATTAATGTAGAATATGTAATCAAAGCATGTTAATATACAGCAACCGGCAGTTGGAACAGAGTTCTTTTCAGGTGGGGAGGGGGAGTAGAATGTCTAAACTCCCAGTCTGCAGGCCAGATGAGTCACATGCTGGCCATGCCCATGCCTGGTCTAGTGAAGGGGTAGCATCAGAGCATGTTAATATAAGGCAACTGGCAGTTGGAACAGAGTTCCTTTCAGAATGTTTTACTCCTTAGCCTCCATGCCAGGGGTGGGTTTCAACCAGTATGGACTGGTACAACTGTACCGAATGGTGAAATTTAGCGTGCCTTCCTGTACCCATTGGTCAGGAAGCCCTGTACCAGAACTGTCCCTCCTCTCATTCGCTCTTTCACTCATCCCACCCATCCTCACCATGCTGCTGAAATGTTCTCAGAAGAAGAAACAGAAGAAGAAAGAACTGGGGAGTGGCTGGGGTGGGGGGAGGAAGACGTTGGGGAAGAGGGAAGAGGCAGAGAAGCTGCTAGAAGAGTGTGTGCGTGTGCACAGGCTGTGGGTTTTAAAAAATGTCTGAGTGAATCCAGGAAGAGGGAAGAGGCAGAGGGGCTGGAAGATACTATAGGAACACATGCTTCCAGCTCCTCTGTCTCTTCCCTCTTCCTGGATTCACTCAGATGTTTTGAAAACTCAAGTGGAGTGAATTCAGGAAGAGGGAAGAGGCAGAAGGGCTGGAAGAGTGTGTACTGTGCACAGGCTGTGAGTTTTCAAAACATCTGAGTGAATCCAGGAAGAGGGAAGAGGCAGAGAGGCTGGAAGAGTGTGTGTAAGGTGGTCAGTAATGTTGAAGACCAGCAGGGATAGCCATATTTCCTCTGTAAGTAGCTGTTTTACTGTTTTGTGTACTTATTTTATTCTTATTTAAGTAGCAAGTGCACAAAATAATAATTTTCCTTTTTTATATCTTCTTTTTTAGGTCATTCTTTGGGGCAAAGAATTAAGTGACATCAACTTGCCCACTCCCACCCAGTCACATGACTGCCAAGCTACTCCTACCTGGTCACATGATTATCAGCCCCCAGGCTGCCATCCAGGGGGAACCTGTCCATCACCACGCCCGCTCAGCCATGCTTACATGCCACTAATGCTGCCACATTGATGTTGCCTCTCTGATGTCAATTGAGCCTGTAGCTGCATGTGGCTCTTCTACTCAGGTGCAACTGCCTACTCTGATGTAACTCTTTGGCTAGGATGCGGCTAACCAGGAAAGAGGCTATGATGACACTGAGTGGGGGTGTGGCTGAGGGTGTGGGTCATGGTGATTGGTGATTGTGGGTAGGTGTCATCTGGGTGGGGGTGATGGTGTTAACTTGGTTAGAACTGACTTGGATTTGATTACCTTTGTATCATTGTCATTTAGTGCTGGTTATCACGTAGTTTCTTAGATAGAGGTAAAGTTTTTCACCAAACAAACTGAATCTCTGTTTGTATGCAACATGAACGCCGGAACATGACAATGATCACTAAGCCACTCATACAGGGTCACATGACCACCAAGCCACTCCCACAAAACAGGCAACACCTACAGAATAGGTTCTAAAAAATTTTCAAACCCACCGCTGATCGACTCATGTTAATATAAGGCAATTGGCAGTTGAAACAGGTGGGGAGGAGTAGTAGACTGTAACTCCTTAGCATCGACGCTTGTTAATATAATACTGTATAAGAAATACTAATGATCTGATGATCATTTCGAAAAAACCTTTGTTAATGAGCACCAAGAAACCAAAGGGAACATACATGCCAAATTTGCCCAAATATGGGAGGGAGCATACTGCTTCCCTTTTCTGTCTTTCGGTTCACCCTAGCAGCCATCCAGGCAGAAAGCCATTTTTTTATGTTGCCTTTGTTACATTTGTGTTGCATTTGTGCTGATAAATAAATAACGGGAAACTAGTATAGATCTATTTCAAGCTCATCAGCTAGCTTAGTGGCTAATACAACTGCCTAATATGTAATACAGCCCAGGTTCAATTCCCAGTAAGGGTATGGCTAGCTGATGAGAGCTAAATAGCTTGAAATAGATCTATACTAGTCTCCCTTTATTTATTTATCAGCACAAATGCAACACACACACACACACACGTGCAAACACACACACACATTCTGAACCACTGGGAAATAATTATCCCATAAAGATGCATTGGGGATTTTTTTCTCTCCTAGAATTGTCCTCCCAAACCTTCTCTGGATCTGGTCTTTTTCTTAACTCCATCCTTTTCTTTCCCCCAGCTTCTCTTCCTATAGAAAATTTGGTTTAAATACGACCTGTTCCTGGAGTCATCCTGCTGATAGATGAACAGACAGACTCCCAAATACCTCAACATAATTTCTTTCCAACATTCTTCAGGAGTGGAAAGCATGAGAAGGAGCTATAATTAGCTTTGTAAATGTACCTTTGAAGTCAACTATATAGTCTGCTTCTGTATTTCAAAAGGCAAATTCCTAATACTCCTATATTATTTATTTACTACCAAGGCTAAGGTTGCTAGATTCCTTAAAAGGATTGTGCATTAAGTTCTGATATGTAGTCATCCAATTCAATAACTTAAGAACTTACATATGTTAAGTGAAAATGTGCGGTATTGATTCAATGATGAGTTTCTGACCACTACAAAATCAGTCATACTATCAGTTCAACAGAATCAAGGAGTGGAAAATAGTGAAAGTAACTAGCATTATTCATGTAATGCCCAAAAGGCCCCTTGAGTGTAATAAAGGATCCTTCTAAATCCAGATTTATTACTCTTTTGAAAGAATAGTAGAACTATCTTGTAAACTTTTTAATGAACATGAATAAATGAATGAAGACTATATGTGCATGTGTGTTTGTGTGTGTGTGTGTGACAATACAAAGGAAGAAAAGGAATACAATGATACCCTTCTCCAATGATCTGCCAGTACTTGTCTATCCTGTTTTTACTTTTCCCAAACACACTGGGGTGAAACTGACTGTAATTATCCACTTCTTTGCCCAGTTCATTTTGCAACCATCGAAGTTCCTGCATCAGCCACTCAAGTTTGAGGGCTACATTGGAGAAGAAAATGCCACTGTTCCAGCGAAATGCTAAACTGACAATCAACATTTGCACACAACTATAGCAAGAGTTGACAGATTGATAAACCCCTAGGTCTAGTCATTTTTCAAGACTTGCTTCCTCTTCAGCCTGAGTCCATTTTAAGAAGAGTGATTGATGGATGTTTCTCCCACCAAGCAGTAGAGTTTGGTGGGAGGGCAAAAGAAAACAGAGGGACCCACCACTGTATCCTGCATTAAAACTGTAAAGACAGACCCACTTTCTGGCCTTGCAATTGAGGCAGAATAGAGTTTAGCAATATATGACAACTCTGTGCAAAACATGCCAATGTATTTTTCTGCTACCCGAAGGACTACAGAAAAGCATTTTAATGTAATTGTAGGCAATGATCAAGTACACAAATAGAAGAAGCAAACTATTTGAAATTTTTGTTGCTTGGATTTTGATGGTTATTCTGTCAGTCTTCTAACAAATTCAGATTAAAATCAGACTAAAGATCCATTTAATTCAAGCTTTCATTTCAACTCAAAGACCAAATTGTCCTGTTCCAAATTGATGCAGGAGGGGGTGCACAGGTAAACCCACCAGTGGCTGGCCAGGTTAGGTGGTCTTACTAGAATGGACCTTATAAATTCATATTAGCTTGGCTTTTCATTCTAGTGCCCTGGAGTTCCAAAGGTGACTTTTAGCTGGAGTGAACTTTCTTTCCAACTTCCTCATAAGTATTAAAAATAGGGCTGAACAGTGTGGCAAGACCCTGTAAAGGAGGGGCACAGGAAGCCAGGCGTGGGTGAGAGATAGAACAGAGGTAAAAACTGCTGATAGCTTAAGACATTATAGGAACTTCTCTTTTTTGTATTTTTCCTATGTACTTCTCTGTAACATTCCAAATGAACTTCTCCTTTTCGAAATGTCATGCTTGTCTCGTGTATGGAAACGCCTTGAGAATGCACAGTGTGGAACATGGCATAAAAGTAGCATCCTAGGCAGAGCCCAGGCAGTTCAGATTTTGGTGTGTGAGCACGCTGAACTCGATGCATCAAATAAACCTGTTTCTCTCACCTTCGTGGTATCGAGTCCTGGTCTTTCGTAAGTAGATTACAAACCTCAATCTGCCGCAACAAAATGTCTGCAGGATTTTGTGGTGCAAGAAATACTTTCTCAAAAGAAGACGCAAAGGTTTGATTCCATCTAAAAAGAAGGGTTTGATGAAAATCTGGGCTGGGAGGCTTGCACTGTACATTAAATGCTTAGAGAATAGACATTAGTGGGCTGGGCCAGTACAGAAGTGATATTCAGCCGGTTCCAACTGCTTCTGGTGAACCAGTAGCAGGAATTTAAGTAGTTTGGAGAACTGGCAAATACCACCTCTGGCTGGCACTGGCCCTGATCTATTCACTGCTCCCCAAGTCCCAGCTGATCAGCTGGGTCTTATTTTGTTGCCCTGCACAGGAGAATGGAGCTGGAAAGCCGGTTAGTGGGATGGGGAGGGAATGGGGATTTTGCAGTATTCTTCCCCTGCCACGCCCACCAAGCCATGCCCACCAAGCCAAGCCACACCCACAGAACTAGTAGTAAAAAAAATTTGAATCCCATCACTGGAGTGGTCTTTATGTAACTGCTCCTGATGATTTTGTGTATTTTCCATGGTTTCCACTTCATTTATCCTGGAGTTGAGTGCCATTGTTTTTGGCACTGTTATATTTTATTGTTATGAAAAATGAAGCACAACTCCCCCCGCCTCATAACAATTTACCCAATTTATTCTCGGTTTATGGATCCAACCACATACCTCTGTCTTTTGGTCTGGGAAAAAAGATCTAATGTAGTATTTGGATATTAAACTAACATTGTGTTAATGGTTATAGCAATGAACAGGTTTTTAACTAGGTAATTTCTAACTGATGATGATGCCCAGATATAATAGACTCCAATTCTTCTGATTCCCAATCAAGTTCAAAAAGTAGTTCTAAAACTTCATAAAGGACCATTCTATACAATTTCATTCCTTCTGGATACAACAGTCAATATTTGGATCAACTGTCTTGTGAATGAGTGTATGTGTTTCAAACTGAAGCTTTTCTTTGATCCTTATGTTGTCATTAGTTCTGCCAAGTTCCCTGATGAATGTGAATAAATGGGAATGAATCACTTTCCATTCTCTTTAGAGTGAAGAAAATAGGTTTGTTGAATTTTTTTTAATCCAATTGATATGGCCACCCACTCACAAGCAACTCTGGGCTGTTAGCAACATTAAAACAGCAAAGAAATAGAAGTTATTCAAATCTCAAAAAAATATATCATAAAAAGAACACGGAATGCCTCAGTGCCTCAGATCTGTTATGTTACATGTATTTTTATTTATGAATTAGCGCATCATTTAGCATTAGACAATCTGAGAACAGTTACATTATGAAGAACATAGAAAAGAAAAAATGGTGAAATGGGTACCACAGAAACACTTACATTCCCTGAAAGATTGAAATCATGCAGAGAAAAAGCTCTTTTAGTCTTAAAAATAACCACATCAAATAGATTGATGAAACAGTGGTCACGAAAGGAGAAGCACAGAAAATAAAATAATTCTAGAAATTAGACTGTAGTCTCAGGATGGGGGAGGGAGTTCTGCCAACATTTAGAAATGCCCCCCCCTCCCGAAAGTTCGTAGCCAAAATCAAGCTGTACAAAAATAGCTCAAATATTTATTGACAGTGCTTTGAAGTGGGGAATAGTTTTACCCAGTGTCTGATCTGAAGGCAAACATCTCGAACAGGTAGTACAAAATAATTTTCAGAAACATATAGCAAGAAAAAAAATGCCATTCCGCCAGCCATGCATGGACTCCTTGCTCTGTCCGCTGATTAAACATAGAGGCCAGCTGTTAGACCCTGTAATAAGACCCTAGGAGGAGAATTCATTAAAACAAATGCCATATTTTTCAGTGTATAAGATGCACTGGAGTATAAGATGCTCCAAGGTTTCGAAGAGGCAAATTTAAAAAAAAAGTTTTTGTACTCTGCAAATCTCCCCAAAAACGGCCTGTTTTTCATGAAAATGGGCCTCCCCCCCCAAAAAGGCATGAATAGCCTTTGCCCCCCCCCCAAAAAAAAATGAATAAATGTGGCAGACAACTATTTGTTTTCTTGACGGACTGATTTGTTAGTCTGTGAGGGAAACTTTTAGCTGGCGCTGCCGGCACTCCTAATAAAGGAATACGTTGAGTTCATGTCAGAGAGTTTCAGCCATGAGTTTGATAGCCCTGCTCTAGATCCTTCTTCTTCCTCTCTCTCTATTTGGGCCCCTGGCTTAATTCTTACATCACTTTAGAAAATTCGCTGCCTCTAGCCCTTTTGACTGCTTAGGATTATTCTTGTATTGTTTTCTTCTGCCTCTGAATCCCTTCTGCCATCAGCTTATGTTTGCTCACATTACAATGCAAAGAAAAACATGCTGAATTATCCAAGCTTTAGCACTCTCTAATTGTGTGCCTTGTCATCAGCTATTGTCAGATTTACAACACGACAATAAAGATTCTTGGAATTGTAAAATTGTCTTGCTTTTTTATTTTCATCAGCTTACATATGACAAGCTCTTATTTTCGTGCTCCCCGTTTTATGTCCTCCTTTCTACTGAGAAGGGTATGTTGATCGACTCACTGGGTTTTGAAGTTGTGTGCAAGACAGATTTTGACAGTGCTGATGTCTCCTGGAAGCCATAATGACATTACATGCATTATGGTGTCATTGTGTAAGTGACACAAATTGTATAACTTATATTAGTAATTTGCGTCATGCATTAAACATCACTTGCTCTTTCAATGATCCCCTGGAAAATCCCATCTGTCTGTGTGTGTATGTGAAAATAATGCCTGTATAGGACTGATGTCTAAGAATTTTCTCAAGTCTTTCCGTCAGAATAAAAAGAAATAATTCCACACAGATATTCTTCATGAAAGCTGGTGTAGCAAGAGAGTTCAGTAATTTTATTTTCATGTTGAGCTTACAGTGAATTTCGTTTGTGTAATTTATGTTGACACATTCAAAGTACATGCATTGTGTTTTATTAAATGAACCCATTGCTTTTGTGTGTTTGTTGTAGACATTTTGCTTGTCTCATGCGTAGTGGTAGAGGACAGGAAGGCCTGGAGGAATGTGGGGTCGCAATGGTCGGATACGACTTTGTAACTAACAACAATAACATCCATCGTAAGCTGTATTTCATATGCTCTTGACTTCTCTAGAAACTTACACAACACATGGAAAGCTAAGTGATTAAACTAAAACAGACACTAGTATAGCTGAATATTTGAAAATCTAGATCTTGAAATCCATACTGCTGGTTCAGGCTCTTTTTGGAGAATGCTCTATAACTCACATTTCTCAGTGTAAAGCAAGGGTGTCAAACTCACATCGTCAGGGCGTTGTCATGTGATGTAACGGGACTTCCCCCCCCTTTGCTAAACCGGATGTGGGCATGGCCAGCGCATGACACATCCAGCCTTTGGGCCGGGAGTTTGACAGCCTCGGTGTAGAATAACTGAAATGACAGAAGGAAATTATTTGGGAATTGTGGCAGGGGTGTGTTCAGACAGGCACTACTGCTGGTTTGCTCGTGAGTGCGCTGCATGCGCACACTTCATATGCGCTGCACACACAGGCACAATGCAATAAAATTGTTCTGTGCATGCGCAGAAGCAAAAAACAAGATGGCGGCACCTACTGCGCCACTCAAAGAACTGCTTTGGGGTCGTGACAGGCCTGGGTTGCTGCCGATTCCAGCGACCCAAGCCGCCAAATCACTACCGGAATTGCAGATAGGATCATTCATTCTCATTCTCTCTCTCTCTCTCTCTCTTCTTTTCCCCCTCCCTCCTGCTCCCTCCTCCTCTCTCCCTCCCTCCCTCCCTCCCTCCCTCTTCTTTTGTCAGAGAGTAAAAGAAGCAAAGCAAAATTTTAAAAATGAAGAAAACAGCCATGTTTCTGTAAAACAGAGAGCATTGGAAAATATTATCACAGTGGCACGTTTCTGGCCCCTAAATAAACTTTTCCAATGGCCATGCTGGCAATCCCCCCCTGAAATTTCCTGAGCTGCTTTGTTGTGCAGTGCAATACTTCCCTAAAAGGTGCTAACTACAAGTTAACTAGCTCAACTCTGTGAACTTAATTAGTTGATTAGAACCTTCCCTGCTGCCTGAAACTGACAAGACCTTAATCAGTTTCACATTGAAGGCTTTTGTTGTAAATGCAAGAATTAATTGAAAAATGAATTTTTAATTACCACTTATTACCCATTGCAAAGGGTCACTAATTGAGGTTTTGCTAAATGAGGATTAACTGGATAACCTTCCTAAAATTGGCGCAATCTAGATGTCTTCAAACAGAGATATCCTAAATGGGAATCAAATAGATCAAGATGTTGTCTATAATTGAACCATGCTCCTCTCCTTTAACAAGAGCCGAGGTGGCGCAGTGGTTAGGGTGCAGTACTGCAGGCCACTTCAGCTGACTGTTACCTGCAGTTCAGCGGTTCTAATCTCACTGGCTCAAGGTTGACTCAGCCCTCCATCCTTCCGAGGTGGGTGAAATGAGGACCCAGACTGTGGGGGTGATATGCTGACTCTGTAAACCGCTTAGAGAGGGCTGAAAGCCCTATGAAGCGGTATATAAGTCTAACTGCTATTGCTATTTTAGTTATATGCATGCACATTAATAAGAGGAAGAATTGTGAAGTTACAGTTTAGCATTTTCATCTCTTTGCCCCACTCCCCCAACATTCCTGTATCCAAATCCTAGTATTCTTAATCTGTGACCATGCTGCCTGGGAATTATGGGAGTTGAGACTCAAACTTTGGAGCATTTCAGACTGGGAGAGGCTGATCATCTCCATACATCAGTTGCTTCTACTTATATTCCAAACCCTTTTAATGCTTTTTCCCATCGACTGATCTCCTTGGTCAATAATACATGTGCTGTGATCTTGAATATCTAATTCTGTTTTACTTCCATAAAGATACAGAGCAACTAAAGGGATAAAAGCCATCATTATTATTGTTTGAGAGGTACTAGAGATAGCTTATAGCATTCACACTGACAACATAACTGAAGGATGTACGTTCGGAATGACACAGTCTCTAACTTTGCTTTGCAGAACTATTCTCTGTATTTGTTCATTCTGGCTCCTTCTGACAAGTTCACTGTAACATATTGTTCAAAATTCACCAATGGACAGATGCAATCCATTTACTGATGTACCTAAGGTGATATACTTTGCATTTCTGAAATATAACATCTCCCCATTCATCCTAGTATGAGTTCACTGGTTTGCACAGTTGGAGGCCAAGAGCTTTGGTTCCTTATTTTCAGATGGAAATATCATCATGATTTGGTGCTTAGGAAATGCAGAGGTTCGTATTGTTTTCAAGCAAAGAGACATCTTTAACAGACATTTAGGAACAGTATGCTGTTTTGAAAAAAAACAACTTTGATGTATTGGAAAAAAATGCAACCTAAGCTTTTAAACTTTGTCACTGTTTTAATAGATTTTGTTTTTTTTTAAAAAAATGAGACAAGTGAATCAAAATGTTTTAGGAAGATAAAATAAAATCCCCAAACTGAAACCTCTTCAGGTTTTGAACTTGAAAGCAGCAAAAACGGTTTGGTGAAAATGATGCATGAATTGCAATACACAAGCAGCTGAAGCGATTGTGTTTTGTGGATATTAGCATTTAATATTATGAAGACTGCACAGCGTGTGTGACTCGGCCTTACATTCTCAATATTTAAATGCCATTCAATAGTTTATGAAACTGTCAGAGTGACTCTTTCTCCTGCTGATTTCAGATATTTATTCCTTTGCTCAATATTTTTATTTATTGAAGATCAGTTCTGGAGCTGCTTTTCCACAGAATTTACTGCACTACAGAAAGAATCTTGGCAACCAAATTAAATGCTTTTGTTTTTCTTTTAGTTAGGAAAAAAATGATTTTCCTAAGATTGACAAATGTTGATGTGGAATAGGCTCAGATGTTTGATTTTTAAACTCTTAAAAAAATGAATTCTTCGGAATATAGAAGCTTGAATTTCCCCTGCTTGTGGAACACCTGAAAACCACCTGAAACTTCTCTGTGTGTGGATTTCATTTATATCATACACATCTAATGTCTCTGGCAAATAAAAATCAATGTATCTCTTTTGACAGCCTTGATTCTAGAATTATTGATTCTCAGAGTACAGCAATCAACTTGTTTATTTATTAATGGTCATGGACCAAAGAAAGATAGGTAATTCAGCAAATCTAGGTTCATAAAAAGGAGCAAAGAAAGAGTCCTTAAATTCAAATCCAAAGCCATCCTAATTGTAATCCAAATGGATTCTAATCCAAATGGAGTGCAAAATATTATTTTAATAATTAATAATAATTCTATGTCATCCCTAATCTCTTCATGAAAATATTATTATTATTATTATTATTAACATAGCGTGCGGAGACTTGGGGAGGGCAAAAAATTGGCCTACCGGAAGTTTGGGAAGGCTGGAAATGGGTCCATTTCTGGCCTCCAGAGGGCCTCCGGAGCCTGGGAACGCCATTTTTGCCCTCCTGGAGACTTGAGAAAAGCCTCCGGAGCCCAGGGAAGGAAAAAAAGCTTCCCCACCATGGTTCAGGAAGCCGACTAGGTTATGCCCGCCATGGCCACACCCACCCAGCAAACGGCAGAGAACTTTTAATGGTACTTCAAGCATTATACCAAGGGTAGTCAACCTTTTTATACCTACCGCCTACTTTTGTATCTCTGTTAGTAGTAAAATTTTCTAACCACCCACCGGTTCCACAGTAATGGTGATTTTATGAAAAACCTAATGAAAATGTTTTTAAATAATGCTATGACATTTTTTTTTAAAGTCAATTAATTTTTTTTTTTAAAAAGGAAAGTGCTTCAGTATCGGACAAAACCCCTACCGCCCATCATGAAAGCTGGAACGGCCACTAGTGGGCAGTAGGGACCAGGTTGACTACCACTGCATTATACAGAAATAAAAGAGGATGTCTGTATAGTGATTTTAATCACCTTATTGTGTCTGCCATTTAAAGATCATTGGACCTTTCTCCCACTGACAGATGCCCTTGAATGAGTCCACCTCAACATCTCCTTGAAAGGTTTGATTGGGCTGAAAAACCACATAGGCTAAATTCTTGGTTATGCTTCATTTTCCTATAAGAAAAAAAAATCTATTGGTCGGAATGGATTCCCTCCTACCAAAAAGTTTGAAGAACAATAAATAAACCAGTAGTAAATAAAAATTGTATCATGGGGCATGTAATTCCTCACTACTATCTCAAAACTAAGGCTTAAAAGATTATTTGCTTTTTGTCTTTCCACTAAAATGTCATTTTGATATGCTACCTTCTTGCACAGCACCAAAATCTTATGTTACTTGAGAGTAAGCAGCAGGGAAGTCAATGGTCTTCCTTGCTACCAATAAAATTGCACTGATCACATTATATTCTTTCAAAGTGAAAAGTATATGGCATTTAAAAGTATAATAACACTTAGCAACTGGGGCGGGGAAATGGTGTCAAAATATATTCTCTACAGAATCTTGAATGGAAAGATATTTATCACATAAAGGAGAAAAAATGGTAAAGTGAATATTTAACCTCCGGGTCAATGACAAATCACTGGGAATATTATCTTTTTGTGTGCTTCAGTTGATGAGGTATATTTTGTGCGAAGATGCAGATAAAAGGGTATTATAACAGTAATTGCATAATTAACATGTTACAATGCTGTGATAATGACACACTTGATCTATGCGTTGCAAAGTCTAATTTAAGACTAAAAGGAGGAGAGAATTCCTTCAATTTCACCATTATCTAAATCATATATTTATATAAGATATAAATCTTATATTTTTAAGGTCTCACTTCCTCCAGTTCTTTAAGAAGAAAGAGGTGAATGGTTTTGAAAACAAAAGGAAAGTGTACGAATTGGTGTATAAATGTAGTCAAAGTGATAGGCAGAAATAATGAATAATGTGATTTAAAACTAAATTTAGCTAGATTTTTATTTCTTTTCTTACCCGTAATTCCTTTAGCTTATTATTTCTTATACTCCTTCAGTGCTTTGCATAATCTGATTTACTCCAAAAGGGAATTGTATGATACATAGATAGATATGTAGATAGATAGATAGATAGATAGATAGATAGATAGATGGATGGATGGATGGATGGATGGATGGATGGATGGATGGATAGATGGATGGATGGAGATTTTAACATTGCCTTTTTTGAAATGAATGCACATTTTAGTATGTATGTGCCAATTCTTCTGAATAAAATATAGGAATAATGAGTGAATATATCTTACTATACAACTTGGTGTCGTTCAGCTATTTGGGATTGATTTCCCATCAGCCCCATCAAGATCAGCGATGAGGAGTCATGAAGGGAAAAAGCAAAGGCTATCAGATAATTTATGAAGTAATATTTTACTTTCTATTCAATGACCAAAACCAGAAATTGCAAGTAGTACATGATGGGGGGAATTAAGATAATTAGGTAATGAATCAAATTAATTAGAATGAGTCTCATATGCTGATTATAATTTCTAATGTTTCTATGGAAATTTGCAATAATTCAAGTTCGAATTGCTTCTTGAATTTTAAAGAGATATATGTGTAAACCTATCATGGATATATACGATAAAGTTGACATCTTCAACCACCCTCTCAAAGTTCCATCTCTTTTATGTCCATGCATGCAAAAAGGGGGATTTTGATTGAATTGTAGTGACTACCCTCTTAACGGGATAGAATATTGCAGATGTTCCAAACCAGGTCTGGGCCAAACTGGGCCAAATACCAGTACTGGTCTGTACCCTGTTGCAAACTGGGCCACACAAGCCCAGTTCTCAAGTGTGTGAAGTTTCATTTGTATGTGGCAGGGAGCTAAGTTGAGTGCACAAAATCATCCCTGTCCTCCTTTCTCCCATGACTGCTGCTGTTGCCACTCAATGAAGCCAGAAAGATTGGTGACCACTGCAATACTGAATACATTATTCTTTAGATGCCATTGGGTGCAATTCTATCTACAGTATATCTGTTCATAAATTAAGCATTACAATGTGGGAGTCAGATTTATAAAGAACTAAGACTCAGTTTTACTCATACACACACACACACACACACACACACACACACACAGAGAGAGAGAGAGAGAGAGAGAGAGAGAGAGAGAGAGAGAGAGAGAGAGAGAGAGAGAGAGAGACAGAGATAGATCCCTTACCACTCAGCTACGAACACAAGGAGAGAAATGAGATTCATGAAGAGAGAGAGAGAGAGAGGCCCACCCTTTAATGGCCCTCTATATATATGTAGACACCACATTGCATCAGCCTTACATTGTATCTGTTTACAGATTACAACGTTACATTAGCTGGCAGCTATTAAATCCTCATTACTTGACACATACACACGTCTAAATTAAAAATTGCTGGGAATCAGGCAGTGTATAAATTTCATAGATAAATTGATTAATTATATGGGAAAAATAAACTATTTCTGATCAACTGACATGGCATCAATCTCTTTAATGTATATCATGTTTGTTTTTCTTTTAAATAAAAGCATTAAATTTTATTGTTGCTTATTTCTATGAGATAATGGTATAACACCTCATATCCAATGACATAGCTGAGAACAATAATCAATAGGAAGCTAAAGTACAATATTTGGGGCAGCCTGCTGAGGTAGCAAGCAGCTTTCTTCTTAAGGGTACAGGATTTAAGAATAAGAGTAGGCTACAAAGTATTTCAAAGTCCTAATGACCTCAAATATCTATAATGAAACCATTGGAGAAGTCATCAAATCTCTATCATACTTTCACAAAACTGTTTGCTATGTGCATCAAGTCAATCAATCAATCAGAATAGAACTGGAAGAGACCTTGGAGGTCTTCTGGTCCAGCCCCCTGCTCAAGCGGGAGATCTTGTAGCACTCAATAATAGGACGTATGTCAGAGCATTTGCAGCGAGACTACTATTAGGAGACAACCCAGGAGCAAAATACAGCACACAGAGACTTAGACATTTAACAGTGGTTTATATATAACATATACAGAAATACACGTGGTAGCAAATACCTGACAAGTAATCAATCTTAACTCTACATGAGGACTTAGCAATGGATACTGGACACAAGGAGCGAGAAACCCTCTCCTGGCTGCCTTATATAAATACCTCTTAGTGGTAAAGAATTGTGTGGACACAATTCTTCACAGTCTTCAACTGGCTATACCAATGCTGATTCATCTTCATTGCATCAGCTGTACATTTCATCAGCTTTACAGTTGCATCAGCTTTACAGCTGGTCAGCTCTTAAATCTCAATACCTTAACAATATAGTGCATGTGAAATCCTCCATTTTTAAAATGGATTTGAGCATGTAGGATCACTCACTTGTCCATGTTCAATGATGCTTAGTCCTCCTAATACTGTGTGTTCTAAAGCTGTAAAGCTATAGACTTGTAATCTTCCCAGATTAGCCTTATCATGGAGATAGGCATAAATAACAAAGAAGCACCGCCTCTCAAATCAGGCTAAATTAAGAATTAAGGAGAAACTTCCTAACATTTAGGACAATTAACCAGCTTGCCTGCAGAAATTGTGAGTGCTCCATCACTGGATGTTTTTAAGAAGAGTCTAGGTAGACAATTATTTAGAATGGTATAGGTTCTCCTGTTTGAGCAGGGGGCTGGACTAGAAAACTTCAAGGTCCCTTCCAGCTCATTCATTTTATTCTATACTAAGTAAGTATGCCATTGTATGGCCTCATTAAAGTGTCCATAGACTCATTAAATACATTTATCTTTCACAGGCAGAGATGACACCCTGAACAGGTCCAAAATTTGTTTAGTCTCATCTTGGTTTGACAGCACTGCTTTGAACTATTATGCCCCCATTTTGCTGAAATTTAAAGGAAATACAATCACGAAACTCTCCTCACAATTAGACCTTCAGATGTGGCATGCAAAATGTACAGAATATTTTTACTTAATTTTGATGAAATCTGTATTTTAAGATACCCTTGATGGTATGCAGTCAATCAATTAATCATTTGGTCAATTAAACAAACTTTGCTGGAAATCACATTTATTGGAAGAAAATCAAAGCCAAGGTATTATATACGCAAGAAGAGACCAGCTGAGAGAGAGAGAGAGAGAGCATCTCACATTCAACAGACAGCTGAACTGTGCTAAACACTTTGAACCAACAAATCATAATTTATTCAGCTACAGGAGAATTACAGTGAATGACACTTTTGAGCATTAACAAATAGAGTGGACGAAATCAGATAAATCTTTCGCTCTGTTTATGCATCTTCCCAAATTACTCAGCTTCTTTTCAGAAACATTAAATCTTGCAACACATTCAGCTCTTCTACCTCTACTTGAATTTTTCTTTATATTCACCATCTTCTCATGAAATATTTCTTTTCTCATCCTTTTCCTTTCCTTTCCTCTTTTGAAATAGCAAAACTACTGAGTTGCGTAAAGACATTTTCCTCCTGCAGAATTGTTTGATAGAAACTTTTCAGACATAACTCGCACTGCCTACTTGTTAGATTCACAGTTATCATTTAATGTTATTATGCTGAAGAAACAAATGCTCTGTACAAAAATGTCATTAAGATCATCATTGGCTGGAACTTTGCTTTTCTTCTGAAAAACCCTCTGGAATTAGTTAGATCAATATTGTTCATTTTCAACAATTTTCCTCTATCCCCATAATGAATACCTCAAAGGCGATTCTGTGTTGTAATGTAATTAAGAGTATCAAACGTATAATACCATTTTTTTTTTAAAAAAACCCACACCGTTATTTCAACCTTTCTTTCCAGAGACGGAGATCTTGACATTTTAAGTTCCCCAGGAGAAGATGGTTCGAAATTGGAAATACTTATCACTAGATGTGCTTCAGACTGATTAAACTGTTAATCTCCCAGCGAGGGATCTTTTGTTGAAGACTTAGCATGTTTCATTCATGTTTAGTTTCACCAGTTCTGAGATTGTAGTAGCATAGCCTTTATTGGCATTGTACATTATGTATACAACAAAATTGGTTTTAGCCTCCCTGGTGCAATCCATGACAAAAAATACAAACAACATAAATAGTATAAAAAATAATCCCTATGCAAGTAATAAGGGGAGGAAACCACTAGTCATCAATTCCACGTGTGCATGGAGTGATTGTGGTTATGTTTAAGAGTCTGAGAGCCCAAGGATAGAAACTATTTTTAAACCTATTTGTTTGGCTGGCTGTGTTTCAATCCCTTCTGCCCTATGGTAGAAGTGCGAAGAGACACTGACCAGGATGTGAATCATCTCTGAGTATCTTCTTTACTCTACTAAAGCAGCGAGACCTGGTGATGTCATGCAATGGTGTTAGAGGGCAACCAATGGTTTCTTGTGCCGAACTGATCACTTTCTGTAGTGCCTTCTCATCTGCAGCAGTTAAAACAGTGTCCCATACTGTAATGCAGTATGTGAGGACACTTTCTATCGTATATTGTTTCTGTTACATAACCAATATACTTTATGACTTGGGTTTCTTTCAGACAACATATTAAGGCTAGCATATGGACAGTCTCAAATGTATTTAGAGATATTTTTTTACACAACGTATAGCTGTAAGACATTTAAACTTGCTTTGCTTTGCAGCTATTATTTCATTGAAATGATGGCTTCTTCCGCAAAAACAAATTAGATAGAGGAATGATTTGTTTGCCTCTCTGATTGATTAAGCCATTTTTTGTATTTAAAAATATCTCCAAGTTCCATAAGAAAATAATATTTGCTGTTTATAGAGGAGATTAGCCACTCAATCCATTTATAGCTAATCAGCTTGTTCTATGAGATGCAGTGGCCTGTGGTGGCTCAGTGGATAAGATGCTGAGCTTGTCAATCAGAAAGGTCAGCAGTTCAGCGGTTCGAATCCCTACTGCCGCATAATGGAGTGAGCTGCTGTTACTTGTCCCAGATTCTGCCAATTTAGCAGTTTGAAAGCATGTAAAAATGCAAGTAGAAAAATAGGAACCACCTTTGGTGGGAAGATAACAGCATTCCATATGCCTTTGGTGCTTAGTCATGCTGCCACATGACCACGGAGACATCTTTGGCTTTGAAACAGAGATGAGCACTGTCCCCTAGAATCAGGAACGACTAGCACATATGTTTGAAGGGAACCTTTAGCAATAGCAATAGCAGTTAGACTTATATACCGCTTCATAGGGCTTTCAGCCCTCTCTAAGCGGTTTACAGAGTCAGCATATTGCCCCCACAGTCTGGGTCCTCATTTCACCCACCTCAGAAGGATGGAAGGCTGAGTCAACCTTGAGCCGGTGAGATTTGAACCACCGAACTGCAGATAACAGTCAGCTCAAGTGGCCTGCAGTATTGCAGCCTAACCACTGCGCCACCTCGGCTCTACCTTACCTTGACCTAGTTTGATCTAATAATGTTCTCTGAACTCAGATACATTACATTTTTGTTTATTATTATCTCTCTTTTGGTTGATTGTCTCTTGATTAATACAGCAGAGTAGTTTAGCTCATGGCACTGGAAATTTTTTTAAAATAATGTGTGTATATATATATATATATATATATATATATATATATATATATATATATATATATATATATATATATATATATATATATATATATATATATATATATATATATATATATATATATATATATATATAAATATATATATATATATATATATATATATAAATCCTTTATATATATAAATCCTTTAAGATAAAATATATCTAATTTTGGTATAAAACACCAGGGAAACAGTAATCATTTGCCCAATATAATTAAGCACTTCAGATGGTTACAAATCTATTAAACCTTAAGAATAAGCTTGCTTATCAAATCTGCTCATGATAAGCTGCCTTTCAGTCTCTGAAGGTAAATTAACGCCGGAATATATATAATTAGCATCACAATGACTACTTTGGCTAATTGTGAGACTAACAAATGACACAAGTGTTTCCTATGGAGAAATGGGGGTGGCAGGAAGTTTTAAAATATAGATTCCAGACAAAGCTCCAGGAATTGAAAGGCTCCGTTGTAAGGTGTTTTTATTTTATTTTGGAGAAATTGGTTGAGTTGATAAAGACCACATAAGTGAAGTAACTTGATTTCCCCAGCAATCAATCATACAAGAAGGATACTGCTGAGAAGTATAACAATATGTCTTTTCCCCCCCCCCAAAGAATATAAAGATGAAAAGTTAGCTGTTGAAAGACAAGAAAACAAGGGTTAGCTTTGTTTCCGATGAGCTACATCAATTGAAAAATCCTTCAAGAAATACAATTGCAGTCAAGGTCCTGACTCACTTTCTTTTCAAATCTTGAGTCTTGTTTGCATCTCAATTTCAGGATCAAAATCAATATGAAATATTTAGGCAAGAAAACAACTATTATGGCAATAAACATAATTATAGATGTGGAACTTTGTAGAGATGTTAGACAAATGCTAGTTTAACTTGTCATACATAAACCTACGCTCAACCAGGAGAAAACTGAGGAAGCTTTGCCAAATCATAATATTTTCTGTACTGTTTATAGGTAAAGGCTCCCCTTATGCATATGACTCTAGGGGACAGTGCTTATCTCCATTTCAAAGCCGAAGAGCCAGCGCTGTCCAAAGACTGTCATGTGGCCGGCATGACTAAATGCCGAAGGCACATGGAACACTGTTATCTCCCCACCAAGGTGGTCCCTATTTTTCTACTTGCATTTTTTACATGCTTTCGAACTGCTAGGTTGGCAGAAGCTGGGACAATTAACTAGAGCTCACTCTATTACGCAGTGCTAGGAATTTGAACCATCAAACTGCTGATCTTTCTGATCGACAAGCTCAGCATGTTAGCCACTGAGTCACCACATCATATTACTGTTTATACTTTTTCCTAATTGCATTAATTTTATTTTTTCTTAAATTTTCTTTTATCTTTTTATTTAATGATGGATTCTCAACAGGCTGACCAACCATCTTCAGTGGAACTATATCTAAATAGAGGGAAGCATGCTGTGGATTCTGCATTGGTCCATTACTCTTCAACATTTTCATATATTATCTACATAGGAGAAATAAAAGGGGAACTCATGAAATTTACAGACTACACCAAGCTGGTGGGGATAGCCAACACTTTAGAAGATAGATTTAAGATACAGAAGGATTTTGACAGTCTTGAACACTGGGACCAACCCAAGACTATGCAATTCGGTTGAGAGACAATTAAGGACTTGCAGTTAAGCAAGAAAAATCGTATGCACATATATACAATAGGCGGTACCTGATTGAACCTGGTTCAACAGAAGTAACTGTGAGAGGGACCTAGGTGTCCTAGTGGACTACTACTTAAGTATGAGCTAACGGTGTGCTGCAGCCAGTGACGTGCGGTGAGGATTACGGTTGGTGAGGAAAGAGCGTGGCAGCGGCGAGAAGCAACGTCCCCGCTGCTGTGTCCAACAGATGTCTCGCGTTTATGTCCACCATAAATGCGAGACGCCTGTCGGACACAGCGGCGGGGACGGAGGAGGCGGGTGGGCGAGGTGGTGGGCAGTGGCCGTGATGGTGCCTGGCAGAGAGACGTGCACCGACCTGGAGTGGGAGTTCTGGCAGGTGGACGGTGGCCGTGACAGCGCCTGGCGGAGAGACATGCACTGGGCTGGGCTTAGTCAGCTTCTCCCTGCCGGAGGATGCGCTGCTGTCGGGAAATTTCTCCTCAGTTTTAAGTTGCTTCTCTCCTTGATTAGTTTCCACCGACTGCTTCTTGTCCGTCCTCAGGTGCTTTGGAGAATAGTTTGACTTCCTTTTCTTTGTGGCAGCCCCTGAGATATTGGAACACTGCTATCATGTCTCCCCTATCTTCTTTTCATGAGACATGACCAGTCCCTGAGCCCTTCCTCATATGTTTTAGCCTCCAGTTCTCTAATCATTTGCTCTTCTCTGCACTCTTTCTAGAGTCTCCGCATCTTTTCTACATCGTGGCGACCAAAACTGAATGCAGTATTCCAAGTGTGGCCTTACCAAGGCATTATAAAGTGGTATTAACATTTCACGTGATCTTGAGTCTATCCCTTTGTTTATGCAGCCTAGAACTGTGTTGGCTTTTTTGGCAGCTGCTACACACTGCTGGCTCATATTTAAATGGTTGCCCACTAGGACTGCAAGATCCCTTTCACAGTTACTACTGTTGAGCAAGGTACCACCTATACTGTACCTGTGCATTTTGTTTTTCTTGCCTAAATGCAGAACCTTATTTTTTTCACCATTGAATTTCAATTTGTTAGATAGTGCCCAAATGTTCAAGTTTGTCAATATCCTTCTGTATCTTAAGCCTGTCTTCTGGAATGTTGGCTATTCCTGACATTATTAAAGAAAAACCCAAATTAATTTAAGGAGGAATTTCCTGACAGTGAGAACAATTATTCAGTGAAACAATTTGCCTCCAGAAATTGTGAGTGCACCATCACTGGAATTTTTCCAGCAGAGATTAAAATTGGACAACCATATGTCCAGAATGGTATCAGGTCTCCTGTTTTAACAGGGCACTGGGCTAGAAAACCTCCATGGTTCCTTCCAACTCTATTTTTCTAAATTCTAAGCAGTCATATTAGGTCTTGGTGGAAACTATAATGAGTTCTTTAGCATAATCTAGTTCGCATAGCTCTTTACATTAAATACTGGAAAAGAGAAAGAGAATTCTCTTCATCACATAATTTTACCTGAATGCATTTCTGACATTTGGCTCAGATAAAAATTTGCTTAAGTAAACTGCAAAAAGAACATAGATGATTATCCCCTATGTCGAGATTAGGCCCTCAGAATATATGACAAAAACCCTTACATATCAAAAGACATTTTGAAAATATTCAGAACAAGATCAGTACACAACCACAATGGAGAAGTAGTTGTTTCTCTTTTATGGAATTTAATGTAATAATAACTAATTATGCCAACTTTCTATATAATGGAGGAAGATTTATTCAAAGGAAGGATGATGACCTTTTAAATCCTTCCGCACATGATAGCCACATGTTTTGTACAGTGGACAGAATTTTATGAAGTAGAAATTGAAGCATAATTATCAGCTATGTCTCATCAACCTATTAATAGGGAAACTTCATCATAAAGCACTTTTGCCAAGAGAATTTTATGCTTCAACAGCCAAATATTAATCTGGTTACAAGGGAAAAAAAAAAATCTTCTGGAATTTCTGTAAGGCATTATGTTACCATAATAAAATTTAGATTGCAGATTATTATAGTCATGATAATTTGGCAGAAATCTACCCATTCTAATATGATCATTTTTTAAAAAAAAAATTAGGCTCATGTTAAGATTCAGTTAATGTCTTCTACACAGGTTTGCTTTAAAGTCTGCATAGTGAAGTCTTCTCTCCCAAGACTAGCATATTTTAGCACAAGTTCATATTTTCTTCAAATTCCTCATTATATTTTTCAAAATTCCAGACATATTCCTGGATGCTGCTGTTTTTTTCTACTGACCACAGAATTAATTACTAAATTAATATTGTTTCTGCTATTTAATTTTTTTAATTGTGGGCGTGGCTTGGTGGGTGTAGCTTGGTGGGTGTGGCAGGGGAAGGATACTGTAATATCTCCATTCCCTCCCCACTCCAGGGGAAGGTTACTGCAAAATCTCCATTTCCTCCCAATCAGCTGGGACTCGGAAGGCAGAGAATAGATGGGGCCTGTCAGAGGTGGTATTTGCCGGTTCTCCGAACTACTCAAAATTTCCGTTACCAGTTCTTCAGAACTGGTCAGAACCTATACGGAATACCACCTCTGATACAAGCTCTCCTAGATCTTAAGGAAGTTATTCCACTAATTCCATTAGTGTTCCTAATGTTGTTGTACATTTGGAGGCAAGGCTTAAAGAAAAATCAAAACCAAAGTTTGAGGGCCAATGTCTGATACATTTAATTACACAAATATGAGTCCCTTTGAAAATTCCAAAGACATAGTACAGAAATAGACATTTTATGTTAAGATGGAGATGCCCTGGGACAAGATCAGGCAATCAGAAAAAAAATAACAAAAAGTCCCTGAGACTTAAATTTGCTCCCAGGACATTTTATTTAGCATTATATTTAGATCAACTTACAAACGATATATTTGAGACAGATCTTATCCTATGCTGCAGTTGAATATATTGCCTACATTACATTCTGCTCCTGTTTACTGCACTATCATAAATTGTAATATTTATTTTTAGTTTTTTATTATTAATAATCTTGCTAGGAAAACGGGGATGTAGCTGTTCCAAAGAGGATAATTACTAACAGTACTGGCTTCTGTGCGACTTTAAAATAAAATAAAAATTATATACTGGGATGCTTTGGCTTTCCAATGTTCAAATAATTAATTTGAACATTGAACATAATTTGCAATGAAGCTACCCGCCAGATAATTTTTCTTTCCCCTCAAAAAAGAAGTTTGAACTGGTTGTTTTCTCTTAGTAATTCTAACTGCAAATGCTTACAAATCTGTTTTTTTCTCAAAAGCACCACAGGGACTGATTAATATTAAAATCAGAAAGAGCACTTTGATTCAGGATCAAAATAGCTGCATTGTCTTGTTCTGAAATGAACAAATAAATGCTTGCCCTATCCCTCACCTGCACAACTCACCAAAGGCAATTTTACTCTTCGATCATTGAGTGGAAAAACATGTTTGCATGTTAAACATTAATTTAATGTTTTTATTTTTCCCTATAGATGCTGTAAAACCTTTGTGATATATATACATTGAAAATTCTCTCTCTCTCTCTCTCTCTCTCTCTCTCTCTCTCTCTCTCTCTCTCTCTCTCTCTCTCTCTCTCTCTCTCTCTCTCTCTCTCTCTCTCTCTCTCTCTCTCTCTCTCTCTCTCTCTATATATATATATATATATATATATATATATATATATATATATATATATATATATATATATATATATATATTATTTATTTTAGTATACTTTAAAATGTATTTTTATGCTTTTTAACCTTGCACAACTTTTGTTTTTATACCCGATAGGTTTTTTTAAAAAGTTTTGTTTGTATCCCATTCTCGTTATGCTGATCTATGACTTTAATAAGTGTTTGATTTTATACGTTAATAATGTTGCTAAACATAGGCTAATGATTTTATCTCGTGATATAACATATTAGCTCGATTTTTTTAAAATAGGTCGTGACTATTTTTATGCACTTTTATGCACATTTTATGCATAGCAAAAATATTAGGGAAGCTGACACTCTCCACTAGGAACTGAGACTGTTTTAATTATATATATTTGGCTCAGACGGCAAAATCCTTCCACTGTTCACCTTCTGTTGCTGTCTGTAATTATTCTAGTGCCTATACCAATTTGCTTTTTCCCATACTTTTTTTCAGATTGTTCTTGTATTCAGTTGCATACATTAATACCCTGTGTAGCTTCTGGCTGCAAAATCCAGGATGTCTGCCTTTTTGAAGCACCAAAGAAGGATAGAAAAAGATGCATTGGAAAGCTACTTATGAATGGACAGGCATCACAGGTGTCATAATGCACACTGTGTGAGATTGGTACCGGCATGACAAATGCTTCCCTCAATGCAATCAAATTCATATGATAAGAGAACTAAGGGCAGAGCTGCTGTGGCTGCTCCGGCCCTCTGGAACGATCTCCCCGTGGAGATTCGGACCCTCACCACCCTTCTGGCTTTCCGCAAAGCCATTAAGACCTGGCTGTAGGATAGAGGGGAATGATGGAGAAAGATGGAAAGTTGGAGGGGGGCGAAAGAAAGGGTGTATGGAGGGTCGAAGAGGTACATTGGGTTTCTATTTTGGGGGGTATTGTTGACAAGAGGAATGGCTGTGTTTATTGTTTAATGTTATATGGCCCCGGTTATGCACAGTATATATGTGACTGTACGAAAATGAAAATGGAAAATAAAAACACATTTATGTAAAAAAGACCTGGCTGTTCCGGCAGGCCTGGGGCTGATGAGTTCCCAGCCCCACTCGAATTGGTGCGCCTGTTGCAGAGTTTTAATATGTTTTTTGTAATTGTTTGTCTTGTTTTGCTTTCGTTGTGTTACCCCCCTTCCCTATGAGTTTGTTAGCCGCCCTGAGTCCCTTCTGGGAATAGGGTGGCATACAAGTTTAATAAACCAAACCAAACCAAACCAAACCAGAGCTGCATTCCTCTTATCTCTTTATATAGATCTTTTATTTTTGTTTTTCTGTATTGTGTTTCTCAGCTTTAAACATCAGTCACTTCTCACTCCTCTATCCAGCAAATATATTGTGTGGTTCAAGGCTGGGCTCCGGTTGCTGATACTGCCAGTTTGCTCAGGGACGCACTGCGCATGCACACACTTGATGAGTGCTATGCGCGCATGCACAGTACTAAAAAATGTTTCTGCACATGTGCAGAAGCAAAAAACAAGATGGTGGTGCCTATGCACTGCCGAGAGAACCAGTCCGGGGGCATGGCAGGCCAAGTTACTATCTACTCGGCCGAACCGGTCTGAACCGGTTCTAGTGTGGTTGCAAATTTGCACACCATTGCCTTATTTTCTGAAATCGTCTAAATTCCAGCAACTGTCCTACACAAAGTCAAATTATTTTAGCTCAGCATTGTCCATATGGAGTAAGAGCTTTAGGATTTCACACAGAAACAGTCCCTGGGAATCTTTTTTTTCTGTAAATAACATTGAACCTGAGACCATCTCCAGGCAAAATATGTTACCTGTTAAAAGGTTTTTTTTTCTTTTGGTACATGCATTCTACTTCCCATGATTGATGAATATTCATTGGAATTTGTTAATGTTTCTTGGATTCTATTTATTTGCACGAAATTCTGCTGCAATATAGCTAGTGTTTCTCAATGTTTGCCAATTGAAGATGGGTGGATTTCAATTCCCAGAATTCCAGAAAGAATACTTTATTTATTTATTTTTATTTAGTTAGTTTGTCAAACATGTACGAGATAACAGGTATAAGTATAAATATGGACATGAACACAGGAAATGGGTATGAATAAATGGGGACAGTAGGCACCCTGGTGTGCTTATGCACACCCCCTTACAGACCTCTTAGAAAAGGGGTGAGGTCCATGCTAGACAGTTTAAGGTTAAACTTATGGGGGTTTGAGGATGCAACAATAGAGTCAGGTAGAACAATCGAGGCATTGACCACTCCGTTGCTGAAGTCGTATTTTCTGCAATCGAGTTTGGAGCAGTTTACCTTAAGTTTGTAACTATTATTTGCCCGTGTATTATTGCGGTTGAAACTGAAGTAGTCATTGACAGGTAGGACGTTGTAGCAGACTGCTACAGCATATTGTTGTAGCATATTGCGAGGTGGCGCAGTGGTTACAGTGCAGTACTGCTGGCTACTTCAGTTGACTGCTAGTTCGGCAGTTCGGCTGTTCAAATCTCACCGGCTCAGGGTTGACTCAGCCTTCCATCCTTCTGATAACCTGGATTGTTGGGGGCAATATGCTGACTCTGTAAACCGCTTAGAGAGGGCTGAAAGCCTTATGAAGCGGTATGTAAGTCTAACTGCTATTGCTATACTGAAAATAACATTCTGGATAATTGAAATAAGATATAGCTTTTAAAAATGGTCATGGTTGGTCTCAGAAAAAGGTGAAAATAGCAAATAATCCACGTGAAAATAATAACTAATGGGAAGGTGACTATATTGGAAGTGGGGGGAAAAACTTTCAAATGGACAATGTTAGATTTTTATGCATCTAAGTGCCAATTAGATAACAGGTCCAAAAACTGAAAGGTTTTCGGAGATGGGCTGATTACTCATTCACATTTCTATTTACAGATTTATTTAACCAAGATAATCTTTCTAATATTTAGTAAATTATGTGGAAAGTTTAATGCTAAAATGGCACACATCAAAATAATTTCTTGAGCCAACTCGATATGCATTAGTTCCATGTCTCTTGGCTTCCCGGATCTCATTTACTGCAGTTTGATGTGAGAAATATAGTGTTCCAGTCAACCCTGATTTTTTTCCTACCAATTTCCTACTATATTCATTGTTCAAGAAACCAGCACTCATGTACTATGTACAATACTGCATGTATGTATGATATAGATAGATGGATGGATGGATGGATGGATGGAGATGCAGATGCAGATATATAGAGAGATAGAGATAGAGAGATAGAGAGATAGAGAGATAGAGAGATAGAGAGAGAGTTAGAGAGATAGAGAGATAGAGATAAGAGAGATAGAGAGATAGAGAGATAGAGAGATAGAGAGATAGAGAGATAGAGAGATAGAGAGATAGAGAGATAGAGAGATAGAGAGATAGAGAGATAGAGAGATAGAGAGATAGAGAGATAGAGAGATAGAGAGATAGAGAGATAGAGAGATAGAGAGATAGAGAGATAGAGAGATAGAGAGATAGAGAGGTGTGTGTACACACACACACACACACACACACACACACACACCATCTTTTAATGACCCCATAATCCCTTGCAGGGAAGGTCTGGGCAACTGAATGGAGCTGATTACTGGCTGGATGCCCTTCCTGTTGTCAATGCGGAGTTGCATTCAGCACATGTATTCTCATCGTACCCAGAAAGAGAAATATCTGCAACATGCTCACTTTCTTGGACCGAGGAGGCTAGGCAGAAACATATGGAGAGTAGTGCGAATAACCTGGCCCCATGAAAAGTTTTATAGAAGTTCACCTTGAATTGCACCCACACCCTATTGGGAGCCAGTGCAGCTCATGGGCAGTGATGTATCCTGGCATATTTTGTTTGCCCATTACTGTCCATACCAACGGATCTTCATGGCAGCCCCATATAGAGCACAGTGCAGTAATCAAGGAGGCGACCAAGTTATGAGCAAGGTTTCCTTTTGTCCATCAGAATCTGAATGTTTATTTATTCACTGAATTCATTTGCTCCTAAAACTTTTAATATTCTGGAAACTTACTAGAAAAAGCCTAGTGAAGAAACCTGAAAAGTGATCCAACTGGCTAACTGGACACCTGGGGTAGCAGCATAATGCTCAACTTACAAGAGTAAGTTTAATGTAAAATTAATGCCAGAAGACACATAAACACACAGAGACACACAGAGAGGGGGGGGGGATATTGTTTGTTTGTATGAGTTTTAAGAGATGCCTGACTCCAAAATGCATCTGGGAGACTTACATCAAAAATAAGAATTACAAGAAAAGAAGAAGAAGAAGAAGAAGAAGAAGAAGAAGAAGAAGAAGAGGAGGAGGAGGAGGAGGAGGAGGAGGAGGAGGAGGAGGAGGAGGAGGAGGAGGAGGAGGAGGAGGAGGAGGAGGAGGAGGAGGAGGAGGAGGAGGAGGAGGAGGAGGAGGAGGAGGACAACAATAACAACAATCACCACCAGCAGGCCTCTTCAAACACCTGGGAGAACAGCCAAATTATTAAAGACTTCCAGAGAGGGATCAGCATGAATTTCTAAAGGGATATCATTCCAAAATTCTTTCAAAGAGATGTATTTGGTAAAAGAGAAAATAACAACGGTAAAGTAAATTTTAAATTTTAACTAAGCATTTATGCAACACATAATTTGATTTCCTAAATCCACTTACACTTCTTCATAACACACAGTCAAGGACCACTTCTAATCTACCATGTATTGATTTTCAAAATCTTTTCACAGCCCTTCATCGTTTTCCTCCAGCTTTTCTTTTCTTTTTTTCCTGGTTTGAGTGAATTTTACACAATTAAACTAATAGCTAAATGCAGGAAAAATAACTGTATTTAATCAGTTGATGCCCTGGTACTAGTGAAAGCAAGAATATGAAATGCATTTATCTCTTTATTGCTTTTTCTTCCTCCTCCACCTCCTTAGTGTAGCATAGTTGCATTATAACCAGGCAAGGACAATCAGCAGGATGATAAATGAAATGGCAAACACATTGTTTCCAACAATGTGACCTTGAATGACACTGATGACATTTATGACTGATGTGGAGGCATATCATTTGTAAATGACAGCTGGAGAAAGCAAAACAGAAAAACAAAAAGAAACCCTAAACCGTTATGCCACTAAACCATTGGAGAGAGAAAGTGCTTTTGATAAAGCTTTTTCCCTTTTCTTTCTTAATTGGAAAATATGTCATTCATTAGAAATGAATTTTTTGGAATGTTTTTATGGAACTCGGATCTCTGATTCAGAACTTAAATCAGCCAGAGAGGTCCACATAATTAAAATAGCTCTGCGGAAGTAGAAAGTCCTGTATGTTTTAAAAATTAAAGTAAGTTGACAAATTTTGACTGAAAGATATCAATCTGTCCTAAAAAAAATATGTTTTCTAATAGTCTTTGCAAATGTTCCATGGGACTTGTAAAAGAAGGAAATAAAAATTATGAAAACAGAAGAAAGGGGACAGGAATTACATCAATTTGTTTAAGTCTAGGTAAAATTCTGATACTAGCCAAGTTGTCCATAGAGACTGGGGATGAAGTAAGTAAGTAAGCATTTATCCAATTAGTTTTGAAAGAACACTTACAGAGTGATACAAACCAGGGGTGGTATTCACTTACTTTCCCTACCATTTTGCAAATGTGAGCACTCATCCACACATGCACTCAGCCTTCTGGACATTCTCTTTGGCTTGAAAATGTGCCTAAATAGGATGGTATAGAGCTAGAAAGTACCACAATTTCCACTACTAGTTCACGTGAACCAGTCTGAACTGGCTAAATACAACCTCTGATACAAACTGATGCAGATTATACTAAAATACAAGTTACATAATATTAAATTCACACCTCTGTTGCCATATTAATGCATGAACTGCCTGAGAAATGATAGCCAAAAATCTAAAAGACCTCTAATATAAAGTAAATATCTCCTAGCAACTTATTAATTAAAAATGAGTATAAAAATAATATTAAAGGTAAAAGTGAGAATCAATAACAAAATTTTATTTTCATTGCAACAACACAAAATCTAGCTACTGCACAGGTAATACCAGGTTTTAAATCCTGGAGGAGATAATTCAGATAAAATCTGACTGATCTCTCTGGGAATTATTAGGGATAAAATATAAATAGACCTTTTGTCTCTATGAAAACCGTCGTAATACATGTATGGTGGTTTCAAGTACTTTATCATCAAACAGGCAAACGTGCTTCACAGAAGGGACTTTATTATACCTACCTTGGAGTAATGCTGATGGAAAAACCTTGTATCCGATTTTTTTTTTTAAAAAAATCAACCTAGAGAATTTTTCCTGCAGACACCTTTCTGATTCCTAAGTATCCCTATTTATCCACATTCTATCAAGTGGGACCTGTTGATTTCCATCTGAATTTCAGGGTTCCAAGTTAACAGTCCCAACGAAATCAAAATTCTGAGGCCTAGAGTTCCCTCAAAATAAGAATTTATTAGGAATGCCATATTGGCACAGCTGGCGAAAACCCGACTCTGAAGGACATGAGGTTTTCCCCACCAAACCGAGAGCCAAAGTTCTTGCCCCCAGGTCCCACATCCATCACATGGTCCAATCAGGTCACAGTCCTCCTTCAGCTGCCTTTGACCCATGCCAGGGGTGGGTTCCTGCCAGTTCTAACCTCTTCTATATAGAAGAGGTTCCACAAATCTACAGTGCCGTTTAGAACTGGTTCCAGTTCCCTCCCCCCGCCCGTCCGCACATCATCAAGATGAAGAGCGAGAGGAGGAATTCTGGGAGTTGAAGTCCACAAGTTTTAAAGCTGTCAAGTTTGAACACCCCTGGGGTTTTTTTCTAAAGAGCCGAGGTGGTGCAGTGGTTAGGGTGCAGTACTGCAGGCCACTTTAGCTGACTGTGATCTGCAGTTCAGCGGTTCAAATCTCACCGGCTCAAGGTCGACTCAGCCTTCCATCCTTCCGAGGTGGGTGAAATGAGGACCCGGACTGTGGGGGCAAGTTACTGACTCAATTTGCTAAAAAAAATTTTGTAAACTGCTTAGAGAGGGCTGAAAGCCCTATGAAGCAGTATATAAGTCTAATGAATGAATGAATGAATGAATGAATGAATGAATGAATGAATGAATGAATGAATAAATAAATAAATAAATAAATAAATAAATACATAAATAAATAAATAAATAAATAAAGGGTTAGGGGTGCAAGGATCTTGTAACTTGACAGCTTTAGGACTTGCACACTTCAATGCCAGAGTTCCTGAGCCAACATTTTGGTTGCTAAGCACGTTGGTTGTTAAATGACTGTCACCACATTTTACAAGTTGGCCACGCCCACCCAGCCACATGGCTGTCAAGCCACTCCCACCCGGTCACATGGCTGGCAAGCCACTACCACCCAGTCACATGGCTGGCAAGCCACTCCCACAAAGCAGGCCACACCTACAGAAGAGGTTCTAAAAAAATTTGAAACCCACCACTGGCCCACGCCTTCCAAACACCTGGTAGGGATACCCTTGGCTCCCATGGGAAAGAATGTTCCTTTGGCTACAATTCCCCCAGTTATCTCTATCTCCTCCCTTACATTCCCAGAGCAGCAACCAGTGTTGCTGTGGCAGTCCTGAAGATTTCCAGAATGGTTCCAGGTCTGACATTGAAGCTCTACTTACCTTATTCATGACTGGGAGAGACATGGGAACAAGGTCAGCCAATGACTATGCATAGCCACTAAGTCAGCCAAGAGCTTAAACAGATCTGAGTCTGTGCAGAGAATTGAAACAGAAACTTAAGCTTGGAGTCTGGGCGTGCCTTAGCTGAGAACAGAAACATTTAGCAGTCTGCTGCACTGAGAGGTAAACTAGCACTCTGTCTGGGCTTGTCTGCTGAAATGAACTAACTCCTTGTGTTTGCCCGTAACTGTCCTGCCTTGTGTTTACTTGGAAGAACCACCTGTTTGTATTGTACATTTATTCATCTATTCTTATGTACATAAAGAAGTTAATGAATCCAGCTGAATCAGTTATCTGTGTGTGCTTTCTGGATTTGAATTTATGCAACAAACTCTGACATCTTATTCTTTGGATTATTAATTGTTTGGCTTAATCATAGCCTGTCAATATTAAAAATGGTAGAGAGAGCCCTTATGAAGCCAACTTGTTCCCCGCTGCCTGTTTCCATGGAGATGATAAATTATCTGTTAAAACTATGTGGGTCAGTCTGACTGGAAAGAATTGCATTTTGTGCCAGTATATTACCATCTTCCAGGCTTTAACTTGAATTAATGCCCTTCCTGTCTTGAGTCTAACTGCACAGAGTTCCATTGGGAGCTAATAAAATTGACTACAAAAATTGTGTTGGCACAGCATTCTTGGCTAAAACCAGAGTTTTTGATTTTCTCAACTTCTCTATGGTACCTTAATGTTACTGCAATGGCTCTTTTCAACCCAACAGGTGTTTGCAAGATTATAGAAGCAGCACCAGTGTAAACCATAAAGTAGAACTGGGACATTAAAGCAATGGCGATAGCACTTAAACTAATATACTGCTCCATAGTGCTTTACAGCACTCTCTGAGCAGGTTACAAAGTCAGTCTGTTGCCCCCAACAATCTGGGTCCTCATTTTACCAACCTTGGAAGGATGGAAGACTGAGTCAGCCTCATGCCCATCAGGATGAAACTCCAGATTGTGAGCAGAGTTAGCCTGCAATACTGCATTCTAACCACTATGCAACCTGGGCTCTTCATTTATCCTGTGCTCAGATAAGAGGTGGTATTCAGCAGGTTCTGACCAGTTCTGAAAAACTGGTAGAGGAAATTTTGAGTAGTTCAGAGAACCAGTAAATACCACCTCTGACTGGCACAGCCCCCATCTATTATCTGTCTCCTGAGTCCCAGCTGATTTGGAGGGAATGGAAATTTTATAGTATCCTTCCCCTGAAGCGGGCTGGGAATGGAGATTTTACAGTATCCTTCCCTTTGCCACGCCCACCAAGCCACACCCACCAAGCCATGCCATGCCCACCAAGCCACCCACAGAACCGGTAGTAAAAAAATTTGAATCTCACCACTGGAAAGCCAAGTTTTGTAATAGATCTTCTGAAGAATTAGAGTCCTGATTTTGTGGAATAGAGTTGAAAAATGCATGCAGGAAAGTGAAAGGGCAGGCTTAATTATGAATGAAAGGACTAAAGTATATGTTATAAAAATAATGAAAGTAATGTTATCTAGACTGTTGTGATTTTGTATGTAAGTAGGAATGACAGCTGATTATTATGTTCCAGAGAATGTTAATGCTGAATGATAATAACGAAAGAATCAGGAACACAATATTCTGAATGAATGAATTTGTGGGAAAATACTCTGTTAGCTGACATGAATGGATAAGTGGGAATAAGATGACAGAGTACAGAAAAACATAATTGCCCCATTCAAAGACCCAGATATGAATGAGATGACTGATTCTTTAAGAAGTATCTGCTTAAATATATTTGTTTCAAATAGACGTTTAAGGACACATAATGATGTGTTTACCAGAAAAAAATAATTAATCTAAAATTATGATTTTTGTTCTTTATGATAAAAGACTGAGAGAATAAATGAGGGGAAAAAGAGATAAAAAGTTATAAACATCAGGCAATATTATGGATCTTGAAACAAATAGACATAGAAGAAAGGAAAATATATGAAATACCTGAGACTTGACATACATATGACAAAGAATTAGAAGATGTGCTATTCTCTGAACAGGACACCTAAAAAATTGACCCAAGGAAAGATAATGCATATATTACCTGAAAGTACTAAAATGTGTGAAATTATGCTAAATGGGAAGTCTGCAAAAAAAAAAAAAAGCTGAATGAAAGTAGGAAGAAATTAGGAAATTGGGAAGTACAGCTGTAAATGAGAAAATTCATAGAAAAGAAACGATTGCTACAAAAAATAGAATAAACAATGTATAATGTGATTTCTATATAGGGGGGAAAGTATTTGTAGCTGTTAGGGAGAGCAAGGAACTGTTTACATTAAAAGAGGCTGGGGAAACGCTGAACATTTTTCTTAACATGAATGAAAACAAAGAGTCTCTGGCAAAATCAGATGAATTAAAAATAAAAGCAATTCGATGATTTTGAATAAAACTAAAGATAGGGATTGCTAGAAGGAGCATTCTATAGATTTGGATAGGAATGGTATCTAAATGTGGAAGACTGAAAATATTAGTTGTCAAGAAAAAGACGGCTGAAGGAAAGCATCAATCCTGTGAATATATTGAAAAATAAATGTCACAATGGACATAGCAGGAAGAAATAGATGCATTTAGCTTAGGGATATATGAAAAAGCCATAAAGTGGTGAGGTGGCCTAGAGGTGGCGCTCTCACCTCACAACCAGGAGATTGAGAATTTGATCCTAGGTAGAGGCAGTTAGATATTTCTCTCTCTGGGCACAATGAGAATATATGTGTGGAATAAAACTCTGCATTGGTGACAGGAAGGGCATCTGGCCTTTAAATGCTCTGCTAGCTCCATTCAGTTCCCCAGACTCCACCCTGCAAGGGATTATAGGGTTGTTAAATGATGATGATGATGATGATGATGATGATGATGATGATGATGATGGTATGTGAAAATGCCATTGGAAACAAGGTCGTTATTGTTCCCTTTTCAAAGGAAAGAATGCAAAAGGGAATGCACAAAAGCTACATGGAGATTAATGTGCAAAAGTGATCTGGAAAAATCCTAAGAGATCATCTTATATAAATTGTAAAAGGACTGCTTGTTTACCATTCAAAGTTATGGTCTGACATTTTGATAACTGTATTACTTTGGGTAGGGAGGGCTGATGCAATGTTTTGTGTATTGTGCAAGCGATTTCCTGGTCCTATGAATCACAGTCCCAATCTTTGATAGGAATAATCACCATGGTTGCTACCAGATTTGGAAGGTATCCTCATGGGAATATGCTTTGCTGACACTCAAGGGATTAGTCCATCATACACTGCCAGGGACATAGTTCATCATACACTGCCAGGGACAACGATCAGGCTAACCCTAACAAAAGCTCCCGGTGAGTAGCCCAAGATATGTAGGGGTGCATCTTTCCAGAACTAGAATTGTCAGGCAACTAGAATATTGTTGTACAGCAGAATGTGCTATTTGATCAGAATTATTGCTCTGCTTTTGTTAATCCTTCTTTAAGGTATTTTAACATATTGGGGGGAACCCAGCCACTTTAACATTGAAGTCTATGTTTCTCTTATGTGGTTGAAGAGCTAAACCAGACAGTTATGGAGATGCAGATGACGGACTCAATAATTCAATAATATGACCATATCAAACCAAACCAAATAAAGGTAAAATACAAGATCTATGTCCAAGATAAAGTAGGTAAAAGAAAATACAATAATAAAAACGTATGTGCTAAATACAAATGAACCATGTTCAGATAAATACATTGCCTTTACATGATATCTCAATCTGTTCACTCTAACAGTTTCTTAGCTCAAATGGCTCATCTATCAACTTAGCAATTCTGCAAACAATGTGTATTTATTTATTTATTTATTATTTATTAATAGGACTTGCATGCCGCCCACTCCCTAGGGACTCTGTATGTGTCAGAGCCCAGGAAGAAACAGGACAATCAGCAAGTCAGGTCCCAGTGGGTTATTCTTTCAAGTAAGGATTTTAAATGTCTACTCCTAAAAGGGGCATAGTGTTGATAATCAAAATATGAGCAACATCTTTGATGGATGGGTACCCAATATAGACATCCTCTTCTAATATGACAAATGATAGAAGTACACCTATTTGGCCATGGAATCCAACAAATCTTGCTGTGTTAATTCAGTAAAGATACTAAAATCCCTGTGTCTTTTTAAAAGGTTACTTTCAATAAGATTGTTGGTCTTTCATTGGATGTCACCCAATCTGAAATGGAACTGTATCAGTGAGTCAAATGCATACATAAAGGTAAGATTGATCATTTATATGAGCTTTGGAAAACTGTACTTGAATGCTTTCTCCTAACTCATTGTAGGAGAGCTACCTTAGTGTATTGACAAAAAAATCAGAAAGAAACTGGTAGTGCTTTTTCCTGCTAATAGATTTTATTTAATGGCTCAAGTCTCTCTTAACTGAGAATCAGGTTGCTCTGAAAATAGGGCAACAGGATTCTTCTTTTGATCTTCAAAAAAGGTTACTGCAACTTCCAAAAAAAATGTGCTCCATTGATTGGATGCTTCAGAATATAATTAATGAAGACTAGCTATCATTTCTTTAGTGCTAGGAGTACCATCTGGAAATCTGAAGCCTAAGTTAGCAGGTCGAAGCTAGTCCACATTATCATATATTCCCAAAATTTACAAGACTGTCAGCAAGTTTCCAAAACATTTGTTGTTTATTAGGAATGTGTATCTTCTCCAAACTATAGGTCTAGAGGGTGAAATTTATAACACATCAATAGTTGTTGAACTTCAAGCATGGAGTATAGTTTAGAATATGTTTATCTACCACTGGGGGAGAAAAAATCTAAGTCTTACTTGCTGCAAGAATTATTGATTATCTTTGTCAGCATCACTGCTGGTCTTTTTAACATGGAGGCAAAGGGGGAAAAAACTTTCAAGCAATTTGGTCAGATGTCTTCAATCTATTTAGCCTGCGTTTCTGTATATTATAAAAGATTCCCCTTTTGTCCCTCCTCCTTTTACATTTCTTCAACATATATTTGATTTGAAGTTGCTCATTTAAATGATGCTAGATGATGTCTTGAAATACTTGAAATATTGTGAAATCAGTCTCTAGCCCTAGATTTTTGTGGTTTTCATGAGCTGTAAGCCATAATCATCACAATTATGACAAATCATGGCTTGAACTATCTTGCTTTGCATGTAATGAATCTATCTCATATATTAGTTTCACCTTTTAAGTTGCATTACTGAAATAAATGAACTTTTGCACGATATTCTAATTTTTGAGTTTCACGTGTGTGAGTGTGTGTGTACACACACACACACACACACACACACACACACACATCATATTATGTCAGTACCATTACCTTTTAGATACCATTTTATAGGTTGCACTGAAATAGCTATGATTCTTATTGATGTCATTTGTATACTCTTCTATGACCAAATAAAGATTACCCTATTTTTCAGAGTATAAGATGCACTCTGCCTCCCCTAAAAGAGGCTGAAAATTTAGCTATGTCTTATACTCCAAATGTACCTTTTTCAAAGCTTTTTTTCAGCCCTAACGAGTGAAGCAATCTTCCATGCTTTGCCTGCTTTTCTCATTGCTGCTCCTTCCAACAATCAGCTGTGCTTTAGAAGCTATTTTTCATCACTAATAAGGCTCTAACGAGTGAAGTGATCTTCAGTGCTTTTCTCATTACAGCTTCCTCCGACAATCAGCTGTGCTTTAGAAGCTGTTTTTTATCTCCAACCAGGGGATAAACAGTGTGTGTATAGCAGATAGGTTTGCTCAAAACCAGCAAACCTATCTGCTATAGCTGACCAGACTAAGGATGCTAGCCAGATGAATACCTGGTAGGCAGAATTCCCCCCCACCCATTTTCCTCCCCAAAAACTAAGGTGCGTCTTATACTCTAGTGTGTCTTATACCCCGGTGTGTCTTATACTCTGAAAAATATGGTAATTAAAAAGGAAACCTGGGAGATTTTTCAAATGTTCCACTCTTTACACTAATAAAGGCAAATATATTTTGTGCCTGATAAACACTGATAAATAAGCATGATATGATGAAGGAAGCATGTGTCAGAAAGCAAACTGGTTATCCAATTTTGTACCAGCTGTAGTTTTCAAATATTATTCAAAGACAATTCAACATACGTAGATAATTGTTTTGATCACAGATCAGCAACTTAAAAAGTAGACTGTATGGGGCAAAAACAAACAGAAAAATAAAAGAACCATAGCATGAGTAAGAAAACATAGTATAAATATTGCCATAAATATTTTCTAGGGAGAGGAATAAAATGTCTAAAGCCTAAAACATTTCTAAAGCTTCAATAAGAATGCATAAAACAGTTTACTGCAATGTAGTAAATCCATGCAGCAGAACACTAAAAATAAAACCTAGGCAATAGAAAGAAAATGACTAATAATAAAAACATTTGGGGTATAAAATACTGAAGTTTTTTATTTTAAACATTAGATTACATAAACATATAGAAACCTGGGTTAATCCAATGATAAATATACCAATAAATATCTCATAACCAAGATAGTATATTGGTCAGTGACAAATAAGATGCCATAGGAGATAAAACTGGATACAGAGTAATTAAAAAAAAAATATTTCATGTGAATAAAATCAGAGACTGAAGAGAATACTTTTCTGCGTAGGCCAATGGCAGCTGAAATAAATTTTGCAAGTCTCTTTGCAAGTTCTAATCTGACAGCACAGAACAAGTGAGGTTGTTCTGAGAGCAAAAGAGACTTCTATTGATAAGTGGAATATGAGGATGATCCATTGATTACTATAAAAAGGACAATGAAGGTACACTTAGACCAAGATCTCAGGTTCCTACAAAATACAAGGAAAAGGTTCATTCTGCAAAAGGGATATTATTATAATCTCCCAATAGAGGGCAAGACATCAAAACAGGTTCTGATGAGTAAGTTTCTTGTAAGTGAAGTTACTGTAGATAAGTCCCTACAAAAAAGTTTCAGGGACTGTATATCAGAAGTGGTATTCAGCTGGTTCGGACTGGTTCACCAGAACCGGGGTGGGCCTACTCACCTGCCCCAGATCTATGCCATCCAATTTAGGCATGTTCTCAAGCCATGTACATGCAGAAGGTTGAGTGCATGTATGGTTGGGGCGCATGTGAGTGAAGTGAGCTCGCATGTGCTCATACTCACATTTATGAACCATTAGGAAAAGTAAGTGAATACCCCACTCCCTGCTGTATATCTATTGGAAAACCTATGATAAGGACAAAGTTCTAATGTTTGTAGCTCTTTCTCCTTCCACATGAATGACATCAACCCGTAGCCAATCATTTTGGACCAGGAAAGAATAGGAATAGGAATAGGAATAGGAATAGGAATAGGAATAGGAATAGGAATAGGAATAGGAATAGGAATAAATTTATTTATAGGCTGCCCTTTTCCCTGAGGGGACTCAGGGCGGCTAACAACTTATAGGGAGGGGATACAAACAGTAACATATAACATAACACATAGTTAAAAATAAACAACATTCATTCAGCATTCGGGTGGGGGCGAATCAAATCTTTACCCCCAGGCCTGGCGGGATAGCCAGCTCTTGAGGGCTGCGCGGAAGGTCTGAAGGGTGGTGAGGGTACGAATCTCCACGGGGAGATCGTTCCAGAGGGTCGGAGCTGCTACTGAAAAGGCTCTCCTCCGCGTAGTGGCCAGCCGGCACTGGCTGGCAGATGGCACTCGGAGGAGGCCTAATCTATGAGATCTAATCGGTCTCGAGGAGGTAATCGGCAGGAGGCGGTCTCTCAAGTACCCAGATCCACTACCATGAAGGGCTTTATAGGTGGTAAGAAGCACCTTGAAGCGCACACGGAGATCAACAGGTAGCCAGCGCAGCTCGCAGGGGATAGGTGTTATGTGGGTGAACCGAGGTGCACCCACAATCACTCGCGCGGTCGCATTCTGGACTAGCTGAAGTCGCCGGATGCTCTTCAAGGGCAGCCCCATGTAGAGCACGTTGCAGTATTCCATGTGTCTCTTGCTTTTAGCAACTAATTGATCTGGTATCAATCTGTTTCTTTATAACCATCTGAGAACCGACTTTCCCATCGGTTATATATCCCTTCCATTGATAACTTGATAAAAGTGAAATAATGATACCCAGGAATGCATCAACTATCGCTTTAACCAACTTTGGATCAGCCTTTCTAATACTCCTTCAAACAATTTTAAAAATGTGGTACTTCATCAACAAATAAAGGCTGTTTCTATTCCCCAACAGACTTTGGGAGCTACTTTTTTCTTTATCCAGAAAGCCATTGAAATGGCCTTCAAGGAAATATTCATAGCCAATTAATATTTCCCACCATAACAAGGGTGTGAGCATTTTTTTTTTGAAACTTGGAGAAACAGGTAGTATTAGGAAGAGACTCCCCAATTCCCTGGAACTATAAGAGGGAGGACACGAAAAATACAGACTCAAAATTCTGCTAATGTAGCTTCGTCTCACTAAAGCTTAGTTCTCATCTTCTTGTGCAGTCAGTTTTCTGGTCTGGACAACCCCAAAGGACAGACATTTGAAAGGAATCAAACGAAAGCTTGTCACATATCAATTTGTATACTTGTATGCCAGTGGTGGGTTCCGGATCCCGCTGTAACTAGTACGGTTGCAACGGGGCCTGATGTCCTCCACATGAATGTGCGCGGCACTTCCACACAGGAGCGCAGCACATGCATGCTGCTTACCATCCAGTGATGCCTCCGTGATGCTCCAACTGCTCAGTGGAGCCTCGGGCAGGAGCTGTACGCGCCATGTGCTTGCGCGGAAGTGCCGAAGGGTTTAAAGACAGGTAAGGAGCATGGGCGGGTGGGCGGGCCCTCTGGAGCACTGTACCAGAATGGTACCCGGTGCTCCGGGTATGCTCTAGTACGCCCATACTGCGGCGTACTGCCTGCAACCCACCACTGTTGTATGCATGCATGCATATTATGTATCTGCGCAGTGCATAAATGTTAGCTTTGAAAATATTACTTTCTACATATAATAATTTAGCAGCTACCAAAGTACTTCCAGGTTTTAGCAACAGCACAATTAAATGAAACAAATGTTTGAAAAACAAGGCATACGTTTATGGTTAAATATTGCATAATAAACTAAACACATCTGGCAAAATACAGCTCTCTTCAAGTGCTACCATATTTTAGTGGAAGTTAAAATGTTTTATAACACAATCAGATGATCTCATTTTTCACAAGTACTAATATAATCCAAATAAAAATAACAATGACAAAGAAATGTAAAGTGTGGCTTAGGGATGAAACAGTGTCTTGTTAATGACGAGAGATTTCAGAGTCTTTAACTGCCACCAATACATCAACATGTCATCAATACCATATTTCCCCCAAAATACAACCTAATCAGAAAGTAAGCCCTAACTTTATTTTTACACATGCCCAATATAAGTCATATCCCCCATAAAATAAGCCCTAATTAAGACCCTGCCCACTCCAGGGTTCACAGGTAGAAAATTAAGCTAGGTTGGGCAGGTGGAGGTAGAGGTGGAACTGCTCTACTGCTTACCTTTAGATAGTTGCATCTCGGCCCATTTTTTTTCTGCAGCTGGCAAGGCTTTCCTGAAGGCCTCTGTAGCTGATAACTGAGCTCCAGTTCGATCTGCAGCTCTGTTATTGGCCATAGAGGCCTTCAGGAAAGCCTTGCTGGATGAAGAAATTCCTGAAGGCCTCTGGTAGTGAAAAAGAGGCCATGGGCGATGCATGCAAGTGAGGTGAGTCAGTGACATCCCCCCCTGCCAAAAAAATAAGACCTGGTGCCTTTTTTAGTGGCAAAAAATGTAAGTCAGGGTCTTATTTTTGGGAAAACACAGTATGTATGTGTCAGCGTTCCAAATATCATGCAGAATTAAATCAGAGTCCAAGGCACAGCTATCCTTAACGTTCCAATTTAATAAGACAGACATGTTGGCATCATGCTGTGGAATCCCAATTCTGGATGTTACATCAGATTCCCACCCAGTTGAAAGTTCATGATCTTGTCCCCACACCCACAAATCCATCACATGGTCCAATCTTCTTCCATGCTGGCATCTCCACCCAGCTGGTTCTGGTCAGGTGCCGAGATGCAGAAACAAAAGATGACCTTGGCTTCTAGAAAAGAATGACAACAACACATTCCACATTTCTACTCCTTTCTATTCCCCCCCTCCCAACTACTACACTAATAAACAGCATAATGAAATAAGAGAGCGTGTGGCAAGCCAAAAATCCTAAAAGGGATATAACTGCAGGCCTGACAGTATGTGTTTGACATTACAATCAGCTTTCAACAAGTTTGTATGTTTAATCAATGTTATGCCAAAGATTCTTTTGCATTTTGCATCATTTTCAATCAATTTGTGCTTGATAAGCTATTGTGGCTTTGCTTTATTTGAACAAAAAAAATGATAACAAAATTATCAGGGATGCATAAGAACTACTCCTTACCTTAATTACAAAGTGGTTGAGGAATGTCAATGACCATCTTATTTTTCATTGTATTCAACTCTTTGTTGTTTTAATATCTTGCATGAACCCTATTCTTCAATTAAATTTCAAGGTATGTCTGCATTGGAAAATTCCTCCCATGAGCCTTTTTAAAATTAGAAAAAAATGGGCAGCTAGGAGGGCTGTAGAATGATGAAGAGGTGGGTACCATGAAGAACGAAAGAAAAGAAAGTAATATTAACACTCTCAGCTACCATCAACAAAAGCAAGCTAAAAAGTGCCTTGAAGAAAATATTACGATCAACCACGCTCTCTCTCTCTCTCTCTCTCTCTCTCTCTCTCTCTCTCTCTCTCTCTCTGTGTGTGTGTGTGTGTGTGTGTGTGTGTGTGTGTGTGTGAACCTCTTTTGGATGGAAGAAAACCTCCAGAAAATTAGAACAAAAATTATGTTCTCATTTCAACAAAGGGGTTGTAACTTTCATAGTTAGCAAATAGAACACTGTTCCTTGTGCTTTTTCCTTTGATCATCAGAAAAGATAACTCTGATTGAAGAACTAATCTTCTTGTCAGTTAAAATCCTAGGGCTGTGCTGGGTGTGCATATCAACTTTTTTCTAACTTAGGTTATCTGTAAGCAAGCTGCTACAAAGAAATTCCAAGAAACAGTAAAATTGATATCTTTAGTTAATTATAAAAAGATTTTACTTTCCATACTTTTAAAGTCATAATCCCAATGAAATCTTCTTTTTTTCTTTTCTCTTCCTTTGGGAAAACTAATCCACTTTGAAACGAGTATCCTCTATATATAGCTGCAAAGCCAAAGTAAACTCATGTAAATTCTTATGTGGTCTTATTTATGTATTTTTCTTCTGTTTCCAGTTTTATACAATAAGCCATCTGGCTTAGTGAAAACCTTCTTTAATGTCATCTCCTCACCCTTGTGGTTCAATGAGATGCGTAAAGATCCAGGACGACAAACTTCTCTTGCATAAATGTTATGAATGAAATGCATTGAAACAGAACTGATTTTTGACTTGCTTCACACAACAATGTCAGATGAAATTCTGCACACTTCCATAAAATAAAAATAAGTTTAGAAAGTATTTAGCAATATTTGCGGTATTTATGTTGTGCCATTAAGCAGCAATAGCACTTAGACTTATATACCACTTCACGGTGCTTTACAGCCCTCTCTAAGCAATTTACAGAGTCAGCCTAGTGCCCCCAACAATGTGGGTCCTCTCCTCGTTTTTCTGACCTTGGGAGGATGGATGGCTGAGTCAATCTTGGGCCTGGTGAGATTCGAACTGCCAAATTGTAGGCAGTCGGCAGTCAGCAGTCAGCAGAAGTAGCCTGCAGTACTACATTCTAACCACTGTACCACTGTGGCTCTTAAGTAGACTTGAGTACTGATGTTTGTGATTAAATACCATGAATTTGAATGCTGTTGATGTATCAGTAGTGTCAAATGTCCAAGATGTTACTACCATGCAAGCAAGCAAGGCTAAATATCACCTTAATTCAGGTGTGGGATCCTACCGGTTTAACAACCGGTTCACTGAGCACACACTTTGCTGTTTGGGAAGGAAAACAGCTGCAGTGTCCTTCAGATGAAAAGATAAAGGTAGGTAAAGGCAGGGTTGGGGTGGGGGACCCACTTGCTAGTGGGAGTGAACCGATTCGCTCCAAGCTTATCTTCGGAGCTACTGGTTCACCCAAACCGGTCCGAACCGGTTGAATCCCACCCCTACCTTAATTCATAAAACTTCAACATCTTTACAATCAACCACAATCTGTTTTAAATATTTATCTTCTCTGCATAGTCTTTGGTATGAAAGAGGCCCTCCTCCTTAGGAATAGTTTTATTCCTTGCAAACAATATGACAGATACTGTAGTTCTAATGGTCTCACTATTTCTTAAATCTTAGAAAAGGACCTAAAGCAGTAGTGAGCCCTTGCTGAAGAATTTAGTTGGCAGTCAAAGGGACCTGCTGTTAATCTAAGCCCTCCTGAAAGACACACAGCAGGTGGAAACTCTTAGCTGACGTTGGCTGATCCACAAAAGCCCAACGGGGTCAGTTCTTGTTAGTACTCTACTTAGATAAGAGACAACTAAGCAATTACCCCAGTTGTAGCTATCCCCAATTTTCTGAGAAGACAGTGGCAAACCAATTTCTACATTGTGGACCAGAAAATGATACCAACGTGTTCATGTAGTTACCAGGAATGATGTTCAGCTCAAAAGTGGTCTTTATTTCTGGTGCAAAATGAAAAATCGTTCAACTCAGTGGAATGTGAGCTATCCTGCCGATGACAGCATGAAATGTTTGTGCCAGATTCCATTGTTTTTATTGGAGGAGGAGGAGGAGGAAGAGGGTGCATTGCTATTCATCGCCTTACTTTGTAGTTCAAAGCAACTGTGACGTGCCAAGCTCCATCCTGTGCAACAGTTTTCATCTCTGCGCCTACATCCACAGCATGGTACTTTTTTTCCTTCTCCACATAGTCAAATCTCCCAGGCCTTCAAACCCACCCACCACCCATGTTTAAAGACGTAACGCTGTGTTCAAATATGAGAATGAAGTTCTCCTATAAGATGCCAGATTGGCAGCATGAGAGACTGGGTATTTGCATGTCTCTCTGACAAACAACAATCATGCAAGGATTCCCGAGGTTTTGTCAGTGGCATTTCGCTTTTGTGTTGTTTTGGAAGATTGTTGCAAAGGGAGAGTTTGTCACTCAGCCAATTCAATTGCCTCTTTAATCTGCGCAAAAGAATGTGGGTTTATAGAAGAGGGGAAAAGGAATCACTAAGTAATCAAATGTTCGAATTCTATAGAACTATCCTAGAAAATAAATTGCTCAAGTAATGAGGCGTGCTGGCATTTGTGATACTTTCATTATTTACTTTTGGCGTACTGTAGGAAGCAAGTATGATATCTAAGCATTCATTCCACAGGACACTTATCAGTTACCTTGATTCCTATGGATTCATAAGCAACTATTAATTAGTAGCATGGAGGCATTTGAACAACCTGGAGACTGTGTAAAACATTTGACTAGTAATTATCAAACCCTCACAGCTTCAACCTTAAACTGTCTACCATGGACCTTGTTCCTAAGAAGTCCATAAAGGGGGCGTGCATAAGCGCACCAGCTTACCTACCATCCCTGTCCTACCGTCCCCATTTATTCATATTCATTTCCTTTGTTCATGTCCATGTTCATGCTTACACCTGCTATCCTGTACATGTTTGACAAACTAATAAATAAATAAATTCAGTGGGAGGATGAGTCTTTCAAGGTCCAGATTCTTCCATGATTTGATCAACTTATATATATTTATAAGAAAAACACTGAAGACACAGATGATTCAAAGTCTAAATGTAATTATAAAGAATGACCTGAAGGCAGAGGTGGGTTCCTACCAGTTTGGACCGATTCAGTCGAGTAGGTAGTAACTTGGCTAGCCACGCCCCTGAACTGGTTTTATCAGTGGCCGTGACCCGTCAAAAGCACGAACATCATAAGCGCACTGACAACACCACGGCGCTAAAACCGCGATTCCAAAAGCGCACCGACAACAGTGCGCCGACAACAGTGCGCCGACAACAGCGCGCCGACAGAAGCGCGATTTCATTTAAGGTAAGATTTACAGTTAGGTTTAGGTTTAGGTTTAGGTTTAGGTTTAGGTTTAGGTGTAGGTTTAGGGTTAGGGTTAGGGTTAGGGTTAGGGTTAGGGTTAGGTTTAGGGTTAGGTTTAGGGTTAGGTTTAGGGTTAGGTTTAGGGTTAGGTTTAGGGTTAGGTTTAGGGTTACGTTACAGCGCGCTTCTGTCAGCGCGCTTTTGTCGGCGCGCTTTAGGGCTAATTAGTCGCTCATTCGTCGCACGGTTTTGTCACCACGCTTTAGACACCGCGGTTTAGTCAGGCGCTCTTTTGTTGTGTGCGCATTTGTGGTGGAACCATCAGTGGCACCGTAGGTGCCGCCATCTTGTTTTTTGCTTCTGTGCATAAGCAATTTTTTTACTACTATGTATGTGCGGATAACATGCATCAAGTGCGCACGCATGTCCCTGAGCAAGCCAGGAGTAACAGAAGCTGGAACTCACCCCTGCAGGAAGGTATATATTTTACCTTGCTGTTCCTCCAGATGTATAAGCTTTTCACTCCAATGATTTCCTAGCTGTGTTGGTTTAGGAATGAAAAGGGTATGTTATTATCGAAAATATAATAAGCTACTTATCTTTTGGAATAAAGTCCCCTTGAGACCAGATTTCTCCAATTCTTTGGCCTTCTACAAATACCTTAAATCTAGCTATTCTGCCAAACACTGGGGCAGGATGTTCAGAAATCCTGATTTGTATGTTTGTGGGGAAGGGAGAAAGATGAATTAGAAAGAAGTACAAGATGGCATATTAGCTTTTGCTGTTATTTTATATATTGATATCTTTGTTTCAAACTCTGGGCAATCTTCCAGAATTTTGCAATGAGATGGTCTCAGCCATACACAATTTTTAATCGATCCAAAGCAAAACGAACGAACAAACAAAAATAATTTGTACTTACTAAAGCATGGTACAGCAATTCATATTAATGTGGTTTAATATCAGGATAAGACTTACAATCCAATCTGATAATCCAAATGCATATACCTGGCATGTTCAGGACATTTTTTGTGGTTAAAAAAATCGTAACCAATGAAGCAATTATTGATACTTTATCAGAAATAAGAGGTCTTAAACTCAGACTCAGGAAAGGCATTGTTGTAGCCTGCCAACTGCCAGTGGAGCTGGTGGCAGACTTGGATGGTAAGGAGGTTGGGGAAGAACTTGGGCCAGTTTTGAAGCCTGGGGAAGGCTCTGATGGATGCTAAGTGTTGGACACAGAGATAGAGCTAGGGATGTCCGGCATTTCCCAGCTGCTGGAGGGGCAGCTGCCTTTGGAGGCAGAGATGAGTGAGGAGGAAGAACAGCTGGGGCCTGTTCCAGATGTACGTATGCGCAGAGCAGATAGGAGAGGTGAACATTGGAGGACAAGGAATCGACTTGGAAAGCAAATCAAATGTGGATGCATAATGGCTCCTTCCTGGCTGGGGAATAAATAAAAGGAAAGGGGAGTGGTGGTCGTAGGAGACAACAGTTCGTATTTCTAGAGATTTTGCTCATTGTGTTTCGTGCAACAAAGACTGCTTTGCCAGAACTTAATTTGCAGCCTTTTGGCTGGGAGCTCATGGCCTTGCCTTATGGTAATGAACTGATAAGGTCTATTGCTGCAGTTAACTCCTTACAGGTCTCTTGCCTGGACTTTTTGGTTGGTGAATGCAATTAATTGACAAGAGGTAAATAAAGAGGGTTTTTTTCCCCTTGTGAGGAGTCTGTTGCTTGTTTCTGCAAAGACTGGGTCAGAACTAAGTATATATGAAAGTTGCCCCATGCCATGATTTGTAGTCAATCTTCTAATGTTTCCAAATTTCTATATGACACTGTAGAGTTGTTAAGTCATCAGTTGGAACTGATTGATTTGATTTGATTTGATTATATTTATATGCTGCCCTTTTCCCCCGAAGGGGACTCAGGGTGGCTCACAATTCAAATCAGGGAAGGGGAGTACAGACAAAAAATTAAAAAACGAAACATAACAATGCATAATTTAAAAACACACAACAGTCATACCATTCGAGACGGGGGCAACAGCTCTTTAGCCCCAGGCCTGTCGGAACAGCCAGGTTTTAAGGGCTTTGCGGAAGGCCTGGAGGGTGGTGAGGGTTCGAATCTCCACGGGGAGTTCGTTCCAGAGGGTCGGAGCAGCCACAGAGAAGGCTCTCCTCTGGGTAGTTGCCAGTTGACACTGGCCGGCGGATGGAATTCGGAGGAGGCCTAGTCTGTGGGATCTAATCGGTCTAGTGGAGGTGATTGGCAGCAGGCGGTCTCTCAAGTACCCAGGTCCAATACCATGAAGGGCTTTATAAGTGACGACTAGCGCCTTGAAGCGTATCCGGAGACCAATAGGCAGCCAGTGCAGCTCGCGGAGGATAGGTGTTACGTGGGTGAACCGAGGTGCACCCACGATCGCTCGCGCGGCTGCATTCTGGACAAGCTGAAGTCTCTGAATGCTCTTCAAGAACTGGCATTTCTGGCAGAAAAAGTAGCCAAGACTTAGCAGTCTGCTAAATGTTTACCAATCACATATCTGATTTGTGTTGAGATAGTTGACGTATTGGGATTTTTTCCAAGTGAATACATTATACCAGCAAAGTAGCAGATCATAACAAACAGTATCAGAGGCTACTTCTGCTACAACAACAGTGTGAGTCACAATCTGTTCCTGTCAAAGTGTGGCTGCTTGAGGTTTCTCTGTGTAGACAGTTTAAGTGAATGGAGTTGCCTGTGTTGAAATGTGCAATAAATAAATATTCATTATGTGAGAATGGAACTCTTCTTCTACGTCAAAATATCCCTCTTTTCAAAATTGGAGTAAGACAAGAACAGGGTAAACACAATATTCAACACATATTGTGATGTTTTGTGAGCAAAACTAGGTTATCACTCAGAACATAACCAAACAGATTTATATTTGAAGAGATGTTTCACCCCTGTAAATGTCATAGCCCAGAGAAACACTCATTGGTGTAGCTCAGGGTGAAATTTGTCCCTTATGGCTGTTGCATCAAATGATGGTAACATGGAAATAAAGCTTTTTGTGATGAGGGCCAAAACCTGGTTCATACTTCCAAGTCAACCCTGACTATTTCAGCATTTAACCAGTAAAGGTATGTGGAAGACTATGTGGTATGATCAGCTGTCTGCAAGAAATATAAATCCTTCCATTCCATTTTGGATGTGCCGAAGCAAAGAGAAGGGAGAGAGCAGGAGCAGAGAAGTGGGACAAAAGACTTACTAGGAAAAAAACAGATAATCAGGATTTTTTATCTGGGAGAATTTAGAACTAAGATAAGGGTTTTATTTCTAAATATGACAACAAAATGGAGTTGCTAATTGATTGAATGTAATAATGGAAAGATAATTAAGTAAAGGCTGAAATATATAGAATATGGATAAATATGATATTGATATTGATGTGGGGAGGTTATGAAAAACATGACAATAAAATGGAGTTGCTAACTGGCTGAATATAATAATGGAAGATAACTAAACAAAGGCCAAATATATGGATTGTGGATAAATATGAAACTGATATGGGGCGGCTGTAAAACAGAGGTTTGCTATTCACTTTTTTACAGGATAATTAAATTGAGTGACAAATTGACTGGAAACAACAACAGAAGGACAACTAAGCATGGGTTAAAATATATGAAACATGGATACACATAGAACTTTATATATATATATATATATATACACATAGAACTTTTAAGTTGATGAAATAAAGTGAGATGTTTACCATTTGCTATAGTATACAATAGATTAAGGGAATTGAAATGAATATTGAACAGCGAGGTTTGCCATTTACAGACAACTAAAGGTAACCTAATCCAAGACATGGAAAAATTGGAGAGGAAACATGAAATACACTTATAATGGGAAACTATTGAGATTTAAAGGCAGAATCACAAACTGGGGACATGTAAGGATGTGTAATTATATAAAGATAATGATGAGATTAGCTAGGAACTGTAACCAGATCTGCTGTATATCTTGACCAAAATTAGGCTGTTTTTTTTAAAAAGTACAGTGACTATATATGTATACTACTTTGTTCTATTTTTACTTTATATCTTTAAAATTAAATATGTATATTGAAAATACCATCAACATAAAATGGAGCTTGCTCAGAAGCTGAAATACACCAAGTAAACAAGATGAAGAGTGGGAAGAAAAGGAGAGAGGTAAGGGAAGGAGAGAGTGATAGGAGAGCGGGTAGGAGGGGGAAGAGGAGGAGAGAAATGAGGAGTGGAAAGGGGAGAGAGGAGTAGGAGAGAGGAAGGAGAAGTAGAGAAGGAGGACAGAGAGAAGAAAGGAGGTAGGGAGGGGGATGAGAGAGTGAGAAGAAAGTGAACATAAATATAGTGCATGGAGAGCAGAAGAGTCAATAACTTTTTTTCTTTTTCTTTTGGGGAGTTGATGGTAAGACAAATTGATATAAACTTTTAATAATACAATACAATGTTGGCTATGCAATAGTATACATACGATTATATGTTATGAAAATGAAAAATAAAAAAACTTTATGAATTACAAATCCTTCCATTCCCTACCATCTAGCCAGAGCTGAAGAAGCCTCTTAGATAAGAAGTGAAATGTCTTCAGAAAAAAGCAAGAAAGTCCACTTGCCTCTTGAAAATACACCTTTGGATCAGCCATGACCTGGATAACTGAGAATCTCCATAGACATGTTGGTCTCTCATTTTATAACTACACTGCAAGCATGGGGAACCAGTGATATTCAAAGTGTTGCTGAACTGCTTCTTCCAACAACCAAAGGCAGTGTAGCTAGTTCTGTGACAGCTAACGGACCAAGTCATCTCATTTTTGCTATGCGGTATCTGATAAAGTACTTCCTTTAGTCAGTCAGTTTGAATCTCTTACCATT